>NC_090250.1:18020037-18129150 GCF_037325665.1 Littorina saxatilis | reverse complement strand
AAATTTACGGAGTGAATTTACAAATTGACTGGTTTGATGAATTTACTGTAACATATATAAGTCGCTTGCAATCACTACAAAATAAAAGCATCCAAAGACCACCCACCCCCTCCCATCCTCTTCTTAAAGCTGATACTACTACCTATTTCCTGACATAAATCATGATACTCTCATACACATACTAATACAAAGGAACCCCCCCTCCCCCTATAAGACTCCTCAGTTGGAGAGAAAATGTAAGTTTTACGCCCTCACGGCAAAGCCATTAGGGGCATGTTACACGGGAAAACCCGGCTTTGTATGAAAGACTCCTCAGTTGAAGACTTCCTCACTTTTAAGACGTGACCTTTGTAACTTTAACCCCAGTTTTAGACTCCCTTTTTTCTTAAAACCTGATTTTCTCAGATTCTTAAAGGAGGGGCTCCAGTGTACTTCCATACGCATACAGTGGAACCCCCCTTTTAATACCCCCCAATTTAAGACTTCCTCTCTTGTAAGATCCTGTTTTCTTAGACTTTTTGATTTTAACCTCTGTATAGTTACCCCCATTTTAAGACTCCTTCCTTTTTAAGACCTGATTTTGTCCGATTTTTGGAGGTCTTAAAAGGGGGGTTCCACTGTATTCTCTCCTTCTCTGCAGCCGTGGGGTCAGTGCTCCCTTTCCTGACGGTGTACCTGCAAAACCTGTCTGTGACGGCCCCGGAGACAGGTGTGATCACAGGTGTGGCGGTGCTGGTGGCGTTCATGGTTCGCCCCGTGCTAGGAGTGGTGGCTGACGTCTTCCAGTCGCGTCGTCTTCTGCTTGCTGTCTGCTGTCTGCTCTTTGGTTCGGCCTTCTGCTCATTGTGGTAAAAACTGATGATGTTGGTGGAGGTGGTGGTGGTGGTGGTGGTAGTGATGATGACGATGACGATGATGATGATGATGGTGCTGATGGTGGTGGTGGTGGTGAGAATGATGATGATGATGATGATGATGACGATGATGATGATGATGACACACAAGCGCGCGCATGCACGCACGCACGCATGCACATGCACGTTCACACACACACACTCACACAGAAACACAAGCACACGCACGCACGCACGCACACACACACACGCACACACACACACACACACACACCACCCAACCCACCCCCACCCCACCCCACCCCACCCCCTCCCCCCACACACACACATGTCAAAACCGACGAACAATGCAACAACTGCCTCTCACCTATTTGTTTTCTCTTGTAGGTTTTTGCCAAAGAGACCTCCATCCGATTTGCCGTTCCAAGCCTTGAGATGCAGACCAGCCAGTGTCAACCAACAGTGTATGCACGATCTCTTCCACACCTCTCCACAGATACTCTGTATTCTCTCATGGTCAAAAGACAGTCAAAACCTGCCCTCCTATTTCACAATTCGCGGAAGACAAGAAATAGTTAATACTGAAGTAACGTCGTCAGTAGTTCTGCAGTTATTGAATGACCCCTCGTATGCGGCAGGCGAGAGGGTCGACCAAGACGTTTTGAGTGGGGTGAGCCTGGAGCCCAGTGGGGAAGTGATTTTGACGTTTAATGACGTTTACTTTCATGATTTCCAAAAGAATATTACCAGGACTTCTGCAAGGACTGCACATTTGGCTTGCTCAGCTGTAACGATTGCTGTGAATGAAAGTCAAAACCCTTCATTTTCAGCGAAACTATCGAACGATTTAACGCCCTATCGAAGCAAAAACGAAGAAAGCATTCGCCAAAATGTATCCCTTGATCACCGAGGCATTCAACGTCAAAAACAAGTCGTTGAAACGTCGTTGAGCTCAGCCCCTATAAACGCTCAACCTTCAACCGACCTTCAATGTCACCACAGCTGCACTTTGGATACTGACCCCTCCAACCCACCGGCCTTCACCTTTGACCTTGTTTTCTTCTTGTCCTTGACCCTGATCTCCATAGCACGATCGTTCTACTCGTCGGCCAACAGTCTGTCGGACACCGTGACGTATAGCCTGCTGGGTTCGAATCGCTACCAGTGGGGGCGACAGCGGCTGTTTGGAACGCTGGGCACGGCAGTCGTGGCCCTTCTCTTCACCACCGTCAATGACCGCTTGTCCGGAGGGGGCTTCAGGTTTGTTGAACATTTTCTGTGTAGTTTGCAATTTGCAATCGACCTTGAAAAGCAAAATAAACTTCATGAACGGAAACTGTAGCTCTAATTTAACTGGCCTATTTATAACATAGAAAGATTGAACTAAAACAAAAGTGTGTCACGGTTATATATTCTGGTTTCAGTGCTCTGTTTATCACGTGTTGCTGTCTGACTCTTCTCGCCTGCGCCACAGTCTTCTTCCTTGGGGTCGACGATGCGAACACCAACACCACCACCGACACGCATACCGCACAAAATGACACACAGAACAACACAAAAGACACAGCGAAGGCAACAGAAGAAACAGAGAACACAATAAAAGACAAACAGAACACAGCGGAAAACATGCACAACACCGCTAAAGACACAAAAGACACAACAGAAGATATAGAGAAAAGAACAGAGGACGCACAGAACACAGCAGAAGACGCAAAGAACAACACTACAGACAAGGGTAACACCGCTACAGGCACACACAACGCCGACAACGACGCACGCAAAAACACTTCAGACAAACAGATCACCTCACAATGCAAACAGAACACCACCACGGAAGACGCACTGAACTCCACAAAAGAGACCCATAAATCCACCACTACCACCACCCCCACCACCAGCAACACTAACAACAACAGCAAACCACCACGACCACCAATCCTCAAGAACCTCCGCAGGCTTCTACGCGAAACAGCCGTCAAGATTTTCCTGCTGAAAATCCTCATTCTTGGCATGTTCTGCGGTTCCGCCCAGAACTTCATCTTCTGGTATCTGCGCGAAATGGGCAGTGGTCAGACCGTGCTGGGGACGTGTCTACTGGTCAACTGTCTGTCTACTGTGGTCATCCTCAGGTTTGCTGCCGTCATCATCAGGAGACTTGGCGAGACTCGGACCATGTATCTGGCTTGGCCGGCTTACGTTGCCAGGTGAGACGGGATTCAGTGATTGGGGTTGTGATCATTTAAATGTACTGGTGGGTGGGTTGGATGGCGCTTGTGTTTGGGGGAGGAGTGGGGTGTAGTTGTGTGTTAGCCTGAAATTCATTTGGTTGGTTGATTGGTTGGCTATTATTTTTAGTCGTCTCTTCAGCTGATATTGCTGTTCAAGACCGATGCAGTTTGTGTCCTTACTCAGTTCACATGGCAAGCTTCAAGCTTACATTTATTTACAGTCCGGTTTATGACTGTAACTTTCACATTTGTTGGGAAAAGTCGACTTTATGAAACTGGCTGCAGAAAAACTCATGCACTGAATTTTCGTTTGAAAAGACTTCGCGAATTGACATTATAGACAGTGTGTGTCTCAAACACGTGTACATGAACCACTAGTCGATTATTTGTCCCCGAAAAAGCAAGTGTGCTCATTCTTTCACAACCCACTAACAAACCCAACAGACTTGTTTCCGGAGTTCATTCATTAATATGCGGATTTTACTATTTCAACAGGTTCGTGTTGGTGTCGGTGATCAGTGACCCGTGGCTGGCCGTTCCGCTCGAGCTGCTTCACGGCGTGACGTACTCGCTGCTGTGGGCAGCAGTCTCGGCCAGCACGCAGGTCCTGGCGCCACCAGCAACCCACGCCACGTGCCAGGCCATTGCTGGCGCCGTCTACTGGGACTTGGGTCAGTCTCATCACCTTTCTTCTTCTCTTCTTTGCGACGTATGACGAATTTCTATTTAAGAGTTATGAAATCCTTTTTTTTCTTTCTTTTTTTCATTTAGTCAAGTTTTGACTAAATGTTTTAACATAGAGGGGGAATCGAGACGAGGGTCGGGGTGTATGTGTGTGTGTGTGTGTCTGTGCGTGTGTGTGTGTAGAGCGATTCAGACCAAACTACTGGACCGATCTTTATGAAATTTTACATGAGAGTTCCTAGGAATGATATCCCCGGATATTTTTTATTTTTTTCGATAAATACTTTTGATGACGTCATATCCGGCTTTTTGCAAAAGTTGAGGCGGCACTGTCACACCCTCATTTTTCAATCAAATTGATTGAAGTTTTTTTTAAAGCAATCTTCGACGAAGGCCGGACTTCAGTATTGGATTTCAGCTTAGTGGCTTAAAAATTAATTAATGACTTTGGTCATTAAAAATCTGAAAATTGTAATACATTTTTTTTTATATAAACCGATCCAAATTTACGTTCATCTTATTTTACATCATTTCCTGATTCCGAAAACATATAAATATGTTATATTTGGATTAAAAACAAGCTCTGAAAATTAGAAATATAAAAATTATGATCAAAATTAAATTTCCGAAATCGATTTAAAAACAATTTCATCTTATTTCTTGTCGGTTCCTGATTCCAAAAACATATAGATATGATATGTTTGGATTAAAAACACGCTCAGAAAGTTAAAACGAAGAGAGGTACAGAAAAGCGTGCTATGCAGCACAGCGAAACCACTACCGCGCTGAACAGGCTCGTCAGTTTCACTCCGTTATGCACAAGCGGCGGACTACGGTCATTGTGAAAAAATGCAGTGCGTTCAGTTTCATTCTGTGAGTTCCACAGCTTGACTAAATGTAGTAATTTCGCCTTGCGCGACTTGTTCTTCTTTGTCCATTGGAATGAGCTTATGTATATGTTGAAACAGTTTGCATTTCTTTCTTTTTCATGTGCTTTTTACATTTAGTCAAGTTTTTTGCGGGGGGAGGGGGGTGTGTGTGAGTGTGTCGATTTGGCCAATGTTTTAACATAGAGGGGGAATCGAGACGAGGGTCGTGGTGTGTATGTGTGCGTGTGTGTGTGTGTGTGTGTGTGTGTGTGTGTGTGTAGAACGATTCAGAGTAAACTACTGGACCGATCTTTATGAAATTTTACATGAGAGTTCCTGGGCATGATATCCCCAGACGGTTTTTTTCATTTTTTTGATAAATGTCTTTGATGACGTCATATCCGGCTTTTTGTAAAAGTTGAGGCGGCACTGTCACACCCTCATTTTTCAATCAAATTGATTGAAATTTTGGCCGAGCAATCTTCGACGAAGGCCGGACTTTGGTATTGGATTTCAGCTTGGAGACTTAAAAATTAATTAATGACTTTGGTCATTAAAAATCGACGTGGATTACATGATCTTTTTAGTGCGCCCTTGTAGTGGAATGCATGAATGGAGACTATCAAGCTAGTTGGGAACTAAATCCAAAGTTCGAAACTATCGCTCTAGTGCGCAATGCATGGCACGATATTTTCAAATGTTCCGACCTAAGTTGGTGACTAACTTGCCTAAATTTGGTCCTCCTCCGAGGAGGACCAAATTCCTTAGTTTCGAACTATTGCAAAAATACAAATGGCGGCCGCCATGACAGTCTTTGATTTTGCTGTACAAAAAAATCAAATATTCGGCAGTCCGACGCATGAACCAAAGAATGATGTCGACAAAAAAGTTGAAACATTGATTGCGCTTTGGAGGGGGTTCAAATACAAGTCGTGAAGTGACCGGCACAGCTGATTTGGGACACGATCTACCTTGAGTCGGGAGATTTGCTATGAACATTGACTAAATTTCCACTTTTTACATCAGCGACTGTACAAATTTGGCTTGTACATCTTCCTGTCGCTGATTTTAATCGGTTTGGATCATCCAACAGGTAAGAGCAAGATTCATCCGTTGTGTGCGTGTAGTTTGTGTGTCCCACGGTGTGTGTGTTCGTTTGTGCGCCTCGGTGTGAGTGTGTGTCAGATTATATTGCAATAATACATTTGTTAGAAAGTGAGAGCAAGGGTAGATCTAGATCTATGGGCCAGGCAGTACTGTCTGAGTGTCTCCGAAACCGTGTTCAGTGTCATAGGAAAATAGGCCTACGAGCCATTGTGTAGTGGTGACGATGAAAGATACAGTTGTTGTTTTTCTGACAGTGACATTGACAATGAACGATCGTCAATGCATTGATCAATGATTATGCACAGCAGCATCGGTTTCTTCGGAACTGTGCACTGTTGACTGAATTTCCCACGGTGGAGCAATGAACAGTAGACACTAAAACAAAGCTAATCTAATGCATTGAAGCATCGCTGTAGATCTATCTCATTCAACTAACAATATAATGCAGTGAATGGCAAATCTATCTCTGAATGAACTGTTGTGTATCCTTATTTGCTGTAAATGTCCTGGCTCACACTGCACTCCCAACATTAGAAGTATGTTTTCTAAGCTGAATGCATGTATAATTTGATATAGTAAGTGTGTAAAGCCAAGAGTAACACAAACTGGCCCAAAACAATTTTTGTGTGAATACAAATGAAGAAAGAAACTGACTTCACTTGAATCACTGCCACTGAAAGTGTGTCTATTGTGTATTTTTAGAAGGGTTATTCAACAATGACTTATTTTTCTGTTTAAATACTTGATATTTACTCTGCATGAACAGAGTCAGAGGTAAATGCTGCTGTATAAACTATGATTGTGAAAGAGGGGATAAAAGAATCAATGAGCGAGTGGTTTAATTATAATACAGTTATTATTTATTGTTAATTAATTATTTTATGGTGTTTTTTTTCAGGCCTCCTAAGAAACCAGAGATGATGTGTGATGAAGTGTTCATACAGCTCTTGCATTCAGATATATATGGATTCTGGAGAGGATTCAGACTGAGTGGACATGCTGCTTTACAGACTACCATGAAGAGTAAGTCACACATTTCTGTACCACTACCAAGTACCTGCTTGTGCCTATTAAATTGTTATTGTAAAATTGATTTATGATATGTAAATTGGCACTGGTGATAGTAGTTTGAAGCTGTGTAGATGTTTTTGGCAGACTTTTGTACGTTGTGTTGTAAAGAGATCTGCGTTTCACATTAGATGCACTTACAATCTAGATAGATACATTCAGCTATGTCAACACTTGTTACATCTGAATCTGAGAGTAGTGGCAGGAGATGCAAGTTTATTGACACAAAAACATTACGGCTTTGTATAAAATAAATTCTTACATCTGTATGTATCCTTGCATAGTACAATTTGTACTATTTATACAAAATGGTACATAAAGCTTGGTTTTAGTTCTCTTTCTCTTCTCAAATCCTTTGCCACTATTCTTAAAGTAAATTACACAGTGTGAATGAACTAATGCAGCACAGGAAAGTAAAACAAAATTGCAAGATAAAATGAAATCATTACTAATTTACTGGAATTATTTTAAAGGCACATACAGTTATTCTTCCCTTGGCTCACCATCCTAGATCTTGCCAGGCTTTGGAATAAGAATGAATCTGTTCACTCGGATACTTCTACATTCAACACCCTGGCTTCTTCCTGCTCAGAGTTAGATTTTGTTGTGGAAACCACTCTCAGATTAACAAAAATGTTACTTCTTTACTTTTGAGAAATTCGTTCATAAACAAAATTCAACTATGCACATGAAGCAGTCACTGACTGTCAGGGTGTCAATATTTTATGTGTCTGGGTGAAGTTATGTTCCTATCCCATGTACAACTGGCCAGATCTGAAATGGCCAAAATCAATGGGATCAACACACATCCCCAGAATCTTCATCACTGGAAAATGTGGTGGGTTGAATGTATTTTAATAAAAAGGCTGACAGGCGAGTGCTTTGGATCCTGAAAGTTCTGTTTTGGACTGAAATCGAGACACATTTCCCAATGAAACTCAAACTGTATAGTGTTGATGCTGAAGAGCGAAAGTGTGTGGGTTGAGGGCACACTTGTTTTTGACTAAAATCGAGAAACATTTCTGCCGAGCACAAAGTTCATACACGCACAGATTTTTTTAATAGTTTAGATTACAATATCACACACACCATCCCCGATCCCAATGGTCATGTGAAGAGCAAGTGCTTCCTCACCCCCCTCCCCACACACACACACACAGCTCAACACATACACACCTTCTCCCCCCAACACACACCCTCCCCTCGCTAACCAAAACCCATCCCCGTGAATACTGAAGGTGCTCAGTTATATGTTTTCTTTATTTTTCAGGAAGGACCGCTACATTAAGGGAAGGCTGTTTGCACCTTGGTTCCTGGGTTCGCTGGGGACGATGATCAAATTCAGAGTACCATCACAATTCTGTGCTTTTCCATCTGATTCGGCTGAGAATGCTTGCAGAGGTTTCTACACTACCCGTCATAAAAAGTAGGCAGATGCGTTTGAGGGCAGATCTTACTGGTGAGGCTGTTGATTGAAAAACCAAGTATATGACTGAAAAGGCCATTAATTTCCCTACTTTATTCAGAAACAAAATTGGGTTTTCATGACGTAGTGTCTATGCAGTGAAACCTGCAACACAGACACCCCCCCCCCCCCCCTCCCACCAATCAAATTCACAAAATCAAGCTTCCCGTGTTAAAATCAACAACACAAATCAGAACAACTAAACCGAAACATGTTTTGCATGTCATTAGACAGAACAATCAAATCTTTATCCAAAACAGTCCGTTTTGTTTACATATATCTTGTCTAACATGAACGCTATGGCATGCTGAGCGTGTAGTTGTCAATCCTCTCAGTTTTTGAAGTCGTTTTAGCGGGTAATGAGACCAAAAATGGTACATTTCAGAACTCCTCAACGCATTGTCTTAAAACTTGTCAGTGATTTGGGCTAACACATGTCGTTAAGTACACACGGAATCTCAAGTCATGTGAGATATTAGTTCTACTGTTGCGCGACATGCCAGAACGAATTTTAAAAATAAAAATGTACCCTGTCCAATGAACTGAATTTGTAAAAAAAATTAGCATGCATTAAGAAAAATGAAAGCTTCAATTTACCTTTAATTTCATACATTTTCAACTATGACTGTTCACAGCGCACTTGTACGCACACACACATTCTTGGAAAATGCTCTTTCAAGAGCCATGATCAGTTAAGCGTGTCAGCCGTGAGCTTTTCTAGGCGTAGGCCTACATTTGCGCTCAGCGCTCTGAATGAGGCAAAATATTAATGTTCGCGTTGAAATCCTCATACCGCCAATGTCTGATAAAATATGTACATGAAATTTAATTGTGTGGCGCATCTGTTATTGTTCTTGAAGATAACAACAAATTAATTGTTTTTCAATGAGTCAGCGAAGACCTACCATCAATTTAAGAACTCTTTCTGGCATGTCAATTAACAGCAGACTAATGTCTCAAATGACTTTAAAATCCGTATGAACTTTCCCACATGTGTTACTACTGTTAGCACAAATCACCGCAACGTTGAAGGCAATGCGTTGAGGAGTTACGAAAACGTACCGGTTTTTGTCTCATTACCCACTAAAACTGCCTTTTACAGCTTCTCAGAGGAATGACACCTACACAAATCAACATGCCTTAATGTCAGTGTTAGACCAGATATGTGAACAAAACTGACTGATTTGGATGCAGATTTGATTGTTTTTTCTATTGACGTGCAGAAGATGTTTTGTTTTGGCAGTTCTGATTTTTTGTCAATTTTAACGCGGGAACATTGATTTTGCGAATTTGATTTTGCAGGGTGTCTGTGTTGTATGTTCCACTGTATAAACACTATGTCATATAAACCCAATCTGCTTTCTGAATAGGTTTGGGGAATGAATGGCTTTTTTCAGTCATATACAGGATAAACCAAAAAAATGTAACACTAAAACAATGCTAATAACTTCTACATCTGTTGACCGAATCACTTTATTTTTAAGGTACATAAACCGCAGCCAGTGCATGACCCTTCCACAAAGTGGACATTTTGTAGATCAAATGTAACTGGTCAAATGGTCTGACTTTTGTGCTCTATTTCAAAAAATAAATTCCAACTTCGGCGGTCGATTCACTAAAACGAAGTTTGACCATGAACGGTATCAATACTTACTTAATTTAAACCCTCCAGACTTTTAGCTTTTATATTATCTGAATGTCTGTGTATACACCCCCTAGATCATCGGTGACCTGAAGAAAGCAGTTATATACTCATAGACAGACGCGTGTGAAGCATGTTTAAATGTGGAGTACGCTCATTTAAAACAAAAATACACCAAGTTTGTTTGAGAATACTCCAAGTCCAAAACAGGGATTCCCAGGTCTGAATGTTGATTAAGGTATACTTTTGTGATTCGAATTGCCCCGAATGTTACAATCTTGAGCGCTTAGATCGGGCAAGTTTCGCTACCGCTCAATTTTAAAACCCGTACCGTTGAGTCGATCCCCAAAATTGGGAACTTAATTTAAAATTGCACAAAAGTCAGCCTATTTGATCTTCAAAATTGTCACTTTGTAGAAGGGTCATGCATAGGCTGAAGTTTATGTCCACAAATGTAGGTTATTAACTTGTTGTGGGTTGCATTGTTTTTGGGTCAACCTGTATTTGGTTTTTTTAATAAACGGCCTCATCATAAAGATTTGCCCTCAAACGGATCTGCCTACTTTTTATGACGAGTATTATAGTTGGCTCAGTGGCTAAAGAAACATTCTACAGGATGAATAAACAAACAAACAAATCTCATGATTCTCTGTGTTTTAATGTGTGTGTGTGTGTGTTTTGGGGAGTTTGTTTTGGTTTTTAGTGAGAGGATGGCTGGTGGTTTGGATGGGGTGAAAAGCTGAGTGACACTGTGATTGTGGATAATTAAATTGTTGTTGCTGCTGTCAGTTTCAATGCACCGTTCTTCTTGCAAACGCCAAGTTTGGCTTACTATTTTATATCTGCATGGGCTCTTACATGAGGTTAGGCCATCTATACACTTTGATACATACCAAACATTTACATTCTGACTGGGTCATGTGCAAAGTTGGAATGTTTGAATGAATACATTTTGCGGATTGATGCCAGTAGAAGTTAAACAAATTAATTGATCAAACATTCCAACACTTCAAAGTAAACACACGTGTTTTTGACAGCTGATATATGTTAAAGTGGAGGGATGGTTTTATTCCACGTGAAGCCTGCATGCCACATCTGAGACGTTGAGCGAAATCGTTTACACAAAATATGCAATCATTGTTTATCATCATTTAAATTAAAACGTTTATACACAATGACACAACAAATGTTGTCGGAAACTCAAAAGAACACATGAAAGAATAAAACATGATCAATGCAGCAAAACGCGCCACTTGTACAGAGTGGGTTACAATTTCATTCTTTGTTTAATTTAGCCTTCACATTTCCCTTATCATATCTTATATTTTAACATCGTTCTGTTCTTGTCAGCTTGAAATGTTTGCAGTTTTTACTCACGAAACAGGTTAGTCTTCTGAAGTCAGTGCAACATCAAAGCTAAAATTTCACACATGAGATGCATTTTGATGATCAGCTCTACCATACCGAAGCAATGCATTTAAACTGGCGCAGATTAATTTTCAAATGATGTTCAAGCAACAGCTAGCTTCCTTATAGACAGAGTGTCTAAGTTACAAAATATAGTCATCTCAGTATCCAACTTCATTACCTCTGTTTCTTTGCTTGCTTGGAAGAACTTCTCAGAGTGTTTGCGGCATTTATCAAACAAGATCATACACATTAAAATATTGTCACTTCCTACTCATTGAATAATGTATTCATTGTATCTAATTATTCATGTTAAAGACCAGCACAAAATTGCAATCATTTAAATATGTCACTGACATAAAGTATTCTACCCGATCTGGAAAAAAGGAAGAAAATCATAAGTGCATGATTCAAATCACTGATGATGTCTTGTAATTCGGTAGTGTTTCCAGTTAATCTTTTCTCTTTACATCTCACAAATCTTGTACTAGTTTATTTTGTAAGTAGAACACCAGGCCAAAACATTGTTGGCTCCTTTTGTATGACATCACACATTTTCAAGGATTTGCTTGCTAACTTGCTTGTTTCTTAATTTGTTTAATGATCGCTCCAAATTACATTCCTTCCTTTATCTGGCACTCTTGTTCTCAACTTTGTCCCTCCCTCTTAGCGGTTTAGAGAGAGAGGGAGAGAGTGAGTGTGTGTGTGTGTGTTAGTGTTTGCGTATGCCTGTGAGAGAGAGAGAGAGAGAGAGAGAGAGAGAGAGAGAGAGAGAGAGAGAGAGAGAGAGAGAGAGAGAGAGAGAGAGAGAGAGAGAGAGAGAGAGACTGAGAGAAAGAAAGAGAGAGAGTTGATCTATTGTCTTGATTCCCTCATTCAATTTTCTTTTGTTGTATAGTGTAGAACTTAGACAGCTTCGTGACATACCTGTGGTGCGGTTTTATGGTCGTTTAACTCTCCATCGGTGAACCATGCAATTATTTCTCTTCAACGATTACTCGGTCTCTACTGACAACCCTAAACTCCACAAAACACGACTTTTTTCAGTTCAGAAATGTCAGTTTCGCTCCCATAAATTGAAACACAAACTTAAATACATCCATACATCATTGTCTGTTACAAAGTTCCAGCTTTGCTTTAAAATGCACAATCAGTATGAGGGACACGGACTTTTTCCCAGTACATACCGACTGAGCCATCACTCAAATCTTCGACGACACTGACTCAGCCTATATGCTGCGTACATCTCCCCGGTCGGGCAGTTTTAGCTCTCGTAATGTGCGGAAGAACTGAGAGAAACATTTGCGTTCTGCCTATGTTTGTCTTGTTTGCTCGCCAAAATAATATTGCATCGATCAACCACTCAAGTTCGCACTGATTTTGACGAAGTTGGGTACGACACTGTCTAGCAGTTCTGTACATACGTCAAGTTGACCTTAACCCACCAGGCGCGGCCGGGATTCGAATCCACGACCTTCCGCTTTGGAGGCCGGCGCCTTATCTACTTAGGCATTGCGCCTTATCTACTTAGGCATTGCGCACAGTCTGATCACTATTTCTTACGAACTCATTTTTCGCCTGGGCCAAGCTTTCACATTTGGCCTTGTAGATCAATTATTAACACCACACTAAATATCCCCCACCCCCCTATGGCAATCCGAATGGTGCAAAAGTCCCTTTTAGCTCTTGATGTCTAAATAACACATTATTTAGCTAAATAACGCGTTATTTAGCTAAACAATGCTTTATTTAGCTATATCATGCATTATTTAGCTAAATAATGCATTGTTTAAATTAAACAATGCATTATTTACAGATACAGAAAAAAGAGAGCCCAGAGCACTAAATAATGCATTGTTTAGCATAAATAAGAGATTGTGTTTGTAAATAACTCATTATTTATAAATAATTACGCGTTTTCTCTAAACAATATATTATATGTAAATAAAGTGTTATTTAAATAAATAAAATATTATTTAGATAAATAAAATATTATTTATCTAAATAAAATATTATTTAGATAAATAAAATATTATATGTAAATAAAATATTATTTATCTAAATAAAATATTATTTATCTAAATAAAATATTATTTAGATAAATAATTTATTATTTAGATAAATAATTTATTATTTAGATAAATAATTTATTATTTACTGTTTTTGCCTTGAAATAGTATTATTACACTAAATAATGCTTTATATAGCTATATAATAGGTTTCCGCTATATAATTCATGATTTGGTAAATAATACATTATATACCGTAAATAAAATATTATATACCGTAAACAATTCATTGTTTAGCGCATCGCGAAGCCGTTTTTTCTCTTGTTGTTTTTTTCCACGTGTTTCCGTGGATCCACGAGAGCTCTGTTGATTCTCAAACTGACCAATCAGACAACTAGCATCTGTACACTAATTAAAGTCCCATTGTTGAGTGTGACGAAAACTCGTGGTGACGATTTTAAAACATGTTGGGTCACGCATGGTCCAATCTTACATGGTCCAATCTTACATGGTCCAACCTTACATGGTCCAACCTTACATGGTCCAACCTTACATGGTCCAACCTTACATGGTCCAATCTTACATGGTCCAATCTTACATGGTCCAACCTTACATGGTTCAACCTTACATGGTCCAATCTTACATGGTCCAATCTTACATGGTCCAACCTTACATGGTCCAACCTTACATGGTCCAACCTTACATGGTCCAATCTTACATGGTCCAACCTTACATGGTCCAACCTTACATGGTCCAATCTTACATGGTCCAATCTTGCATGGTCCAATCTTGCATGGTCCAACCTTACATGGTCCAATCTTACATGGTCCAACCTTACATGGTCCAACCTTACATGGTCCAATCTTACATGGTCCAATCTAACATGGTCCAACCTTACATGGTTCAACCTTACATGGTCCAATCTTACATGGTCCAATCTTGCATGGTCCAATCTTACATGGTCCAACCTTGCATGGTCCAACCTTGCATGGTCCAATCTTACATGGTCCAACCTTACATGGTCCAACCTTACATGGTCCAATCTTACATGGTCCAACCTTACATGGTCCAACCTTACATGGTCCAATCTTACATGGTCCAATCTTGCATGGACCAATCTTGCATGGTCCAACCTTGCATGGTCCAATCTTACATGGTCCAACCTTACATGGTCCAACCTTGCATGGTCCAACCTTGCATGGTCCAATCTTACATGGTCCAATCTTACATGGTCCAACCTTACATGGTCCAACCTTACATGGTCCAACCTTACATGGTCCAATCTTACATGGTCCAACCTTACATGGTCCAACCTTGCATGGTCCAATCTTACATGGTCCAATCTTACATGGTCCAACCTTACATGGTCCAACCTTACATGGTCCAACCTTACATGGTCCAATCTTACATGGTCCAACCTTACATGGTCCAACCTTACATGGTCCAATCTTACATGGTCCAATCTTGCATGGTCCAATCTTGCATGGTCCAACCTTGCATGGTCCAACCTTGCATGGTCCAACCTTACATGGTCCAATCTTACATGGTCCAACCTTACATGGTCCAACCTTACATGGTCCAATCTTACATGGTCCAATCTTACATGGTCCAACCTTACATGGTTCAACCTTACATGGTCCAATCTTACATGGTCCAATCTTGCATGGTCCAATCTTACATGGTCCAACCTTGCATGGTCCAACCTTGCATGGTCCAATCTTACATGGTCCAACCTTACATGGTCCAACCTTACATGGTCCAACCTTACATGGTCCAATCTTACATGGTCCAACCTTACATGGTCCAACCTTACATGGTCCAATCTTACATGGTCCAATCTTGCATGGTCCAATCTTGCATGGTCCAACCTTGCATGGTCCAATCTTACATGGTCCAACCTTACATGGTCCAACCTTACATGGTCCAATCTTACATGGTCCAACCTTACATGGTCCAACCTTGCATGGTCCAATCTTACATGGTCCAATAATATATATGGACCATGTAAGATTGGACCATGTAAGGTTGGACCATGTAAGATTGGACCATGTAAGGTTGGACCATGCACGATTGGACCATGTAAGGTTGGACCATGTAAGATTGGACCATGCAAGGTTGGACCATGTAAGGTTGGACCATGTAAGATTGGACCATGCAGGGTTGGACCATGCAAGGTTGGACCATGTAAGATTGGACCATGCAAGATTGGACCATGTAAGATTGGACCATGTAAGGTTGAACCATGTAAGGTTGGACCATGTAAGATTGGACCATGTAAGATTGGACCATGTAAGGTTGGACCATGTAAGGTTGGACCATGTAAGATTGGACCATATAAGGTTGGACCATGTAAGGTTGGACCATGTAAGGTTGGACCATGCAAGGTTGGACCATGTAAGATTGGACCATGTAAGGTTGGACCATGTAAGGTTGGACCATGCAAGGTTGGACCATGTAAGATTGGACCATGCAAGATTGGACCATGCAAGATTGGACCATGTAAGATTGGACCATGTAAGGTTGGACCATGTAAGGTTGGACCATGTAAGATTGGACCATGTAAGGTTGGACCATGTAAGGTTGGACCATGTAAGGTTGGACCATGTAAGATTGGACCATGCAAGGTTGGACCATGTAAGGTTGGACCATGTAAGATTGGACCATGTAAGGTTGGACCATGTAAGGTTGGACCATTTAAGGTTGGACCATGTAAGATTGGACCATGTAAGATTGGACCATGCAAGGTTGGACCATGCAAGGTTGGACCATGTAAGATTGGACCATGCAAGATTGGACCATGTAAGATTGGACCATGTAAGGTTGGACCATGTAAGGTTGGACCATGTAAGGTTGGACCATGCAAGGTTGGACCATGCAAGATTGGACCATGCAAGATTGGACCATGTAAGATTGGACCATGTAAGGTTGGACCATGTAAGGTTGGACCATGTAAGGTTGGACCATGTAAGATTGGACCATGTAAGATTGGACCATGTAAGATTGGACCATGTAAGGTTGAACCATGTAAGGTTGGACCATGTAAGATTGGACCATGTAAGATTGGACCATGTAAGGTTGGACCATGTAAGGTTGGACCATGTAAGATTGGACCATGTAAAGTTGGACCATGCAAGATTGGACCATGCAAGATTGGACCATGTAAGGTTGGACCATGTAAGGTTGGACCATGTAAGGTTGGACCATGTAAGGTTGGACCATGTAAGATTGGACCATGTAAGGTTGGACCATGTAAGATTGGACCATGTAAGGTTGGACCATGTAAGGTTGGACCATGTAAGGTTGGACCATGTAAGATTGGACCATGTAAGATTGGACCATGCAAGATTGGACCATGTAAGATTGGACCATGTAAGGTTGGACCATGTAAGGTTGGACCATGTAAGGTTGGACCATGTAAGATTGGACCATGTAAGATTGGACCATGCAAGGTTGGACCATGCAAGGTTGGACCATGTAAGATTGGACCATGCAAGATTGGACCATGTAAGATTGGACCATGTAAGGTTGAACCATGTAAGGTTGGACCATGTAAGATGGGACCATGTAAGATTGGACCATGTAAGGTTGGACCATGTAAGGTTGGACCATGTAAGATTGGACCATGTAAGATTGGACCATGCGTGACCCAACATGTTTTAAAATCGTCACCACGAGTTTTCGTCACACTCAACAATGGGACTTTAATTAGTGTACAGATGCTAGTTGTCTGATTGGTCAGTTTGAGAATCAACAGAGCTCTCGTGGATCCACGGAAACACGTGGAAAAAAACAACAAGAGAAAAAACGGCTTCGCGATGCGCTAAACAATGAATTGTTTACGGTATATAATATTTTATTTACGGTATATAATGTATTATTTACCAAATCATGAATTATATAGCGGAAACCTATTATATAGCTATATAAAGCATTATTTAGTGTAATAATACTATTTCAAGGCAAAAACAGTAAATAATAAATTATTTATCTAAATAATAAATTATTTATCTAAATAATAAATTATTTATCTAAATAATATTTTATTTAGATAAATAATATTTTATTTAGATAAATAATATTTTATTTACATATAATATTTTATTTATCTAAATAATATTTTATTTAGATAAATAATATTTTATTTATCTAAATAATATTTTATTTATTTAAATAACACTTTATTTACATATAATATATTGTTTAGAGAAAACGCGTAATTATTTATAAATAATGAGTTATTTACAAACACAATCTCTTATTTATGCTAAACAATGCATTATTTAGTGCTCTGGGCTCTCTTTTTTCTGTATCTGTAAATAATGCATTGTTTAATTTAAACAATGCATTATTTAGCTAAATAATGCATGATATAGCTAAATAAAGCATTGTTTAGCTAAATAACGCGTTATTTAGCTAAATAATGTGTTATTTAGACATCAAGAGCTAAAAGGGACTTTTGCACCATTCGGATTGCCATACCCCCCTTCCATTTCAAAGTAGTGATGAGCGACCTTTGGTACTTTACACCGATGATGTCAAAATCGTTAAAAATGTATAACTTACAAATTTGCGAAATCTTTTTACCGACAATTTAGAGCCAACGCTTCGTGCAGCGAGCTTCGCGGGGTCGATTTCGCCCAATTGTTATCAGACTTGAATTGATCTCGTGCGTGCAAATTTCCCTGAATACAAACCTGAGTTGCCAGCTTCGTTCTGGGTCACTGGCCACCAACTCTTCATCCCCGCTTATACGAGGGGGTGTTTCTATGTAAATGGGAGTCGTTGTGTGCATGTGTGACTGAGTGTGTGTTTGTGTGAGAGTGTGCGTGTGAGTGTGTGTGTGTGTGTGTCTGCGTGCGTGTGTAGTTGTACGTCTGTTCATTCATTCGTTTGTTTGCGTGCACGCGCGCACATGTGTGTGTGTGTGTGCGGGGGGAGGGGTGTGTGTGTGTGTGTGTGTGTGTGTGTGTGTGTGTGTGTGTGTCGATTTGGCCTAATTATTATCAGACTTGAATTGAGCCGTCTTTTTTACCAACAACTCAGTGCAAAAGACTGAACAAACCAAGACTTCTCTTTTTGACCCTGTATTCCATAGAGACATCTCTGACGTCATAAGTGAGAAAAGGTAGAGAAGACGTCATAATGCGAAGCATCACGTCAGGTAAAACATTTGTTCACATATCTCACAGGAACTGACAAAGAATCGGTGACTTCGTCATATAAGCAGAAGAAAAGCAAGTGTAAGGTCACCGTCAGGCTGTGCATGTATCGGTGTCGGATCTCATTAAATGGAAGTTTTACACGGCTGTGTGTTTCACGTCAGTACAGGTCGCGGGCTGGGCAGCCTGTTGTCCGGTCAGCTGTTCAGGGCAGTCGGGGCACGCTGGACGTTCCGAGCTTACGGAGTGACCGCTGCTTTCATGCTGCCTGTCTGTGTGCTGCTGGACACGCGATGGCCGCTGCTACACGACGCCAGGGACGTAGTGGTCAACGGTCAAAAGATAACCACTGGTAGGTTTGGGGGGGCCGCTAGCTCAATTGTTTTTACGATATGATGTGTGTGTGTTTGTGTGTGTGTGTGTGTGTGTGTGTGTGTGTGGGTGTGTACGTGTGTGTGCGTGTGCGTGTGTGTCTCTGAGTGTGTTTGTGTGGTTTTGTTGTTGTTGTTGTTGTTGTGGTTGTGTGTGTGTGTGTGTGTGTGTGGGTGTGTACGTGTGTGTGCGTGTGCGTGTGTGTCTCTGAGTGTGTTTGTGTGGTTTTGTTGTTGTTGTTGTTGTTGTTGTGTGTGTGTGTGTGTGTGTGTGTGTGTGTGTGTGTGTGTGTGTGTGTGTGTGTGTGCTTGCTACTGATGCTAGGAGAGGTTATAGAGTGATTATATTTAATGTAAAATACTATGTGCTAGGCTGGAGTGATTGTTTCTAAACCGCAATTATCACAACGAATTCCCAACCTTAGGCAATAAAATATTCTGTATTCTGTAGAGTACTGGACCAAAGATATTCCACCGCTAACGTCGCTATAGGATTATCTTTAACTGGATTTGTGATTCGCGGGTCTCGGGTTCGAATGTCTGTTGCGTACTTTTTAGTGCTGTATTGGATTATCTAAAAGGGCATCAGACTATCGTGTTTTGTCATCATTTTCACGAGTTTTCAATCATAACCAGCTGGGAAATAAATACCACTGTTCCCCATATGTAACAAATCGAGGTTGTGAATGGGTTTGAGCTTTCAGGCGAAACGTGGATTGTCAAAGTAAAAACCAATCAGGCTGATTGTTTTAATGTGTGGAACCATCGCGGCTTTGGATTCGTGTTTCCGAGGACAACGATTGTTAGCATTCACTCACAAAGACCCAATCAATGTTAATAGTCACCGCGGTGACTCATGGTCAATTTGCAACTGATCTCTGTTATAGCAAAATGCACAACAAAAAGTCATAAAACACCTAAAAGAAAAGGAATATGCCAACGATTTACGGAACTCGCAAACATGATCGCAGCTCAGTCTATAAATGTTTAGACTGAAAGAAAAGCGACGAATAATTTACCGGTACCTTGGACGTCACAGACAAGTGTGACGTGTTATCTCGAACTACTGTGACGCGCTTTGAGTCCCGGAATTGCGTTCTAAAAATTACGTTAAAAATAGGGATCCCGTCTGTTATTGTGCGTATTTTTGCTCATCCAAAATAAGGACAAAAACGATGTTTGGTGGCTTGTTGTCAGACCATCATTTTTTTGTTGGTCCTATAGTAGGGGAAGGGCTCCTAATATGAACCGGCTCGTAATATGGACCGGCTCGTAATAAGGACCGGCTCCTAATATGGACCGGCTCTTAATATGGACCGGCTCCTAATATGGACCGGCTACTAATATGGACCGGCTCCTAATATGGACCACATGGAGCAAATCGCCTTCGGTTTTCATATTTAGCAACCTCGGCCCATATGAAACCGAACTGTTCTTTACCGTATAACCAGAGACTGCCTACGTGTGTTCGGTAATACCACGCAATTCCACGTAAAAAGCGAAGGGCGTGCTGACCTAAATCACAGAAGCAGGCAGAGAAGCACAGTCGCTGGCCCTAAAATTTCTTTCTCCTTTCAATGTTTTGCACTGTGCAGCTACTCTAGTTCAGCCAGTCCTCCGTTTCTTAGACGCTAGATTTGGCGAGTGTGGCGAGGAAGCTCAGTAGCGAGGGTCACCATGGGGGGGGGGGGGGGGGGGGGGGGGGGGGGTCTGTGCACGTGCACGTTGAGGCCAAAAGTGCCATGCACGGTGATCCACGGTGCACGTTACGAAAAAGCTCCATGCACGGTGCACGCCGGACCTCTGTGCACGGTGCACGCTTCGCGAATATCCCCATTCCAACGCACGTTACGTCCAAAAAGCCCATTCCCGGTGCACGTGGTATTAAAGCATCGCCCCCCTCAGTAGCGTTTCTTAGGCAATTCTCGTCGCGAGGAACACACACACACACACACTCACACACTCACACACACACATACACGCACACTCACACATACACACGCACACACACAGTGTTCGTCTCAAGTATGGCAGGGCCGGACTACCGGGGGGGTTATGGGGGTTGCGCAACCCCCCCCCCCCCCCCTAGCCTAAACATGTACCTCACTTATTTAAAACATTTTTTATTATTGTTTATTTTATGCCGTTTCATGCAAGGAGCGACCATTTTGCTATCTCAGAATATGACCTACCCATCAGCTTCAGGGGGCTTCGCCCCCTGACCCCCACTGGCTACCCCCCCTCCCTCCTCTTAGCATAGTCCGGCCCTGTATGGAGTCCCACAGCTATTTTAGACCCAGTCTTGTTTACGCTGTACAGCCAAGAACTCTCCGACATTATCTCTACGTATAGGTATGAACACCACAAATATGCTGACGATACTCAGAGAGAAGAATCTGCTTCCTCCAGTGATCTTACAGTGGGAAATCTTGGACTTTAGCGCTGTAAATCCATAGCCTCTCACAATCCAGTGGCATTTTTTACTTATTGTTGATAAAAAGTCCCTGAAGAATTTTATCCTGAAACTAAAATTTAGTTGACGGATTGAGCTCCAAACTTTAGCAGAATAAATTAATTTGGTCATTTGATCGACGAAAATGACGAGAAAATGCATACGTAATATCGACAGAGTCGGAGAGAGTTGCCTCCCCTCCTTCCTAATATCGACAGTGTAAATGCTTGTCTCAGCTTCGACCTTGGTCGATAAAGATGAAACCGAAGACGACATGCCCCCCTCGGACCAACAAAATAGCTTGTCTGTCCACCAAACATCTTATATTATTTTACTACAGGTCCACATACGTCAGACGATGACGTCGAAGCTCAGCCTCTACGTCACTCAGAACAGTCTTCATCAGATTCTGTGGTGAAACCTGCACAGGGCTTGTGCACTTCAGAGACTGAACACGGCATTCAACAAGCAGCGACATCTACTACAACTTGAACTTGAACTTGAACTACGACAGTTATCAAAACGGACGTGAATAAGTCAGTTTAATGTGTAAAAAATTGTGTTTTATATATATATATATATAATATATATTATATATATCCCATGACCTCCCTTCTTTGTCTCTGTAACTTCAGTATGGGTATATATGTTGTATTTTTATAGCTCAATAAATACATCATGGACTCCAAAAAATATATGATAGTGCAGATTCCGATTTGGGCAAAGGACTACTTTCCTCCCGACCTTTGACCTCGCTCGCGCCGAACAATGTGACACATTTGTATGAAGTTCTAAAATCGTATTGCACGGCTCAGAAAACCATATCAGTTGCACGCAAAAATGAATCTCAGAACTGATCTGATGTATGAGATGCAATAAGCAAAAGTTTCTTTCATTATGAAAGCAATGCAGGTCGAAAAAAACGAACATTCAACTTACAAGATAACCAGATGCTAGCGAACCAAAACAAAAACACGAGTACCCTCCCCTTGCATCGTTAGCAGACGACTTTTGAGAATCTGTCGGTAGTGTGTTTTGCCGGTGTGCGCCTTCAGCTATCAAACATCGGCTGTTTCACGTGTTTTGCGAGCAAGTCTACTCTTTTGCCTGGCTCTGCAGTAAGTCCACATATTTTTCCGTAATCCAGTCATATTCCTTCAAAATGCAATCAATCGGCGGTGACAGACGTGTCGGTCGCGTTTTCCTCTCACCCATACCAGTTTAAGTTCATCCATGCAAACACACTCGCAAAACAGTTTATCACGTAGATACATTTCAAATAGGGAGCAAATGGTTAAATCTAAACCTACATATTTGTTCCCTAAGATTTGCTTCTCTGTCAATAAGCCTAATTACACACGTTCGAGAAAAACAACGTGGAATCAATTCTGAATCGAGTAAGCCAAATGGGTCCCAAACCCGTTTCGCCCGTTCTGCCGACCTGAAACGCAAAACAAAAGAATTGTGCGCTTCAACTAAACTAATTTCTATTCGACTTCATTACTTTCTTGCAACTTATGAACCTTTACTTAAAGCTTTTAAATGGTCTGAAAGTAGTGTTACCGCGTACTTATCGATGCACTCATTCGTTTTATTTTTTCAGCGACGGTCACTTAGTTTAAGGTTGCAAAAGGGCTAAGTCTCGCTGGCAACAGTTTTACCCTGCACAGATCGCAACAGTGCCGCTAGTAGTCTACACTTTGTGTTTGATGGTAGAATGGGATATACAGATTACAACACTCGTGGTTTTTTTATATGGCTTGTATTTCAGTCAAGACCCAGCGGGAATATCAATCGAGAGACACTCGCCAGAGGCTCGTGTCTCCCGATGATATTCATCCGCTGGGTCTTGACTGAAATACAAGCCATATAAAAAACCACTCGTGTTGTAACCTATACATATACACAACAATAAACAGTCCAACACCAGCTAGAATGTCTCATTTTTTTAATTCTAAATTTTTGGCCCGCAGCCCTTCTTCAAGGTGCACAGACCAAGCGTCTATGGTTACAACACAGCAATGACTTTTTATTGTTGTGTATGAATAAGAGGAAAAAATGAGTTTTCTTGAATTATGTATATGTTATAGATATGTATATCAACCACGTTTTGACCTGTTTGAAAATATTTGAATTAATATGAACTAATTGCAGAACTTTGAAGTGTGTAATGATGTCCATGGCCTTTTTCTTGCTTGATAGTCTGTATTTGTTAGTTAGTTAGTTGTTGCTTTTTGGGTCCAGCGGACCATATAGGCCAAATCAGGACCCTGATAGTCTGTATGCTGCTCAGTCTCTCTCTCTCTCTCTCTCTCTCTAATTAGTTCTCTTGATTATAATGTGTTGATGTAATTCTATGTGCCCTTTTTTTGGCTCACGTAAGTGTAGCCTATGCGATCATAACTTTGTCTGTCTGTGCGTTTGTGCGTGTGTGTGTGTGTGTGTTTGTGTGTGCGTGCGTGTGTGTGTATGTCTGTGGTAGAAACTCTAACATTTGAAGACGTCACATTACATTGACGTCACATTATGACGTAAGAGGGTTAGACGTCACGCGAAGGAAGTACTGAAAGTCTCGGTCATTATTATTTTGAGCGCGCCGAGACTAGTTGGCAGTCGTGTCCTGTAAGTAGGCTACATGCAGACAGACAGATCTAGATCTAGTGTCTCGCTTTCTTGCACAGTTTCACCTATGCTCTTTCTGTGTGTGTGTGTGTGTGTGTGTGTGTGTGTGTGTGTGTGTGTGTGTGTGTGTGTGTGTGTGTGTGTGTGTGTGTGTGTGTGTGTATGTGTGACGGAGTGATTGAGTTTGTGTTACTGTTGTTTGTCGATTTCTTACGTGAGCCTTGATGGCTTCGCCTCTTGTTACAATTGTTTTGAATTTTGTTTTAATTTTTTTTAATTATCTTCTCTTATCTATATACCTTTTCATTTGATTTCCTATGGCTTGTTTGTTGTTTGTTTGTTAGTCGTGTGTGTGTTTTTGTGTGTATGTGTGTTTTGATTTTTTTTCTTCTTTTTCTTCTTCATTACCTCTCTTCTTTATTGTAATCTTTCTAACTTGCTCCGCATTAATTTTTGTTTCCATTGTTTATTGGTTGCATTCAGCATTTTTCATCTATCAATTTGTTCCATCTGTATTCTTCTTTAGTGGATATTATATGTTTTGTATTTGTTTAAGGACAGGTTTTTAGACAAGGCAATGTGCCTCAAAGCTTTATCTTTAAAAAAAATTAAAATAAAATGAAAGGAGTGCAGAAGAAAAGAAAATTTTGTTTTTTATAAAAAAAAAATTTTAAATTTAAATTACAAAAATAAATTACAAAAATATTACAATAAAATGAAAGAGAGAGCCAGAAAGGAGTGCAGAAAAAAACCTCGGATGAAAATAATAAACAAAAAAGTATTCCGGCCATAAGGAGCGTCGATTCAAGCACCTACGCCTTCCCACATCACACCGTATACCGTGGTTGCATTAGAAAAACGCAGCCGCCGGTTTTGGTTGCGCACTTCCGCCGTTTAACTAAGACACGCGACGTAAGTATCTCCACAAAATCACCTGTAACTTCTCACACATGACATATCATCACAGAAACATCGATTGTACTTTGGCCTAAGATGTTGCTGCATCAAACGATCGATCTGTTTCATTGCTTTAATGTGCTTGTGAACGTTGTGCTTCAATTATTTACACCTTTTTATGCGTATTCTGTGCAAGTTTTGACTTTCCACAGTCACGACGGACATTTAAGAGCATGATAATGATCACACACTATTGTGCTGTAATCAATGGCCATTCCTTGACATCTCGGTCAAATAATAAGTTTTAAAGTGGAGCAGAAGCGTCATATTTTATGAATCTGTGAGGACACCCCAAGATTTTTCGGTTGCACACTTCCGCCGTCTCTTTTTTGTTGCGGTTGCACACCGCCGTCGCAAGTGGTTGCACACCGCCGCCACTGTTTTAAAGAAAGAAACAGGACTTTATTTGTGTCTGTCTCTAGGCATGTTCCATACAGGTCTGGAAAATCATAAACCTTCTGGTGTATACTAATTTGGTAATATATTAAATTAAATAGCCTCTCTCTCTCTCTCTCTTTCTCTCTCTCTCTCTCACTCACTCTCTCTCTCTCTCTCTCTCTCTCTCTGTCTCTCTGTCTCTCTCTCTCTCTCTCTCTCTCTCTCTCTCTCTCTCTCTCTCTCTCTCTCTTATGTGGTTTTTTTTTTTTGTTATTGTCATTACTCACTGTGACACCAACATTCTGTTGTGATATGGCAATAGATGCCAAAACCCCGGTTACATCGGGGGAGAGGATTTCAGATTCTACTCAACACAACGCAACACAATACAACCAACGCTCAACCACTAGTCTACTGAGATAACAATAATATAGTAAGGTAGAGTGAGATGATCACAACGAAAAGACTATTTCATTTCACTCATTAAGATACATGGATTGGTACAAACCTGATATCGAAAAATAAATATGGGATATAATCCATGCAGCTTCATGACTGCATGGCTAAACCAAATGGGCTACCCAGGAGCTGTTTTTTTGTGTGTATGTGTGTGTGTGTGATCTTTTGTCCCTGGCTTGTTTTTTGTTTGTGGTTTTTATAATGAAAGAATGTGCTCCTTTCAGGTGATGGAGTTCAAGTGCTACTACTGTTCGGACCTTTTTTCAAGACTAACGGAAGTAGTACGTCATATTGAAGCGGAGCATAGTGGTGATCCATTAAAATTTCGAAAGTTGGTACTCGATGAAGCAACGGGAAAGAGAAAGTTCGTGTCAAAAGATTTCCGGTTGACACCCGCAGAGATTAATAAAGCTGGCCAGGAGATAGAGGTGAACGATGGCAGTGGTAAGATCACAATCAAAAACAAAACGTTTGTGGATCCGTCAAACAGTGAGAGTGTAGATCAGTCGCAAAGTGAGTGTGAAGCTAGCAAACCTGAGGGTCTTGATGCTGAAATAAACCGACTGCTGGAAATTCTACCAAATGCTGCCCAACGATTAAAGGAGCAAGGACTTTTGTCAACATGGCTTCTACTGCATGAATTGATATGTGAAGGAACATTTCCGCTAAACAACATTTCTTTCCTGTTATTCTTGGATGTGGTGCGCTTTTACAGTGAAGAAAACACAAGTTCTATGAGATACAGGGAGGAGACGAAACTATTCTGGCGAACTGGGTACCACCTTTTCCACGGAAAATTTATCCGGTTCATGGGCGGTCCTAAGAACCAGGGTCAAGTTGTGGACGGCTCGGAGACACTCGGTGTTTGCAGGTCATCATGCGCAAAAATAAACTTTGCAATACCTAGCCTCAACCATCTAGAAACAGATGAAATTCAGCATGAAACATTGAAGCCAGGAATACTGCACGACACGATTAGCATTTTGTCTGAGACGCCAAAAGTTGTGAAAGTGGCATTTGACGCCAAGAAAATCAACTCATCCCTAAGTCAAGACCAAGGCGATATCGACCTCTTTGGTCATGAGCAATCTCCAACACTCATGGAAAGACGAGACAGGTTAGTCAAAGAATTGGACTCGCTGGAAGAGATGTTGATGAAAGTAGACACACACCAGCTCTCTCCAACAGATCTTCATGCTGCAGTGTTGACGGTGAGTGTCAGGATTAAGGAGCTGAGAGAACTGGCCGTGCTGAAAAATGAGGGCGTAAAGAAATTCAAAGAACTTGGACAACCAGACTGGCGGGCATCAAAGTACTCTTACGTAATAAGCAGTTTGCAGTCGTCCCTCTTTCAAATTAGGGAAACGGTCACCAGAAGTCTGGAAGTGAACGATCGCCTTTGCCAGATTGCTGCCAGGATGCAAGGAGCTGAACACTTGTTTCAGGCAGGTCCATCTGTGAATCTTATAAGAAACAGTAAAATCTTAGAATATTTCTCTCACGTTATTTTGATGTCTAGGCACACATCGAAATGTATGACCTGTTAATTCTGCCCATTGCTTCTTGTTTCTTTTCATCACCTATCACAAATAAAGACAAAGTCTACATTATTAAAATTACAACACTTTACTATTTACTCAAGAAAGTACACCAAAAGGTTATGAAATCATCGTCTCCAGTGACTTTTCACCAACAGCTGGCGCAATTTGATTATACCATGTACCTTCCGGGAAAGAAAGCAAGTTTTGTTGTATTGTGTACCAAACAAAGCAATTATTTTAAATTTCCGCACTGCAAAACTTTCCCCTTCTCTTTGTAAAATATTTTGAGCCTATCTATGTTTTATGTCTTAAGACGGCTCTGTGTGGTCAGTTAGACGTTAAACAATGTGAAGAAACTCTATTTTATAAGCGAAGTAGAAAAAAAAAGCGGCGGCGGTGTGCACCCGAAGCAAAACTTCAACGGCGGCAGTGTGCAACCGACTGTGGCGGAAGTGTGCAACCGAAAATTCGTGGTGTGTCCTCACAGATTCATGAAATATGACGCTTCTGTTCCACTTTAAAACTTAATATTTGACCCCGATGTCAAGGAATTGCCATTGATTACAGCACAATAGTGTGTGATCATTATCATGCTCTTAAATGTCCGTAGTGACTGTGGAAAGTCAAAACTTGCACAGAATACGCATAAAAAGGTGTAAATAATTGAAGCACAACGTTCACAAGCACATTAAAGCATTGAAACAGATCGATCGTTCGATGCAGCAACATCTTAGGCCAAAGTACAATCGATGTTTCTGTGATGATATGTCATGTGTGAGAAGTTACAGGTGATTTTGTGGAGATACTTACGTCGCGTGTCTTAGTTAAACGGCGGAAGTGCGCAACCAAAACCGGCGGCTGCGTTTTTCTAATGCAACCACGGTATACGGTGTGCACATAAGCGCCCTAAACAATTGAGCTATTGTGCGCTCGTCGAAACCAAGCCTCTCTTGGAGTATATCAACCCCTCCACACATCGAGAGCGCCGCGGGACGATGTTTCAAACCCAGACATACGCAATGACAGTACCACATTCAATTTAAGTTGAAAACGTCTTTGACAACAGCTGAAACGAATTAAAAAAACATGTTATCTGACCAGTGTACACGCCCATGCTTTGTAAAAGCTTCCATGCTTCGTGTATAAAGGTTTTAGGTCTCACTTAGCACATGTCTTCGACGTCAAGTGTTAGGTTGAAACGCGCGTCCTCATGCCAAATCTTTAGCACCCGCTTTACAGGGAATTTTGTTTTCCTGGCCGGGTGTCAAAAGCGTGAAAAGCGTGTAAAGCTAATATCTTCCGTTTGCCTACCGTTAGGAACGTAATTTTTTGCACAAACCCTTGGCCCCACAATTCCAAGCTACTCGCCATATTTGAGCTCAAGTGACCCCAGAGTACCAGAGATACAGTCCCCAGGCTTCACTGGACAATCAACTAGTCTACGTTGTGTAAAAGCCTGACAGTATCTGTGATGGTTTACGGGAGGCTTACTGTGCCTTCATTAAGGTCGCGGATTAGGTCACAGATCAACTGTTTGTGCAGAGACGGTATCCATGTCATACCCCCGTGTCACCACGGGCGGCTTCTTTGCCCGTTAAGGTCAATGCTTGTTCTGTGTGAATCGAGCTAAGTATGCACTGGCCTTAATACGTAGCGCTTAAGATAACGCCGGGTTTCTCAAGTTATGTAAACCTTAGACGTTGACTATATAAACGGCAGTCTTTATTCAAACTCACAAAAGAGACCCTCGACCCCGTTTTAGGCTTGTAACTCGCTATGCTCACTGTGAGATAGTATTTCGCAAACAGTCGTCTCTGGTGTTTGATTTGGCAATTCGTTCAGGGAGAGCCGTGAAAGGTACTAAAACATTCAGGTGTAACATTGTAGGCTACTACCAGGCAACATTTTCTGGACGCTGTTTGTGATTAAAAAAAACCCAGCTACACTTCAAACAAACCTAAAGAAAGAACTTGCCAACTAATAAAAACAGCGCAATTTCAAACCCAACAGCGAACGAAGACGAAATAGCGCGCTGAAAACCAAGATGTCTTTCAAAGCAAATTTCCTGGCTGTGAGCGCAGTTTTCACTGTGGTGCTATTTTCTGTCTTCACTCCCAGCGACAGTTTCTCGCCTGAGAGTACGGGAGGGGTATGGCCAGACCCCAACTCTCCCCCCGTGTGGCCAAATACTTTTCAGGTGCAGTTCGCAGAAATAATTAACCTGGGCCCAATCGGCCAGGTGAAAAACAATGGCACCTGGTACTACAACTTTAGCAACCTGACTGCAAGGTAAGATTTGTAAAGAGACCATGACAATGACAATGACGTCAATGAGACTTTTTTTCTCGAGGATAATACGAATAAGTATATATAATTATATGTATATATATGGAGAGAGAGAATACTACAAGGCTTGCTGTGTCATACCAGATTCTAAATATAGAAATGTGAGCGAGCAGTACAAAATTAAGACTAGTTTGACACGACCTCATTTATATGATTATACAATTGTGTGAGCGTATGGTTTAGTTATGTCAAGGATAATCTCTCTGACGTATGTAGGATAAATGCTTTATTGCATCTGGCTCTCGCCCTAAAGAGGAACTAATCTACTACTACTACTACCACTACTACTAAAACTCGTTAAATAATTGCATAATTAATGGAAAAACATAAAAGTGGATATAAAATATGTGCATTGTACAAAAACATTGTAATACATAAGGGGAGAAAGAGAGGGGGAGGAAGGTAGGGAGAGAGAGAAGAGTAGGGAGAGAGATAGAGAGAGGGGGGTGAGGGAGAGAAAGACGAAAGAGAGAGGGGGGAGAAAGAGAGAGAGAGGGGGAGAGAGAGTAAGGGGGCAGAGAGGGAGATACGAGATGAGAGGCTGATGGGAGAGAATAATAGGGGAAGGGACGGATAAAGAGAGAGACTAAGAGAGAGGTTGGGGAAAGAGAGAGAGAGAGAGGGGTTGACAGAGCGGGACAAAGGGGGAGAGAGATGGGCAGGAAGAGAAAGGGGCTAGGGAGAGAGAGGGGAGAGACAGAAGAGGAAGAAGAAGAATGACAATGTCCTTTCAGTGGCCCGTCAACGTATTTTAAAAAATACATTTATTTCATGACGTATTACAGCAAAGAATATATAATAAAAGTAACTCACAGTGTCATGTCAACATAAACTTTGTGTTCACCATACATTTTAGTCGCACTCTAAAATATATCATTTTGCTTTAAATCCTTACTGCTCTTTCTTGGTCATCTTGAAGGTTTGACCATTTGAAAGGTCAGAAAAACAACTTCTGCCAAGGGCAAGGCCTGAGCCCCAAAGACCCAACAGCCGACTGCCATCTCCTGTTCACCAAACCCGGGGATATGTGGGTTATCTACCCTGACGCCAAACATTGCTGTCGTCTGTGCGGGATTGCAGAGGGTTGCACTGTCCTCAAACCTGATTGGCTCAGCGGCAGCAAGTATGTGCATGCATAAATCATTATTTTTCAGACAAAGAAAGAGAGGAAGAAAGGAAGAAAGAAAGAAAAACGTTTTTACAAAAAAGAGAGAGAGAGAGAGAGAGAGAGAGAGAGAGAGAGAGAGAGAGAGAGAGAGAGAGAGAGAGAGAGAGAGAACGAACTTACGAAAGGGATTTTGCTTTGGGAGAAAAGGGATAATCGACCTTCCCTCTTAACAATTAGTAAATTTTTCTAGCAATTTTGTTTTGAATTAGTATCAATTTTATCGTGCAACCTTACTTAGTATGCCCTTTCATTCCGATAGGCTGATCGAAACAATCGACATCGGGGGCCGGAAGTGCGCTGGGTGGGCCAAGAAGGGTGCTGTTGCACCAGCAGACACGTGGTATTCGGACATCCAAGGTGTCCCATGTCGCTACCACGAGGTGGTGCAAACCTTCAAACACAACTTGACCTTCGTACCAAGCTCCTACTCCACGGGGCCCGTTGACCCCGGGGTGTTTCACGTGCCCGAGTACTGTCAGAAGAAATGTCCGCATCCTTATCCACAGCCTCCTGTTTGAGAGTAGAACGGGAGGGGGTGGAGGAAGTGATGGAAGGTGTGGAGATAAGAGGAGAGAGAGACAATGACAATGACAAATTCTTTATTAACCCTATCAGCCCTGACTGCAGTGCAGGCTCAGCAGCCTCTCCAGCCTGGAGGGTTTTGGCACTGTAGTGCAAATCTGATGGGTACTTCACTAAAGCGCTTCTAACTCTGCAACTAATAGTTGTAAACACATACAATTTTGTGTGTTGTGTGATAAGTGCATGTTCTTACCTGTTGAGTAGCAGTCAGTACCTTCTGAAGTGTGTAAAGTTCAAAGAAATCCTTCTTCCAAGTCACAAACACAACACCAAAAAGTATGTAAACACACCACTCTGTCACAGTTGTTCCAACAAGTCACAGGATGTTTCTGTCTCACATAAATTGCATCGAAGCCCGCGCACAGGTCTTGTGCACTCAAATCACCACTTGTTTCACTCGATTGAAACGAAAAAACGTCGCATTCGGCATCATAATCACTGTCATCGTCGAGGAAAATCTCGTCAAGAACCTGCCTCAATGAGTAGCGGCGTTGGTTGCTCATATTTCGCAAGAAAAATGCTCAAAAAACACTCAATCGGACGATTTTCGTTCGCCAAATTGCTCCAAACAAAGAAGAAGGAAGTGGGAACAGATTTACCTCCCTTGCTCGTGACCTGCCTTTATATTTAGATCAGAAACAAGGTCAGAGAAGATGCGTGTCACCGCCCGACAGTTTGTCGGGCACAGGCGTTGAAAGCTGCAAAGGAGCGCCCGACAAACTGTCGGGCGCAGGGCGGAAAGAGTTAACGAGGGTAATGACATAAGCAAACAGGTGCTTTTTTACATCCAGCTCTCGCCAATGGGAGGGTTTAATCTAATGATAATACGTTTTAAAAATGTTGGAATATCAATTAAAGAAGTTATAAAAACAAACGACAAACAAGCAAACGATTAACAGACTAAACAAACAAACAAAAATATACATACAAACGAACATGACATATTATTGTCATAGGTATAATGAAAACTGTTTCAAGCAACAAAAACGTGTGAAACTTCGAGGGAAGAAAAAATCCGTGAAACTGAGGAGTCAATGAAGCAACTACGTTGCAAGTAATAATGTAGCATCGTTACATAAGTCATGTTATGTCATGTCACCCTGTGACAGACAAACTCTGCGCGCGCGCGCGTGTGTGTGTGTTTCACAACGCTGTCTTCATCAGCAAAGTAAAATAAAGACATAAGCCAGTTATTATCCTCGTTTTCGCGTGTGTTCTCACAAGAATGTCTGTTTTTCTCTCATCTCTGTCATCGTTTTCTACTAACAACAAGAAGAGCAAACGCTCGATCGAGTCACTTTCGCAGTTCTGAATATTATATGAGGCATCAGATGGACAGGAAGAAATTGCTATTCACAACACAATGAGTCACGTTCACATAAAATTTGAGCCCGGTCACTTTTATAGTTTCCGAGAAAAGCCCAACGTTAAGTTGTGTGTTGCCGAACAGAAAAGGCTAGTTATCTCCCTTGTTTTTCTGATAACGTTCGTAAAAGGCTACAGATGTAAATACTTTGATGTAAAGAATAATCCTACAAAGTTTCAATCACATCCGATGAACTTTGTCAAAGATATAAAATGTCTAATTTTTCCTTTGACGCTGACCTGTGACCTTGAAAAAAGTCAAAGGTCAACGAAACCATCGTTAAAGTGTAGAGGTCATTGGAGGTCACGACTAAACAAAATATGAGCCCGATCGCTTTGATAGTTTCCGAGAAAAGATATAAAATGTCTAATTTTTCCTTTGACGCTGACCTGTGACCTTGAAAAAGGTCAAAGGTCAACGAAACCATCGTTAAAGTGTAGAGGTCATTGGAGGTCACGACTAAACAAAATATGAGCCCGATCGCTTTGATAGTTTCCGAGAAAAGTCCAACGTTAAGGTGGTGTCTACGGCCGGCCGGCCGGGCGGCCGGACGGCCGGACGGACGGCCGGACGGACGGCCGGACGGACGGCTGGACAGACTAACACTGACCGATTACATAGTCACTTTTTCTCAAGTGACTCAAAAAGTAAATAGAATTAACACCAAAAAAACTCGCCAAAGGTCAATATATATGGAAGACCAGTCCATGTCCATCAAGTTATGAGAAGATAGTAACAGAAGATTAAGAGAGAGACAGAGAAAGAGAGAGAGAGAGAGAATTGAATTGAATTGAACTTTATTTTACAAGGATTAAGATTTAAGGCTATGCCTTTTCTTACAATCTGTCCTTGGGACGCACAGACACGTACACAATAATAAGATAAAAGATTAAACACTTAACAACAACGAGAGAGAGAGAGAGAGAGAGAGAGAGAGAGAGAGAGAGAGAGAGAGAGAGACGCACATTTCAGATGTTTAAACAAATAAAGGGGAGTGAATGCGTGTGACTGTGTAATTCGCCTTGACCTGACTGTTCGTTTATCTCCCCTGGACAACAGCCTAAAGGTGCGTTAAAGTAAGGCCAAAAAAAAAAAATTGTCTGTTTAGGGTAACCCGACCGACCCTATCGATTTGGCGCCGACCCAAAAACTTTTTTTTGATTTCAAAAAAAAAGAAGAAAAAAAAGAGGTAACAAGAAGAGCAAACGCTCGATCGAGTCACTTTCGCAGTTCTGAATATTATATGAGGCATCAGATGGACAGGAAGAAATTGCTATTCACAACACAATGAGTCACGTTCACATAAAATTTGAGCCCGGTCACTTTTATAGTTTCCGAGAAAAGCCCAACGTTAAGTTGTGTGTTGCCGAACAGAAAAGGCTAGTTATCTCCCTTGTTTTTCTGATAACGTTCGTAAAAGGCTACAGATGTAAATACTTTGATGTAAAGAATAATCCTACAAAGTTTCAATCACATCCGATGAACTTTGTCAAAGATATAAAATGTCTAATTTTTCCTTTGACGCTGACCTGTGACCTTGAAAAAGGTCAAAGGTCAACGAAACCATCGTTAAAGTGTAGAGGTCATTGGAGGTCACGACTAAACAAAATATGAGCCCGATCGCTTTGATAGTTTCCGAGAAAAGATATAAAATGTCTAATTTTTCCTTTGACGCTGACCTGTGACCTTGAAAAAGGTCAAAGGTCAACGAAACCATCGTTAAAGTGTAGAGGTCATTGGAGGTCACGACTAAACAAAATATGAGCCCGATCGCTTTGATAGTTTCCGAGAAAAGTCCAACGTTAAGGTGGTGTCTACGGCCGGCCGGCCGGACGGCCGGCCGGACGGCCGGCTGGACAGACTAACACTGACCGATTACATAGAGTCACTTTTTCTCAAGTGACTCAAAAACTAAATAGAATTAACACCAAAAAAACTCGCCAAAGGTCAATATATATGGAAGACCAGTCCATGTCCATCAAGTTATGAGAACATAGTAACAGAAGATTAAGAGAGAGACAGAGAAAGAGAGAGAGAGAGAGGGAGAGAGAATTGAATTGAATTGAACTTTATTTTACAAGGATTAAGATTTAAGGCTATGCCTTTTCTTACAATCTGTCCTTGGGACGCACAGACACACAGTGATAAAATAAAAAAAAATAAAAAAGTTAACAACAAGAGAGAGAGAGAGAGAGAGAGAGAGAGAGAGAGAGAGAGAGAGAGAGAGAGAGAGAGAGAGAGACGCACATTTCAGATGTTTAAACAAATAAAGGGGAGTGAATGCGTGTGACTGTGTAATTCGCCTTGACCTGACTGTTCATTTATCTCCCCTGGACAACAGCCTAAAGGTGCGTTAAAGTAATAACAAATCAGTCATTTAGTCAGTCAGTCATTTTCGATATTCGTCTAAAGTCTCTTTGCGTTACTGCTTGTTTATGACGTGGATAATGCGACAATTAATAAGGCCACTAGTTAGTATGATGCGACAGGTCTGGAACATAATAAGCCTTTGCCGTCGTGATGTTAACAAGTGACATAGAATCTATAATGCGCTGCAGCACCTCAACTGACTGACACAGGGCGCAAAAGCATCGTCTGGCTTTGTATTGACGCTTTGCCAATGATGAGAATCTATAAATAGGCATCATTACAAATGGAAATTTTGTTCTCCTCGGAAAATCGCTTGTTCCTTTATGTTGAAAGAAATATTAGTTATGTTGTATATACGTATGAAATGTATATTGTTCTGGTAAAAACAAAACAAACACACACACACACACAAACCCAGGCAATAAAAAATTAAAAATAATAATAATTTTTACGTGACGTCATGGCTTCTTTTCTAACTTTGTTTGGCCTTTGAAATCAGAAATAAAATTTCACTCCCAAAGAGAAGGTCAAAAAGAGATGTCTTGGTGTTATGTTTTGATTTTAATCGATATCGTATCTCTTTAAATTTGAATTTTATTATCATGAGTTTGTTTCTCAGCTACTGTTAAAATACACTAATGCCAAAAAAATGTTGCTCTGTGCAAATGAAGTTTTGCGTGGATGTGTTTACTTGTAAAATATTACAATCGTTTCACAATCGTTTTGTTTGTATTAACAGCATAATCACTAACATGAAGTTACACAAAGAGATAATAGTATATATATTTTTTAAATCAGAAGAGACAGGGGGAGAGGGAGAAAGAGAGGGAGAGGGAGAAAGAGAGTACGTGGGAGAGAGAGGGTACGTAACTGAAACTGAACTTTATTACCAAAGGATAGAAGTTTTAGGCAAAGCCTAATCTTACAACCTGTCATGTCCCTTATACAAACATTTAATACAGACGAACAGAATATAGATAGTAAGAAGGAAAAAGGTTCAAGTTTCTTACAGACGTACATAATGTAGTAAAAAGGAAAAGGGGAAAACAATATAGTGTGGAAATTGCAGCAAAGTTGCACAATAACGCATTGCATACGTAGAGAGAGTGAGACAGTGTGTGTGAGAGAGGGGGGGGGGGGGGGGGTGTGTGAGAGACGGAACACACACATACCAAAAATCTATAGCCTGATTTCTTACCACATAATGGTGTGGATTTATTGCTGACATGCTTTAAGTGACATGCATGTCAGTCTAAAAAATCATTCATCAAAACATTCCTCCCAGCCGGCCTGCATCGTCACCAGCCAGGCTGTTGTTGTCTGGTATGTGTTCAAGTGGAAAGATACTTGATACCATGGTAACAGTTGAAAATGATAACTTGACAAAACGCAAAACTGCAAAGTAAAATCCTGTTTATTCTGTTCTTGGAAAATAAAAAATATATAAATCGATGTGCCTTATGGAAATAGTAGAACACAATTTGGTCAAACACAAAGGATAGCATTAGCAAAGTCCCTGTACAATTCTTGAGTAATTAACCATTCATCCTCGATTTGTAAGATCAATATCACAGTATTATCCATGCATAACATTGTGAAAGGCACTTGATTAATTTACACTGTGAACCTTTGAGAGACAAAATACTTCTACAAATCAAACAACAAAGAAAAGAGATCAGGCAACACAACTCTGCCACATCTCTTTGAAAAAAAGAAGTAATTTTTCAAAAATCGCCTGTTCTATTGAGCTTTGGATACATTAGCACACCTGATTACAAAATGCTGCCTAGGCTATATGCTGAAATGCCTTACACACAACAAATCATCAATGTTCATCTATATATATATACGACTAGTGTCTGTGTGTCTGTGTGTCTGTCTGTGTGTCTGTGCGCGATGCGCGGCCAAGGTTCTCGATGGATCTGTTTCAAATTTGGTGATCATATTCAGGTACACCCTGGACACAACCTGGTCGATGAGATATTTCAACACGTGCTCTCAGCGCGCAGCGCGGAACCGATTTTGGTTCCACCTCAGCTATTTTGGTTCCACCTCAGCTTACCCGGGCCCCCATACCGACACACCATAGCCGCTACACCACATCACAACGCCAAAGTTCTCGGTGGATCTTTTTCAAATTTGGACACCGTATTCAGCTACACCCCGGACACAATATCATCGATGAGATATTTCAACACGTGCTCTCAGCGCGCAGCGCTAAACTCATTTTCGTTTTTGTGTTCATTTCACCATTATAAGTAACTCTTCCTTATCTTCTCCAGTGTTTGGCGTTTATCTCCCTTCCTTCGTGTGGTATTCATACAAGGCAGACAATGAATGGAATGGGAGTTGCAAAGTCGGAAAACAAAGCCCGATCAAAATGCTCACGTTCGCTACTTGTGAAAATGCACTCGGTGCCGAGTCCGTGTTTGTCGTCATTGACACTCGAGGCTGCGTTTACGGAAATACCCGATCCAGCCGGTGTACCTATTTACCGAAAACGGCGCAAACAGCAGAAAGTTCATCAATATAAGTTCATATTATTAAGTTTTTTGTTTGAGTTTATATATTACATTTAATGTTTACTGCCAAAAATCAGCAAATGAGCGCCATACACTAATTTCTGTTATCATTGTTCAATGGCTTTATTGTCATTTTTCCGTAAAAAGATAGATTTAACTCCAGACTGTAAGTTATTTTGCATTGCATGTATCAAAGGTATGGCGGTACAATTTGGACCTACTGTTTTTTTAAAGCCAGGACATTTGGACCTATTGGTTTTTTTTTAGGGAGGTCCAAATGACCCATTTTCTTAGGCTGGCAACAACACTGTGGAACGTTTGTTATTGGCAAAACAATACATTCACAGATATTTTGACCCAACGGTCTTTTAAGTGAACAGACAAACAAATATTCACACAAAACTTATCTTGATAAAATTAGTTTACGCCCACTCGTCAGGAAGCCGAGCGAATGAATTTAGAAGTATTTACAAGCAAAAGGGACTTGCGCCCGCTAACTAAACCTCGTACAAACAACCTTAACCTCGTACAAACAACCTTAACAGGAAACACATGGTCAAAATGGAAACACATGGTTGACCAGTTAAAACAGCGATCGCAGCAAAAAAACTGACTCCGATGTGTATGTTATGCAGTGTCCAATCAATATTGGAAAATCTGCACATCGGAGCCATGATCGTTGCAGCGATCGCAAAGCTTGCGTTTACAGCTTCCCACGCTGCCGTGACCCCGACCTCAAACATACACATCGGAGTCAGTTATTTACTGCGATCATTGTTTTACCTTGTCCACCATGACTTGTTTCCCGTAAATACTGACAGAGTTATTTCCGGAAAATGTCCATTAGGAATTCATGGTAATAATTCAACATAAATTTTGACAAAACAGAATTATGTATTCACACACACACACACACACACACACAAGCAACTTGCTGATGTCTTGAATAAAACAAAGATTCTTATGGAATGTACATTTATACAGAAAGATACAAAAGGAATTCTTTGATATGTGCCTCATTCTTTGCTGCTTCGTTGCAAAATGATTGTTAAAAATCACACTATCCAATTAAATGCGCATTTTATTCTGTTTAAGAGCAGACCAAATTCAATATAATTCACATTTAGTTAAGTCAACAACCAACATATCAAACATTACAGCTAGCATTAATTTCACAAATAACACACACACACACACACACACACACACACACACACACACACACACACACACACTAATTCTTTTACACACACACACATGCTTATTCTTTAACATACAAACATGCATTCACTCGCACACACACACACCCACACACACACATTTGACTGTCTTACTCACACATACACGTGCACTCACAAGCACATACACAGAGACGTGTACACACAAACACTCACACAACTACCTTTTTGTAGCCGCCGGCTATTTATAGCCCAGCTACTTTGGTTTCGCTCTCTGTGGTTGTTTGTTTGTCCAGTTGTTGTCCAGTTGAAGAATGGGGACTGTATCTCTGGTTAGTCAAGCTGTTTCTGCATGATCAACACTTGAGGTTTAAAATCTGAACAACCTCCGTTTCTTCTTGCTCACAGCTTCTTGCTCACAGCGCACCACTCCAACAAAAAAATCCCCATCAGTCCTCTTTGAAAACAACATCAGACACTTGTTCCGCAATACCTGAAAAACACAAAATCAGTGAATAGAAAATGGTTAGATCCGTCCGTCTCACCTAACCCACCATGAACACTACCCCAGACCTGAGCAGGCTTTCACATGGAACAATTGGGTGGCCGAGTGGTAACGCACTTGCGCTCAGAAGCGAGAGGTTGCGAGTTGGACCCTGGGTCAGGGCGTTAGCAATTTTCTCCCCCCTTTCCTAACCTAGGTGGTGGGTTCAAGTGCTAGTCTTTCGGATGAGACGAAAAACCGAGGTCCCTGCGTATACACTACATTGGGGTGTGCACGTTAAAGATCCCACGATTGACGAAAGGGTCTTTCCTGGCAAAATTGTATAGGCATAGATAAAAATGTCCACCAAAATACCCGTGTGACTTGGAATAATAGGCCGTGAAAAGTAGGATATGTGCCGAAATGGCTGTGATCTGCTGGCTGATGTGAATGCGTGATGTATTGTGTAAAAAAATTCCATCTCACACGGCATAAATAAATCCCTGCGCCTTGAATATGTGCGCGATATAAATTGCATAAAATAAAAAAATAAAAATAAAAAAAATAAATCCCTGCGCTTAGAACTGTACCCACGGAATACGCGCGATATAAGCCTCATATTGACTGATTGAATATCATCCTTCCTGAAACCCAGTGCATGAAGCACCACAAACGCCTTTGGAGGCAAGGCCAGTCAAACAGGGTTGAGATTTTACAGCTAATTTAAAAGCCACACAAAAGCTGCCATGGATGGATACGCAAAGGTTCCCAAGAACGGACAAGGAGACAGCAGCAGCCGGACCCAATCACAAACAGAACTCCACAATAGACAGGTATCTAGCCGGCGACGTAGAAGAAACGTCTAGCTTCTATAAATAGCCCGTGCTCTTTGCCGGCAGACAACTCTGCAGAGTCTGCTGTGAAGGGAGCTCTAGACTACTGCATCACCCTGTCACATACCACACTTGGTGATGAAACAAAAATCCACTGCCTGGCTGCTTGAGTAGGAATTATTTAGGATGTTATATGCAATTCAGCAAAAATGTCTGCTTTGCGCAGGCTGTTGATTTTTGGTATGTGTCAAAGGGGAAGATGCTCTTATCACACGTAAAGGCCTGGACAGATTGGTGGGGGTGCTCATGTTCTCTTACCCGAGAAGGGAGGCACCTTAAGACAATTTTTTCAATGCTACTACTGCTACGTCAATTAGAAAATTTGAGTTAGTTAATCAAATCAAAATAATGAATTTTCTCTGTACGACATGCATGCATGCATGCATGCACACACACACACACACGCACACACACACACACACACCCACACATGCACAGAGAATACGTACCACACAAATTGCTCCCAATTTTGATGTACAGGTATCCATCCATGCCAAACTTTGTACCCCACGAGTTGCGCACAATGTAGTAAGGAACAGGACCTGAACCAAAAAAGATGTAAACACACATTACAATTCTTAAAGGTACAATACCTAAGAGAACATGCCCTCAGAATATTCTACTTTACAAATAATGCCTCCTGACTTTACAAATGTAGTAAAATAGGCTAAGAAAGAGCACTTCTCTTAGCGACTGTTTGAAGGCATTACTTCCCCTGAGTTACTTAATAATAATAATAATAATAATGCATAATATTTCTATAGCGCATGTATCCAGGGTTTAACTCTGCTCAAAGCGCTGTTTATGTAAGTGACGCTGGTAACTAGGGTGCCGCATCCTGGTCTAGCTGGTCTTTGTATGTCCAGCACTGGGGAGCAGAAGCGCTTTGAAGCTTGGTTTAATTAATTAGCACACTTGTGGTGCGTTTTTGAGCAGATCGTGTTGTGTGCATCTAGTTTAAGGTACAGTGGATTCCTTGATTCTCCAGAGTCGTCAAATTTGCCAGAAACTCTCCCCCCTCTTCCCCGTCAAACTAAATAGTATCCATTAAGATGATCGAGCTACTGAAATAAAATAAATGTACAACCTGCAAAATTTAGAACATACTTTCGTCCGTCTGCAAGATGTCCGCCAGCATAATATCTTAGCACGGATCCAGAGCTCACCTGTCTTATCATAGCCGACGATCTGCACGGCGTGGTTAATGACGTTGTTGCAGTGGAACTGGATGACACCGCCCACGTAGTTGTGCCAGGTTGTGGCATCCACTGCTGCGGCCAACGGTCCGACAGAGTCCAGATAGGACACCAGTAGGTCCTCAGTTTTTGCAAGACTGTAACGAGAATGTCTGGTTTACCATGGGATAGAATTTGGACAAGCAGCACTTCTGAGAAATACCCTGTACAGTGAACCCCCCCCCCCCTTTTTTTTAGACCCCTCGACGGGCGCAATGGCCTAGTGGATAAGACATCGGCCTCCCAAACCGAAGGTCGTGGGTTCAAATCCTGGCTACGTCTGGTGGGCTAAGGGTGGAGATTTTTCCGATTTCCCAGGTAAACTTATGTCCAGACCTGCTAGTGCCTTATCCCCCTTCGTGTGCACACGCAAGCACAAGTCCAAGTGCGCACAGAGAAGATCCTGTAATCCATGTCAGATTCCAGTACCTGTAAAAACATAAAAATACCCTGCATGCTTCCCCTGAAAACGGTGCATGGCTGCCTAAATGGCTTTCTTTCTTTCTTTATTTGGTGTTTAACGTCGTTTTCAACCACGAAGGTTATATCGCGACGGTGCCTAAATGGCGGAGGAAAAGAAGGGCATACATGTAAAAACACAATAATGCAAAATAGACGTGTACGTGTGAGTTTCATCTCATGAACGCAGAAGAAGAATACCCCTCAATTCAATACTCCCTCCGGGCGGGCATGTAGCTCAGTCGGTAGCGCGCTGGATTTGTATCCAGTTGGCCGCTGTCAGCGTGAGTTCGTCCCCACGTTCGGCGAGAGATTTATTTCTCAGAGTCAACTTTGTGTGCAGACTCTCCTCGGTGTCCGAACATCCCCGTGTGTACACGCAAGCACAAGACCAAGTGCGCACGAAAAAGATCCTGTAATCCATGTCAGAGTCCGGTGGGTTATAGAAACACGAAAATACCCAGCATGCTTCCTCCGAAAGCGGCGTATGACTGCCTAAATGGCGGGGTAAAAACGGTCATACACGTAAAAGCCGTGGGAGTTTCAGCCCATGAACGAACAAACAAACAAACAATACTCCCTCCCTTTTAAGACCCCGTTTTATCCGATTTTCTACTCATAACCTTAATATATTTGCCCTCATTATCAGACTCCCTCCTTCTTCAAGCCTGATTTTCTCCAATTTTTTTCCCAAAAGGTCTTAAAAGGGGGGTGGGGGGGGGGGAGGGAGGGGTTCACTATATACGATTCCAGTTTTGACCCGTCAACAAGTCTAAAAATAGAATGTCTGGTTTACCCGTTTTCAATTTCTTAAAAGCCAATGGTGTCGATCTGTGAAAATTCATTCATAAAAACACTCTCACTCTGCAAAGCAAGCAAGCACCCAGGCTGTTAAGTTTGGGTATGTGTCAAAGTCGAGGGCTGTTCCTGTCCCATGTAAAGATCTGTGATGGTGACTCAAACAATTTTCACAGGCAGGGTACTGTGCTATTAGGTCAGACATCTTATAAACACCAACTGCATACAGTCATATTTATATCTTCAAACACTTACTGCATACAGTCGTATTTATCTCTTGAAACACTTACTGCATACAGTCATATTTATATCTTCAAATACTTACTGCATAGTCGTATTTATATCTTCAAATACTTACTGCATACAGTCGTATTTGTATCTTGAAACACTTACTGCATACAGTCGTATTTATCTCTTGAAACACTTACTGCATACAGTCGTATTTATATCTTCAAATACTTACTGCATACAGTCGTATTTGTATCTTCAAATACTTACTGCATACAGTCATATTTATATCTTCAAATACTTACTGCATAGTCGTATTTATATCTTCAAACACTTACTGCATACAGTCGTATTTATATCTTCAAATACTTACTGCATACAGTCGTATTTATATCTTCAAACACTTACTGCATACAGTCGTATTTATATCTTCAAATACTTACTGCATACAGTCGTATTTATATCTTCAAACACTTACTGCATACAGTCGTATTTATATCTTCAAACACTTACTGCATACAGTCGTATTTATATCTTCAAACACTTACTGCATACAGTCGTATTTATATCTTCAAACACTTACTGCATACAGTCATATTTATATCTTCAAACACTTACTGCATACAGTCGTATTTATATCTTCAAACACTTACTGCATACAGTCGTATTTATATCTTCAAACACTTACTGCGTACAGTCGTATTTATATCTTCAAATACTGACTGCATACAGTCGTATTTATCTCTTCAAACACTTACTTCATACAGTCGTATTTATATCTTCAAATACTTACTGCATACAGTAATATAATTTATATCTTCAAATACTTACAGCATACAGTCGTATTTATCTCTTCAAATACTTACTGCATACAGTCGTATTTGTATCTTCAAATACTTACTGCATACAGTCATATTTATATCTTCAAATACTTACTGCATAGTCGTATTTATATCTTCAAACACTTACTTCATACAGTCGTATTTATATCTTCAAATACTTACTGCATACAGTCATATTCATATCTCCAAATACTTACAGCATACAGTCGTATTTGTATCTTCAAATACTTACTGCATTCAGTCATATTTATATCTTCAAATACTTACTGCATAGTCGTATTTATATCTTCAAACACTTACTGCATACAGTCGTATTTATATCTTCAAACACTTACTGCATACAGTCGTATTTATATCTTCAAACACTTACTGCATACAGTCGTATTTATATCTTCAAACACTTACTGCATACAGTCGTATTTATATTTTCAAACACTTACTGCATACAGTCGTATTTATCTCTTGAAACACTTACTGCATACAGTCATATTTATATCTTCAAATACTTACTGAATAGTCGTATTTATATCTTCAAACACTTACTGCATACAGTCGTATTTATATCTTCAAACACTTACTGCATACAGTCGTATTTATCTCTTCAAACACGTACTGCATAGTCGTATTTATCTCTTGAAACACTTACTGCATACAGTCGTATTTATATCTTGAAACACTTTCTGCATACAGTCGTATTTATATCTTGAAACACTTACTGCATACAGTCGTATTTATATCTTCAAAACACTTACTGCATACAGTCATATTTATATCTTCAAACACTTACTGCGTACAGTCGTATTTATATCTTCAAACACTTACTGCATACAGTCGTATTTATCTCTTCAAACACTGACTGCATACAGTCGTATTTATCTCTTCAAACACTGACTGCATACAGTCGTATTTATCTCTTCAAACACTTACTGCATACAGTCGTATCTATATTGCATACAGTCGTATCTATATATCTTCAAATACTTACTGCATACAGTCGTATTTGCCAATCTCCAGAGTCTTGCTTGCGGGCAGCAGGTGGCACAATCCATCCTTGTTTGTCAGCGGGTACTCGCTCTCATATGTAATGCCAGACTGAAAAACAAACAAAATAGGTGAAAAACTTAAATGTGCATGCTCTCATAGTCAATGGCAAACTAAGAAAACAAACATGACTGTATGTGATGCCACAGGTGAAAATGAAACAAGAAGGGCAAAGCCCATACGACTCACATGCTTGACCTCGACCTTTAGGGTAACTAAACCTAGCAATGACATCATACACTAAGAACTGCTTTACACATTTTTCCTACCAAAATACATGTGACCTTGACCCAAGGTCAAGGTCATGCAACACAAAGCTGTTAATTCAAGACATAGGAAGTACAATGGTGCTTATTGGCTCTTTCTACCATGAGATATGGTCACTTTTAGTGGTTCACTACCTTATTTTGGTCACATTTCATAAGGGTCAAAGTGACCTTGACCTTGATCATATGTGACCAAATGTGTCTCATGATGAAAGCATAACATGTGCCCCACATAATTTTTAAGTTTGAAACAGTTATCTTCCATAGTTCAGGGTCAAGGTCACTTCAAAATATGTATACAATCCAACTTTGAAGAGCTCCTGTGACCTTGACCTTGAAGCAAGGTAAACCAAACTGGTATCAAAAGATGGGGCTTACTTTGCCCTATATATCATATGTAGGTGAGGTATTCAATCTCAAAAACTTCAGAGAAAATGGGAAAAATGTGAAAAATAGCTGTTTTTAGGCAACATTTATGGCCCCTGCGACCTTGACCTTGAAGCAAGGTCAAGATGCTATGTATGTTTTTTGGGGCCTTGTCATCATACACCATCTTGCCAAATTTGGTACTGATAGACTGAATAGTGTCCAAGAAATATCCAACGTTAAAGTTTTCCGGACGGACGGATGGACGGACGGACGACTCGGGTGAGTACATAGACTCACTTTTGCTTCGCATGTGAGTCAAAAAACCCAGTCTGGTTGATTTGTTTCTGTATTGATTTTTTACTAGACAGCTGAAGAAGTTCACATATTTTGGCAGGATTTTGTTTTTCAACTGACAGAATATGTTTTTTATGCTTGTTTATGCCTTCATGCAAAAGTTTTCCATATTTTCATCAAGGACTTTTCATTTTACTCAATTTAGTGGCAACAATATTGTAGCATATATTTTCTATGTGTGATACAAAAAGCTAAAAAGTGAGTGCTAGAGAAAATCTCTGGCGCCTGTAAGATATCAGTGCTGTCATGTAATTCAGACAAACCAGTGCGAAACTGTGTTGCAAGCAACCTCCACAGTTCATACACATTCAGCAAAATGAGTCAATATATTGCTGGCCTGAAGCATTATTACCATTCTTTCTTAAACTAAATTACAAAGTTTGACTGGCAAAAACCGATCAGCTGGGGCTTTGGGATTTAAAGGAAAATATCATATATTTTCGTAAAATGTACATGTTTGTACCGGTACCACTGCACAGTGGAACACCCCTTTTAAGACATTCAAAATCCTGAGAAAATCATGTCTTAAAAAAGGAGGGAGTCTTAAAATATTGGTAGAATTATAGAGGTTATGAACAGAAAATCGGAGAAAGCAGGGCCATTAAAAGGGAGGAAGTCCAACATTGGGAGGTCCGTTTGTTTGTTTGTTCGTTCATGGGGTGAAACTCCCACGGCTTTTACGTGTATGACCGTTTTTACCCCGCCATTTAGACAGCCATACGCCGCTTTCGAAGGAAGCATGCTGGGTATTTTCGTGTTTCTATAACCCACCGAACTCTGACATGGATTACAGGATTTTTTCGTGCGCACTTGGTCTTGTGCTTGCGTGTACACACGGGGGTGTTCGGACACCGAGGAGAGTCTGCACACAAAGTTGACCCTGAGAAATAAATCTCTCACCGAACGTGGGGACGAACTCACGCTGACAGCGGCCAACTGGATACAAATCCAGCGCGCTACCGACTGAGCTACATCCCCGCCCATTGGGAGGTCTTAAAAGGGGGGTTCCGCTGTACTCGTAAAAGCTCAGAATGTAAGTCACCTGCACGACGTAGCTGAGAGCCGTGCAAATATCGCCTCCCTCACAGCCTCGATTTCCAAACTTTGTTGAGCAGTCGATGAGCTGTTGGACCGATAGAAGGGGTGCACTCGTGTTGTGCTTTATTCCGTAGGCGCTTTCAATGGTTTCGGCTACAGCAAACGCCCTGAAAATGAAAGCAAATTGTCTAAGAGAATAATACTGAACATTAACAGAATGTTTAAAAACTTAATGAAAATGACAATCAGTAAATGATTTTCATTTTCATTTATATTTCATTCATACAACGTTCCATATATTAACCCATTTTGTCATTTGATCGGTAACTTTAATTCAGACAAATTCAAATTCAGCCCAAATCCAAACGATTGTGGACGGTTACCGTATCTCAGTTTTGGGGGCAAATTGGCACATACAGACAAAAGAAATTCAATATGGATCCTTAAAGTTTGGGAACTTTCATCTCAGTTTTTCAACTACAGTACATATAAAAGAAATTTAGTCAGAACTCAAACAAGTGCAAACTTATCCGAAAAAAATTCAACAGCGCTGCAAGGCACCCTTCTTCCTTGTTTCAGTTACTTACTTTCTTGTTGCCGCATTTATTTCATAAAACAATCAAGTGCTCTTAATCTACAAGACAATTAACTCACAAAACAACCCCAACAAAATCCACATGAAAAGTGGAACACATTCTCTTACGTTATTTTGTAAAAAATATTCTTTATGGTTTTTATGACCAAATGCATTTCAAGGCACAGTACACTTACCAACATGCCCCGCACTGCTCCTGGTTCTTGACAGGGGAAACAACCCCCCTCTCTCGCCTGAAACAAAAGTCAAGGAATATTGTTCTTGCAGATTAGATTGTACAATACAGAAGTACTTACCATTTTTGTATGATTGCTTCAATTTTTTTTATTTGTTTATTGTATACCTGTCACTACAGCATGACAATATAGTTCAACTTGTTCTATCCCCAATCTGGTACATGCAACCACACACACACACAAATGCACACTGACATGCACAAATGCGCATACACATGCACACACACTGGTCATAGCTACATACAACCAACACGCTGGATACAATTAATGCCTTGAAAATTGTTAATTCAAGTTGGGGCGGGGATATAGCTCAGTTGGTAGCGCGCTGGATTTGTATTCAGTTGGCCGCTGTCAGCGTGAGTTCGATCCCAGGTTCGGCGGAAATTTATTTCAGAGTCAACTTTGTGTGCAGACTCTCTTCGGTGTCCAAACTTCCTTCCGTGTACACTACATTGGGTGTGCACGTTAAAGATCCCACGATTGACAAAAGGGTCTTTCCTGGCAAAATTGCTTAGGCACAGTTAATAATTGTCTACCTATACCCGTGTGACTTGGAATAATAGGCCGTGAAAGGTAAATATGCGCCGAAATGGCTGCAATTACTGGCCGTATAAAATTTCATCTCACACGGCATCACTGCAGAGCGCCTAGAACTGTACCCACGGAATATGCGCGATATAAGCCTCATTGATTGATTGATTGAATACCACCCTCCAATTCACCCTCATTGAAAAAATCTACTCCCTTAAGAATATACCAAGAAAGAAAATGATAAATTCACCAGTCAATTTTTGTCGGTGGTGCTTTGGGTTGTTGGAGAAGATTTAAATACACTGGTGACTTCTCAGACTCAAACTTGAGTGATGTGTCATGAGGCTTTGTTGGCCGCAAGTCATTCAGATACTGGGCTGAAACACAACAATTATGAAAATGACACCAAAAATATCAAACACATGTAGACATCACGTACAGACTGGGCCGAAATTAACAATGAAATCCATTCCAACATCTTCTTCTTCGTTCATGGCTAAAACTCACACGGCTTTTATATGACCGTTTTTACCCAGCCATTTGGGCAGCCTTACACCACTTTGAGGGGATCAAATGAAATCCAACAAATTACAACAAGGGGGAAAAATTTAAAACATTGAACATAAAAACTTTCCCCTCTTTATTCATAGTGTAAAAATGAAAATCTGCTTTACCAATGATACGTACCGGTACTATAATCTTGATAAAACAAATCTTAAATCTCTAAAGGTGCTAAACGAACTGGAATTCTAGAAACTGTTTATTTGAAGATTTTCTCCTTTTTTGATGCAAACTCTGCCACAACAATCAATCAATCAATCAATATGAAGCTTATATAGCGCGTATTCCGTGGGTACAGTTCTAAGCGCTTGTCTAAATTAAGATACCTTTTTTCATGCAAAGCCCAAGAAAACATAGGACACACACAGGGCGGAGAAATTAGCAACTTTACCTTTGAATTCGTCCGTGCTCAAATCTGAGAACTGGGTGACACCATACACAGGACTTCCATCTTTGTATGGTTCATTCAGCTTGTCTATCTGCTGCAGGTTGTGCTGAAAAATGGCAGTTGAGACGAAAATTAAAGGCACAGTCCCTCCCCTGTAAATAATTTGGCTCAACCACCATCTCAGATCTGACGCGTGTTTCTTTCAGGCGAGATATTCTTTCGGCTAGCCGTTCGCGAAGCTAGGAGGCGAGATTGTCTATGAAACGGTTTAATGGCTAGCTACGCAAGAATTAAACACCATTGGCATTGGTTGATTCCGAAAAGGTCGTCTGCACTGGTCGGTAAAAAACCATGGACAGCCAATCGGATGGGCAGCTGCGTGGCCGCCATGTTTTCTCGCCAAGCGAGCAAGCCCAAAGCTACCTTGCGTCGGCTAGCGTCACTCGCGGCGAGATGTGCCCAAGAAACGGTACTTCCTCGCCCCACTCGACAATCTCGCCTGTAAGAAACAGGGGACTGGCCAAGCTTATAGATCAACCCTCCACTTGCACACATTCCCAAATTCAACAGCCTGACTGCTTTTTGTGCATAGTGGGAAATTCATTTATTTAAGAATTAATTTCTTAAAAAGACACTGGTGTCCTGCACTGTATTTAGTTTTAAGAACATAATAATGCTGCGTCGCTCAAAAGAAATAACGGTTTTAGGTGTGACGGAAAAAAGAACAGGGCCGGAGTACGATGATAAATACAAGACTTCTTTCACAACCATTTGAAAAATACATACATACCCATGGCTGCCCACATAACGAAATCGTATTTCTCGTGTTTTGAACATGCCGGTGTTACAGCACAGAGCAGAGTCCGTCCCGCACTTTGCTCTGTGTACATGACGTGACCACCCAAACATCCGCACAACGCAACATGTTCACATATTTGTTTGCTTTGTCTTTATTACACATTTATATCTACATTTACCACTACAACACCAATTTGTTTACTTTATTTTGCAAGTGAATCGTTAGCATGCAAAATAACGTTAGCACGAGACGAACAAAGGGAAGACACTCATGCAAATTTTCTCAGAGCGCGTCTGCTTCTCCGACTGTTTCGATCGAATCGTGTAATATCTATTTTTGCAGAAACCTCCCGAAGCAATGCAGTCTCGATCAGCGGCTTCCACCTGTAACAATCGTTTTTATTTGGAATGTGACGTCAGGTCACACCTATCTCAACAAGAGGCGAAGCCTTCAAGGCTCCCGTAAGAAATCAACAAACAGTAACATAACACAAACTCACTCACTCCGTAACACACACACACACAAACACACACACACACACACACACACACACACGCACACACACACACAGTTAAAACTAACGCATCATATCAACTCCATGTATAATTTTCAAAAGAAGGCAAACAGATAAAATGACTAGGGTAATAGGTTAGGTACCTGCCATGTGGGCACTTTTTCCACTGCTGTCCTCAGTCCTATACTTTTCATCAAGACTTGTCACCATGCAGAGTAGATCTAAATTCGGAAGTCTTCATGTGGCTGAGGCATATATCTGACATAGCGTCGATCTTGTTGTAGGTTAACCTCCTTTCTGAAACAAATGGCAAAATGCGATTAGTTATGATGACTACAACCTACACAAATATAAACAGTGTTTTGAAACAGAATAGTCAGGTTATACAAGCCACTTTACCTATGCAGCATGGTAACCCTACAATATGCGAAACATGTCGACTGCAGCAGCCTGGTTCTTAAAATAATTCTGACGGTCAACACAGCCAGAAATGCCAACAAAGACAAGAAAGCTGTTGCAAGGTAAGCTTACCAAACGTTACATAGCGAATCATATGATAGTGCGTAAACAGCAAACAGTAGATCTACAATCAAAGAGAGGATCGAGTCTGGAATGAAACGCGATACAGATCTTGAATTCAAAAACTGTCTTTCACGTTCAAGGAAGTTGTTGCAAAGTACTTAAGACTTACTAAATTGTACAGACAAAACCATGACAGTGCATGTTTTGAATCTGAGGAAAAAATCGTGATCATTTTGACTTTGAGAACAGATTCATTCCGTTTCCTTATATCTGCATGTTCAAGTAAATGGTGGACAGTTTTTTTCGGGCAGAGTAAACTTAACTTGAGACTCTACTGCAAGTCTTGAAATTCACATAAATCGAACCACGAGCAAAGACATCCAAACATTACAGGCACTTTAGATCAACTCATTTCACTAGAGGTGACTGCCTAGCACTGTGTTTGACATCCGTGTCTGCTGAAATAAAAAGAAATTAAAACAAAACGGATTAACAGTAGGTGACACGTTATCAGAGAGACACTAGATCTGTCTCTGAACTTACCGGGATACGGCTGCAAGATCGACACTGACTGCCGCGCTTTCGACAGCTCTTCCTCGCGTGGACATTGGAAACACGCTGTGCAGATCAAATTGTAGGAAATCTCCCTTTGGTATCTTCTTTATTTACTTTTCTGGAGCTTAGAAACCGAACAACATGAAATCGTCTTCCCCGGCGAATCGGCGAGGTGAGAACTGGACCACAATCCTTCGCGCGACCCCTGACCTGATCTTGACACCTGACCTGCCGTCTACATGCCAAACACGACACAAACCAGTCAACTGCTTGTACCCCTTCAAAACCCCCCACCACCCGTTTTCTTTGGATACACGCTTTAACTACACACATGCCGACACAATGTTGATCATTGCTTCAATAATTTGAAGATGGTGCTTGAAAATTAACCACGTGAAATGAGTATTTCGGTGTTTAGCCAAAAATGTTAAAGTTTCTACCACAGACATACACACATACATACGCACGCACGCACGCACAGACAGACAAAGTTTACCATCGCATAGGCTACACTTACGTGAGCCAAAAACTAAGCGTCGCACAAAACCAGCGCCCCTCCATTACAAGAAATCCAACTCTGCAGAGGAATCAGTCAGGATATTGATTTTGGGTGTGTGTCCAACATAATAAAGGTTGTAAAAGGCTGCAAAGGCTTGGGCAGATCAATCTTGTACACTCAGATAGTTGTTTGTGAGTATGACTGTGCTTTATAAGATGTAGAGAATGGTTGCATCCGAGTTGTGTATACATGGAGCTCTGTCAGAACGGGAACGTCCCACTAGTCCGAGGGTTCACTAGTCTGAGGGTTCACTATAGACGCTTGATTTTCCAGTTATTATACCGCCCCTTAAAAGGCGGTATATAGGTTTCACTGCGTCTGTCTGTGTGTGTGTGTGTTTATTATTATGGTGAGCTTATATAGCGCGAACCACAATTAACTGTGCTCTCCGCGCTTTACATATATTAATTTCTGCCGTGTGAAATGGAATTTTTTTACAGACAGACAGACAAACAAACATTTTTTACACACAATATATAACGCATTCACATCGACCAGCAAACCTCAAGCCTGTTAGGCGAGCATTCACCTTTCGCGGCCTTTATTCCAAGTCACACGGGTATTTGATGGACATTTTTATTTATGCCTATACAATTTTGCCAGGAAAGACCCTTTTGTCAATCGTGGGATCTTTAACGTGCACACCCCAATATAGTGTACACGAAGGGACCTCGGTTTTTCGTCTCATCCGAAAGACTAGCACTTGAACCCACCATCTAGGTTAGGAAAGGGGGGAGAAAATAGCGGCCTGACCCAGGGTCGAACACACAACCTCTCGCTTCCGAGCGCAAGTGTGTTACCACTCGGCCATGTGTATGTGTGTGTGTGTGTGTGTGTGTGTGTGTGTGTGTGTGTGTGTGTGTGTGTGTGTGTGTGTGTGTCCGCAAATAGATATCCGATGTTTGAGAACCGATTTCAATGAAATTATGTGTGAGGCTGAAGTACAACCCAGGCTCGATCCTCTCCATAATTCAGGTTGGTGGGATAACTAATTGACCCTCACGGGCAAAAGGAAACCCGAGGTGCTATATAATATGACTAAAAACTGTAGGCAGTTCGATCTCGTAATTGTCCAGTCGGGGCGGTATCCTGATAAATTTAATATCCTTTCTTCAGTCAAAATATAAATAACTAAGTTTCTTGGGGGAAATAGTCTGAGATTTCTTCAGTCAAAATATAAAACACCACACTATCTTTTTGAATGTAAACAACTCAGTATTTTTATGAGAATATTCTTCGATTTGGTTCCCACAGCAGTGAAAAACACACACACGCACATCCACGCACATGATTGGTCGAAGCGGTCTTAAGGGGAAGTAATGCCTCTCTACCGCTTGTGTTCGTATGTTGCGACCATAGATCTATGGTTGCGATTGACTCCGAAAATGGAGAATATATAAAAGATTAGCGTTTCTGTTGAATTCTTGCAAAGCAGGTAACATTTTCGATGCGGAAGAAGAAGAATTGAAGTTGTTGATTGCCGATTACTTCCTCTCGGACTAGTCTTCTTCTTCTGCGTTCGTGGGCTGAAACTCCCTTGTACACTCGTGTTTTTTGCACGAGTGGAATTTTACGTGTATGACCGTTTTTTACTCCGCCATTTAGGCAGCCATACGCCGTTTTCGGAGGAAGCATGCTGGGTATTTTCGTGTTTCTATAACCCACCGAACTCTGACATGGATTACAGGATCTTTATCGTGCGCACTTGGTCTTGTGCTTGCGTGTACACACGGGGGTATTCGGAGTCTGCACACAAAGTTGACTCTGAGAAATAAATCTCTCGCCGAACGTGGGGACGAACTCACGCTGACAGCGGCCAACTGGATACAAATCCAGCGCGCTACCGACTGAGCTACATCCCCGCCCTCTCTAGCTCGGACTAGTGAACCCTAGCTCGGACTAGTGAAACTCTTCATCAAATACATTTTGTAATCTTCTGTGACACAACCGATATCGATCCTCAAAAAGAAGATGATTGTTTTGTTTGTTTTGCTTCCCAACCACGCCACTTTTATGGACCAAACACACGATACAGTCTCCGTGAGCACAAGACTGACAAGTTAAGTACGTACATACCTTGAAGATTTCTAGGCGACGGAAGAACTCGACCGTTCCGTTCTTGTAGGGCTTTTCAAAGTCGTCGATAAACTTTAAAAACTGATCTACAATGTCTGTAGGAGCTGAACAACTTGAACACAGCAAAATTGCTGACACAAACACTGCAAGCAGCCAAGCCATGTTGTCTCGTGACTTCCCTGTGGAACGAATCGCCGATACTAAACCGTTTAAAGATTACTCCGTGTAAAGAAGTGTCTACATATTCATAACAAGCATTTAATTCCGTATGAAGGATAACTCTTTCCGAAATATAGTGCGAGACAAAACGATGGGCTTAGTGCTAACTATGTAATCACATTTTTAAGCTTCTCAGACTGTGACGTGGAGCCGTAATCTATTTTACGGTTAGCTTTTTCTTATTTTCGATTCTCATTTGGTCAAAGATGAAAACATGCTTTGCACATGCGTAGTTACTAAGTTATTAACTTCCTGTGTGGTCTACTTTCAGTTTCTTCATTCTGCCTTTTGAGAACTTCCACATGGTCCTAGTTTGTCTACTCACAAAAATGGCAATGTGTCGAAGAATGTCTGGTCATGTGTGTCTGTCTATCTGGTATGTGTATGTGTGTGTTTGTGTGCAGGGGCGGACGAGGGGGCGGGGGGTTTCTGGGGTTTCCGGAAACCCCCTCCCCCCCCAGCCAAAAAATAAAAATATTTTTATAGTGCATTTCTTTATTTTACATTGAGTTTCAATTTTTGGGGTATTAATCAGTGAAAAAATCTGCTGCCTGAAACTGGTAATGATCATCCTCAGAATGCACCAGATTGCACCCTTTTGCATCCTTTTTTTTCAAAATTTTCCGGAGCCGTCGGCTCGGCGCTTCGCGCCTTCACACCCATATCTTCACAATATACTTTTGGAAACCCCCCCATAAAATGAACTGATCGCCCCTAGTGTGTGTGTGTGTGTGTGTGTGTGTGTGTGCCTGGCGGCGGGTATGCATGTGAGTGTGAATGAGGGTGTGGCAAGTAAGCGAAGTTGTCACTGCAACGACTTTGTGCTGGCCAGATAAGAATGAAATTAAAGAGCTGTGTGAAATCAGGGACCTATATCTATATATATATACGACTTGTGTCTGTGTGTGTGTGTGTGTGTGTGTGTGTGTGTGTGTCTGTGTATCTGTTTGTGTATTCGCCATGCACGGCCAAAGTTCTCGATGGATCTGCTTCAAATTTGGTGGGCATATTCAGGTTGACCCGGTACAGGACACAACCTGGTCGATATTTCAACACGTGCTCTCAGCGCGCAGCGCTGAACCGATTTTGGTTCCACCTCAGCTACCCGGGCCCCCATACCGACACACCATAGCCGCTACACCACATCACAACGCCAAAGTTCTCGGTGGATCTTTTTCAAATTTGGACACCGTATTCAGCTACACCCCGGACACAATATCATCGATGAGATATTTCAACACGTGCTCTCAGCGCGCAGCGCTGAATCGATTTTGGTTTTTGTGTTCATTTCACCATTATAAGTAACTCTTCCTTATCTTCTCATATTCTCCAGGTTTTCAGCGTTTACCTCCCTTCCTTCGTAATGGTGCACTATAGTGTGAGTGGAGCGTCTTCGGATATTCCCGGCGTTCTGTTACTGTTACTATTTTTAGAAGGTCAACGCAGTGTCCAGAACGTAAATTGGACCCGTAAATTATCCTCACTGTAAAAGTGCAAAGGTCGAATCAATTTATAGCCACGCGAAAAATACACTGTCATCTATCTCTCTATAGATACGGCTTCTCTGTGTTTTTGTGTGTGTGTGTGTGTGTGTGTGTGTGTGTGTGTGTGTCTCTATGTGAGCAACACCTGTGCATTGTTCAGTTCTGTTTGTGATGTGGTCTGGCGGCTTTTGTGTAAAGCCATAACTTGCTCAGTCCTGTTTGAGTGGAGTTCGCTTCCAAAGGTGATTAACACGGTTACATTCGTCGACAAGGATGGGACTCGATATGGTCAGGAATGGCATTATGGCTACTGAATCATTTTCGTGCTGTTCCCATTCCACGAATCTGGGAGGGACCTAAGCTTGGCGGGTCCATTGTTCGGACCCGGCGAAGCCGGCGTACGGCTCTAAGTACTTCTTCCCGGCGAAGCCGGCTACCCGGCGAAGCGGGTATTCATTCTAGTATCTAATATAGGTCTATGGTGAAATCAACTGTGAGCACCCAACTCACAAGATTGGCAGCTTATGCAGCTGCCATTTCTTGTGCGGCGAGCATTCCAGAGAAATTCGATAGCCATCTCTTGTCAAATCCCAGCCTCTTGAGGCGAGCAGAAATGCTACTTCCTATAGCTTGACTCACCAAAACTCACAGCTAAGAAACACCCCCAAATAACCTTCCCACATGGACCCCATGTGGGCCCCAAGTGGGATCCCACATGGTGACGTTGTGGGAAATCCCACATGGGCCCCATGTCGGCATGTGGGATTTGATTACGACTTCCAGTGGGAGCCCAGTGGGAAGTAAATGGGACACGAGAGGGAAACTGGTGGGACACGAATGGGAAACTGGTGGGACACAAGTGGGAAACGAGTGGGATCAGGGTGGGAAGCGAGTGGGATTCAGGTGGGAAATGAGTGGGATTAGGGTGGGAAACAAGTGGGATCATGGTGGAACACATGCAAGTGGGAAACGAGTGGGATTCAGGTGGGAAACGAGTGGGATCAGGGTGGGAAGCGAGTGGGATTCAGGTGGGAAACGAGTGGGATTCAGGTGGGAAGTAAGTGGGATTCAGGTGGGAAACGAGTCAGTGGGATTCAGGTGGGAAACGAGTGGGATTCAGGTGGGAAATGAGTGGGATTCAGGTGGGAAACGAGTGGGATCAGGGTGGGAAGCGAGTGGGATTCAGGTGGGAAACGAGTGGGATTCAGGTGGGAAACGAGTGGGATCAGGGTGGGAAGCGAGTGGGATTCAGGTGGGAAACGAGTGGGATCAGGGTGGGAAACGAGTGGGATCAGGGTGGGAAACAAGTGGGATTAGGGTGGGAAACGAGTGGGATTCAGGTGGGAAGTAAGTGGGATTCAGGTGGGAAGTAAGTGGGGTTGAAATTGGAAACGAGTGGGATTACAGCGATTAATGAGTGTTAAAATTATTGTATAACACATAATCCTGGAACAAACTTTGGGACTCAGTGCCAAATGAGGAAGCATAAGGATGAGCGATTTTAAAATTACCTCTACACCCAGTAGTCTTCCACATTTGGGCTTATTGTCTCTTATATATTTTTTTTTCTTCATTTTATGCATAGTCATATTCAAGTACATGTAGTGAAAATAAAATAAAATTAGACACAAAAATCATCTACACAGACAAAGTCATCAACATATTTAGAGGAGAAAAACAAACACAATAATCACATGCACACAGCAAATACATATTCAAGCACACACGCTAGTTTTTGTCACTGGAGTCTAAATTTCCTAATATAGCTGCTCTGCATCTTGCACGGCTGGACTGCGGTGGTGGTCCTCCTCTTCCCCTCCCAATCCCGTGCATCTTGCGGCGTGCGGCCCAAGATTTTGTCCAGCTCGCTGTCACTGGCCGTGTCCTTGTACTTAGACTTCACTGCAGCTGGAAATTAAAATGAAGATGAACACGAGTACAATATCAACTGCGGCGTTGCAGATAGGAGTTCATTACAGAGAAGCAAAGATCACATACATTTTACAAGTGTTTCATTCAATAGCAACTTTGCCTTTAGCAACTTGTATCAGAAAATTAGTTCGGATTTTATGTTAGTGAAAGTGTGCAAGCTGGCTGAACAATGATATTCAATTACAAAAACAAACAAGTCGCGTAAGGCGAAATTACAACATTTAGTCAAGCTCAGTGTCGAAATAACAGAATGAAACTGAACTCACTGCATTTTTACAGCAAGAGCGTATACTCGTAGCATCGTCAGTCCACCGCTCGATGCAAAGGCAGTGAAATTGACAAGAAGAGCGGGGTAGTAGTTGCGCTGAGAAGGATAGCACGCTTTTCTTTATCTCTATTCTTTTTAACTTTCTGAGCGTGTTTTTAATCCAAAGATATCACATCTATATGTTTTTGGAATCAGGAACCCACAAGGAATAAGATGAAATTGTTTTTAAATCGAATTCGGAAATTTTATTTTAATAATAATTTTTATATTTTTAATTTTCAGAGCTTGTTTTTAATTCAAATATAACATATTTATATGTTTTTGGAATCAGAAAATGATGAAGAATAAGATGAACGTAAATTTGGATCATTTTAAAAACAAATTATTTTTTTTACAATTTTCAGATTTTTAATGACCAAAGTCATTAATTAATTTTTAAGCCACCAAGCTGAAATGCAATACCGAAGTCCGGCCTTCGTCGAAGATTGCTTGGCCAAAATTTCAATCAATTTGATTGAAAAATGAGGGTGTGACAGTGCCGCCTCAACTTTTACAAAAAGCCGGATATGACGTCATCAAAGGTATTTATCTAAAAAAACGAAAAAAAAACGTCCGGGGATATCATTCCCAGGAACTCTCATGTCAAATTTCATAAAGATCGGTCCAGTAGTTTGGTCTGAATCACTCTACACACACACACGCACAGACAGACACACACACACACACACATACACCACGACCCTCGTCTCGATTCCCCCTCTACGTTAAAACATTTGGCGGAGGGGGAGGGAAGGGTACGTGTTCTGTGTATGTACGTATGGTTTATAATTATTTAATGTAATTATTTAATGCAATCTCAGATGTTTGGTTTCGTTTATCAACAACAAGAATCTCCCTGGCAGTGCTCGATCAATAACATATCTTGAAGATTTCTAGACGCTGGAAAAACTCTGCTGTTCCCGTCTTGTAGGGCTTTTCGAAATCGTTGATAAACTTTACAAATCGATCTACAATGTCTGTATGATTTGAAGTACAAGTACACTGCAAAATCACTGACACAAACACTGCAAACAGCCGAGCCATGTTTATCTCGTGACAGAATGAATAACTTGCACCCAAACCGTTTAAAGATTATTTAGTTTTAAGACGTGTGTGTCCATTCAAAACAAGTAATTGAGTGGCGAAAAAATTAACTGTATTTTCATTACAATGTCTCAGTATAAAGAGTGACTGAGATTTACATGTACTTTTGTATAGAACCCCAGCAGGTTGTCATTGTTTACCTTCAAGTATTTTACAGTTAGCTTCTTCTTACTTTCTATTCTCATTTGGTCAAAGTTGACAACCTGCTCAGCACATGCGCGATTACTATACTTCCTTTTCCTGTGAGCATCATGGCGGCTCAAATCTCAAAGAAGCGCAAGGCAAGTTATTCACGCAAATTTGCCGTAATGGAGAATAGGATATGAAAAATATAAGTTATATTGAATAAGAATATGTTTCTCCTTTATGTTTTGAAGTTGTTCCATGCAATCAACTTAGCAGATGGTTCAGATACTTTCGATTTTTGAGACAACCAGCATGACGATGAGCTTGTAAATAAAATGAAACAGAATCGCTATCGCTGCACCAATGCCCAAACGTATTAGGTTCAGTAAGCTATTATGAGATTTGTACAGGTTGTTGTTGAATATCTGATTGTTTCATCAATGTGCACTTTGCTGTCTGTTGATTGAGAACTGTCCAGTTACCACAGCTTGAGTACTTTCAACATGAAACATTGTATTTTCCTTTTCAGTTTGTGCAAGATGGCCTATTCAAGGCTGAACTAAACGAGTTCCTCACCCGTGAGCTGGCCGAGGATGGCTACAGCGGTGTTGAGGTGCGAGTGACTCCCACACGCACAGAAATCATCATCCTGGCAACCAGAACACAGAACGTTCTGGGCGAGAAGGGCCGTCGCATCCGTGAACTGACCTCCGTGGTTCAAAAGCGTTACAACTTCCCCGAGGGAACTGTTGAGGTGGGTAATGTTTCTGGATTGGACTAATGCAAACATTGAGTGACTGATACACTTCTCACATCTTCCATGCAGTCTTAGTCTAAATTCATAACGCTTAACATTTAAAACACATGCACAAAGTGAATAAGTGTACATGCCAGACTACATGCGGTTACTTTATACTATCATTTAATTTGTTTTGCTTTGGAGGCATAATCTGTACCCATAGATATTATCATTTGTTTAACGATGGAACTGTGTTGATACTTTGACCATTGCCTCAGATTCAGAATCTTGTGAAACTGAAAAGATAGCACCAACATGTCAATGTCATTGTCAAAGGAGGAAGAATTTATGTGGTTTACAAAATGACTATAACTCACTGTGACCGTAACTGTGACTAAGTTATGGTTGGATTTATTTGCAGTTGTACGCTGAGAAGGTTGCTACCCGAGGACTGTGTGCTATCGCTCAGTGTGAGTCTCTCAGATACAAGCTGATTGGAGGACTTGCTGTCAGGAGGTAAGAGTTCACTTATATTTTTTGAAGATTTAATGGATCTTTGCTTGTGAGTTGAAATGGCAATGTAACTCGAAAGTGCTTTGATTTTGTCATTTCTTGAGTTCTAGTAAAATCATTCAGAACATGTAGACTAAATCAGACCTGTTTATCCTTTCGGTTTGGCCGGAATTTGTATGGATTGAGGCTCCGAATTCTGCAATCCCGATAACCGAGTGAAGATTCCGGTCAGGCAACAATGTCAATTGGCAGAAGAAAGGCCAATAGCAAATAGCACTCGGTGCTACTGAACACAAAACGCACACAGTAGAAGATGACAGAGATAACACATTTTGCAAATCGTTTTGGCAAGTGCTTGGATAAGTGGGTCAGCAACTACTTTATGTACCCCACTTGCATGAATTCTTTGAGGTTTTGGTAAAGAAAATTAGCATGCCTGATCTTTAAATGTAACTGGGAATCTAGATAGGACTACTGGGTTGGTGTGTGAGTCACTGAGTGTATCTTTAAAAGATGCTGCATCATAGTATTAGGCCTAAAAAAAAATAGGTGTGGTTACGGTAACCCGACCTACCCTATTTTTAGGGGCCGACCCTATAACTTTTTTTTACATTTGTAAAAAAAAGAGAAGAAAACGAGTGCAGAAAACGCAATGAAAGCGCTCGAGTCGCACACTTATTTCCCTGTCAAGTAGGTTTAATTTGTACACATTAAAAAAAAAGTGATTGTCTACCTTCCTACCCTATTTTTTTTGGCTATGTTACCTTAACCACACCTATTTTTTTTTGGCCTTAGTAGCTCATCGCTTCTGTGCCATGACATTGCTTTTTCAATAGATGATTCCTGAAATAAGGACTGGGTGGCTGATTGGTAACGCACTTGCGCTCGGAAGTGAGAGGTTGCGAGTTCGACCCTGGGTCAGGGCGTTAGCAATTTTCTCCCCTCCCTTTCCTAACCTAGGTGGTGGGTTCAAGTGCTAGTCTTTCGGATGAAACGAAAAATCAAGGTCCCTTCGTGTACACTACATTGGGGTGTGCACGTTAAAGATCCCACGATTGACAAAAGGGTCTTTCCTGGCAAAATTGTATAGGCATAGATAAAAAAAAATGTCCACCAAAATACCCGTGTGACTTGGAATAATAGGCCGTGAAAAGTAGGATATGCGCCGAAATGGCTGCGATCTGCTGGTCGATGTGATGTGTTGTGTAAAAAATTCCATCTCACACGGCATAAATAGATCCCTGCGCCTTGAGTCCGAGTCTGGAGATACGCGCGCGATATAAGACTTCATATAACATAACTGTCCGGTTTGTATGGGTTGTGAGAGAGTCAAAACCCTTGCTTTTACTTTTAGGGAGACAAATTATCCACACATGCTCCTTGTCCACACCTTTCAGACACACCCCTCGCTAGTGACTGCATGTCAATTGTCTCACTGAGAGTGAAAGCAAGGATGTTCACTCTTTCTGTTTCACAACCCAGGGTTCATTCAGCCTTAGAGAAAAAGGCAACGGGACATTTGTCCCCCACCACCAAATTCCGATGGGACATAGTTGAGGTCAAGAGCCAAGAGGGCTTATGCAGGCGTTTTTTCAACAAAGATGCAAGAATTGTGCAATATGGTGCCATCTGTGAGTTAGTCACTTTGTTGTGTGTGTGTACATATCACGGCACAGATGTACGTAATCTCAATGCACTGACGCGTTGAAGAGAATTGTAATGGAAAGGGACATTTTCAGATTTAATGTGCCAATGGCGCAGGGCGCACAAGTAAACCGAACCCTGCAACCAATACAAACCTGACAATTAGTTTGTAGAATTTGTTTATTTGTGATTTATATTATTTAAAATTGGTTTAAGCATCTGTGTGTGTGATGTTGCAGTAATATTAATAATGTGTTATGTGGTTGAAGGGTGTGCTATGGTGTGCTGCAATCATGATCATGTGTTTTGTGGTTGTAAGGTGTGCTGCGGTTCATCATGATTGTGTGTGATGTGCTTGCAGGGCGTGCTATGGTGTGCTGCGGTTCATCATGGAGAGCGGCGCCAAGGGCTGCGAGGTGGTTGTGTCCGGCAAGCTGAGGGGTCAGCGTGCCAAGAGCATGAAGTTCACTGACGGACTTATGATCCACAGCGGTGAGCCGCTCAACGACTACGTCGACACCGCTGTCAGACACGTGCTGCTGCGTCAAGGTCAGTTCTGTTTCCTGCAAATTTTGTGTGTGGAGAATACATTAATATCATTAGTTTGTGGGGATATAAAAATGTGGGTAGTCTAGTAGTCAGATTATTTTATTGTCTGTTCTACTCCCAGACAATTACAAGTGCAGATGGATAAGTTATCTTGCTCGTCTGTACACAAGTGGTCATTTCAGACGAAAGCTTGTATTGGTCAATCATGAAATACTGTAGAGATCAAAAATAATTATTGGACATATTGTTTCCTTAAATTATTACCTGAAAATTTGTCAAGCTTATATCAAACAAAACAAGAGGTGATCTTTTGGAAAGAAAATGTCAACTTTCATTCTGTCTTGGTTTCTTGTTGCCCTGTTCTTGCTGGTTGAGTTTTTTCCCCCTTTGTTTGTATCAGTCAAAGTTATCCCTCGAACAAGTCCAATTTATAAGGATGCTAATTTTCTTGGGTTATTCCTAATTACAGGTTTAGGAAATAGTCCAGAAAATCGATATCAGCTCTGTGTACAAACCCTTTCTGCAATGTATGTTGAGGTTTAGGGCTCTGATAATCTTCAGTTAGATATAATATAGCCATACCTTGAATTCAAAATCCAAATCAGATATACTAACGTTTCAGAATCAAAAAACAAGAAATGGAACGTTAATATAATTGACCCCCAAAAATGTAACAACCTTGAATTAATCACTGTCTTTTGTTCACCAACAGGTGTGCTGGGAATCAAGGTCAAGATTATGTTGCCGTGGGATCCCAGCGGCAAGATCGGCCCCCGTCGCCCTCTGCCTGACCACGTGTCTATTGTTGAGCCCAAGGATGAGGCCCCCCCACCGCACCCCTACAGCGAGCAGAAGGGAGCCAAGCCTGCAGAGGGAGGAGCTGCTGCCGCCCCGCCAGTCCCTATCTTTGATCAGTAAATGTGAGTAGCTGTGGGATTTTTGGATCAGGGATGGGTACATGTGAAAGATGAGAATTAACAGGTGTGATTATTTGGGGGAGGGGGGTTACAAGGGGGTGCGTATATGTGAGTTATAAGGTTTGGTTATTTGAGGGGAGGGGGCCAACCATGCCGAAGATTTTTAAAACTTAAAATGGACATCATCCGAAAAATCCTTTTTCAAATTCAAGGGACTTAGTGCATTATCGAAGGAATCGAATTTGGGTGTGAAATCTATTGTATTTTACCACCAATAATTTCCTTCCCTTGCAAGAAACTGACATGCTTTTCTCCCTCAAATAAGTGTCCTTTTGTTTGGCAAGGAAACATTTCAGTCTCGGATATATAATTGATTGAAACCCGATATCGTTACAAATGTTTAATGTATTTCCTATTTCTTTTTTGTTTCAGGCCTGGGGACATCTGTGTAAATGAAGGGGGAAAAAAGAAAGAAAAAAACCTCTTTGCTGGAGTGAGAATAAATAATTGTTCTGGCATTCATGTTTTGAGATGTTTTTGTGCTGTGTGACATGCTGTCGAAAGAAAATTTAGGGGTGCATGGATTACTCAGTGTTTAGTGTTTGCCATGAAAGCTGTGCGAGAATGCTGTGAGCCAGAGGTGTGTTTGGGGTACTTTCGCGGTGGAACTTCCGGTAATGTTGAACTTTAGCGTTGTAAATTTATAGCTCACAATCCAGTGGCACTATTGGCTTATTTTTGACACAAGTCCCTTTAATCAAACCGAAGAATCTAATTATCGTTAAATTCCAGAATTAAGCGTAATTTTTTTTTTTTTAATTTTATCAACGAAAATACAAAATCAACAGTTGTTTCCCATCCTTCAAAAAAGTGGATGTGCTGAGGTTGAAAGGCATCTGTACAGTTCATTCCATAACTTCAAAGGTATCTAACATGACTTGTTATGCTTACAAAAGCAGGTTCTGCAAAATTGGAGGCTTAAATTACAGTGGAGTGCAAGCTATCAATTTACAACCCTAAAGTTCAACTTTACCAAACTTTCAATTAACAACTAAATGTGTTTTGTCAATAAAAGAAGGATGTACTGTAAATCTGAAAAGGGAAAGTCGAAAAAGGTTCACTGTTAAAGACATTGGCCGCCGATTGACTCCAATTATTAATTTCGCTAATATTTTGCCTGTGAAATTATTAGAGTGAATTGAAACAAGTGTGACAAAATGAAAGACATCTACCTGACAGACTATTGATTTAAATTTGATAAGAATCATTTACGAGGATTGCAAACACAGGACCTATTGAGCAAGTGATGTAAATCTCTGGTTTATATATTGTGTTCTGTTAGCCTTTTTGACTCACATGCGAAGCAAAAGTGAGTATGTACTCACCCGAGTTGTCCGTCCGGAAAACTTTAACGTTGGATATTTCTTGGACACTATTCAGTCTATCAGTACCAAATTTGGCAAGATGGTGTATGATGACAAGGCCCCAAAAAACATACATAGCATCTTGACCTTGCTTCAAGGTCAAGGTCGCAGGGGCCATAAAGGTTGCCTAAAAAACAGCTATTTTTCACATTTTCTCTGAAGTTTTTGAGATTCAATACCTCACCTATATATGATATATAGGGCAAAGTAAGCCCCATCTTGTGATACCAGTTTGGTTTACCTTGCGTCAAGGTCAAGGTCACAGGAACTCTTCAAAGTTGGATTGTATACATATTTTGAAGTGACCTTGACCCTAAACTATGTTAGATAACTGTTTCAAACTTAAAAATTATGTGGGGCACATGTTATGCTTTCATCATGACATTTGGTCACATATGATCAAAGTCAAGGTCACTTTGACCCTTATGAAATGTGACCAAAATAAGGTAGTGAACTACTAAAAGTGACCGTATCTCATGGTAGAAAGAGCCAATAAGCACCATTGTACTTCCTATGTCTTGAATTAACAGCTTTGTGTTGGTTGACCTTGGGTCAAGGTCACATGTATTTTGGTAGGAAAAATGTGTAAAGCAGTTCTTAGTGTACGATGTCATTGCTAGGTTTAGTTATTTGACCTTGACATGTCAAGGTCAAGCATGTGAGTGGTATGGGCTTTGCCCTTCTTGTTTGTTGGGTAAAATTAGATTGCAGCTTTATTTTTTATAAACCCATTTCCTAAATCATTCACCGATTTTAATGAAAAATTGACAATGCAGAATAGTTCACACAATCACATTAATAAAAATAATTCGCCCTGACTTCTTTGCAGGGATCTGCAAACCAACCATGACCCGCATTTTCAGACATAGCATCAGAAAAGGACGTGACCATACTCCAAAAACAAATATGAATGAATCTAATTAAGCCTTCACCAACTTTATGTAATTTTGCTATTTTCAGCCACACTATTCTGAATTCTTGTCTAAAAGAACCTGAAGTGTGTTCTCTCAACAATTGGGAAAAGACTAAAAATGGTGGCCACCATGCCCCAAGTCTGAAACCCCACTGCAAGTTGTGAATACAGTGCAGTGTCAAAATCGGGGAAAGAACAAAGGTGCACTTGCTTTTCTGTTTGTTGCTGTCAATAGTACTGCATTTTAAACACTTACCAAATGCAAATTCTACATTACTCAAATTATGTATTATTACAAAAAGATGACAGATTTTTTCTTCTCCCAAAACATCTGTTGTAGAACACACTGAATAAAGAACACAGCAAAACGAGGGTGTTTATGAATACTCCACACACAGCGACACATACACGCTCGCCGAAACACATTTGACATGATTTTTACGCCATTCGCCCCCTTGAAGTTAAGTGTTATACACTCACACACACTTGCATCATTTGATAAAATAAATCACATCAAAGCCACTCTACTTGTCACAAGATTTATTTCTTCCCAGGAAGGCAATTTGAACATGATTGGACAATTGTGGAGAAGGGCAGGTCGAAACATTTCCAGGAAAATTGAAAGCTACGATTTACCCATCAGTATTTCATCACACAGAATGTTGTTGCATTAAAGCACATATTCACATCTATTAAAAAAACTTGTCAAACAAAACGCTTGAAATTATGAAAACTCCCCAAACATGGTCAATCTCAGATCAACAATTAAATATGTTGTAACATACACATAAAAAAATTCTAAATAATTCTAACCCTCAATAAGATTGGCACTTTAGTCTTTCAACAAATTTTTAGGAAGTCGTGATGAGACCCACAATGGAAAACGAATTGCAACACAAAGGCTGAGCATCAGTGTGGAATTGTTAATTTATTCGTAGATCCAGGGTTTGGCGTTGGCCTCGTAGGTGAGCAGCTCCTCGGGTTTGAACCACAAGTTGATCTCTTTCTGTGCACTCTCCACTGCGTCACTGCCGTGGCACACATTACTGAAACACAGTCCCCATCCATGAAACGCTTGTACACTGTCACACTCCATAAAAGACACTGATGCCATAATTTCTGATAAACTAAGGGAAGCAAGCACTCTAAATCTCAGTAAAAGCATGTGTCAGAGCAAGCGAGATTTATGCGGAACCAGTTTCCCCGATTTCTAAGATAATATATAACAAGTATTGAAATGAGCAAATAACTTTCATCCTCAATGATGGCGGCAAGCTCATAATTATTTTTCTCATTCTTCAAGGCACTCTAAACATTTATGTACACAATAACCAGCATTTATTTATTTCTGGAATTTCCGTATGCCATAATTTCTATTGCACACCAATCAAATGGCATAAACCTTAAATTTGTCAAGTGCATTAAAGGGTCATTTCACATGCCGATAACCTTGGCATCAAACCATGAAAACCTTGCCTTGCTCTTGAGCATTTTTATCTTAAAACAAAATTATTAACCACCTAATAATTGAAACACTTGTAAACCCTAGGAGAAGAAAAAAGAGGAAGAAAATTATGTGAAACCAACACCCTCTTTCCATGAGTAAAACTAGTCCTTCAATTGATAGAAATTGAGAAAGTAACGTGACGATCGGCCATCGCTGAGAAGTCAGCCGTAATGCTTTCGTGTGATGTTAGCTTCTTGCGGTGCGTACGCAGATTCTTCCTATTACTTCTATAAATATCACCGATATTGCAGTAGATGGCGGACAAATTTATGGGTGTACGTGTATCAAGATTGTGTAATCCTTTTCCTTCAACTTTTTACTCAGATCAGCAATAATCAACTGAGTGGTTGCGTTTAAAATCAAAACTGGCATCTTCAACCCTTCAACCATTTCAACAATTCATCAGTCCGTAGAAACACAAATTGCTTTCTTTCATACAGACTCTCACATGTCGGTGAAATAAAGTGTACATGAATAAAAGTCAGTCTCTGACGAAGTTTATCTCTACAAGACACAGGCTGTGTTTTGTCACACAAAATAGTACATTGTACTTTCATTTCCGATCAAACTGAAAGCTGAAACCGGATCTCAAAAGGAATTCTGACTAGTTTAACAAACCTCGCCAAAGAAGGCTGATTTAAAAAAAAAATGTAAAAATTGTGGGATTGACGAAATATCCATCACAATTTGTTTTCCATTTACGGATTTCCAAAGGACTAGCTTGACCCATACTTACATGCAAAGATCAACAATGGACTATCCTATAAATCAGTATTCAACATTGATATACCTCACGGACACAAACATCAAGTACAACTACCTAATCAGACCTGGGAATCCGTACGATTTCACTGTATTTTGTACGCACGATTGTCTAGAATACTATCAGCATGATCAGTGTGGGACAAAATACGACGAAAAAGAATTCCTAGAATAACTTTTTTGACAAGCGTATCTCGAAGCTACCCAATATTTTGACACACGATTACATTTTTTTTGACTCACATGCGAAGCAAAAGTGAGTCTATGTACTCACCCGAGTCGTCCGTCCGTCCGGAAAACTTTAACGTTGGATATTTCTTGGACACTATTCAGTCTATCAGTACCAAATTTGGCAAGATGGTGTATGCTGACAAGGCCCCAAAAAACATACATAGCATCTTGACCTTGCTTCAAGGTCAAGGTCGCAGGGGGCATAAATGTCTAAAAAAACCAGCTATTTTTCACATTTTTCCCATTTTCTCTGAAGTTTTTGAGATTGAATACCTCACCTATATATGATATATAGGGCAAAGTAAGCCCCATCTTTTGATACCAGTTTGGTTTACCTGGCTTCAAGGTCAAGGTCACAGGAGCTCTTCAAATTTGGATTGTATACATAATTTGAAGTGACCTTGACCCTGAACTATGGAAGATAACTGTTTCAAACTTAAAAATTATGTGGGGCACATGTTATGCTTTCATCATGAGACACATTTGGTCACATATGATCAAGGTCAAGGTCACTTTGACCCTTATGAAATGTGACCAAAATAAGGTAGTGAACCACTAAAAGTGACCATATTTCATGGTAGAAAGAGCCAATAAGCACCATTGTACTTCCTATGTCTTGAATTAACAGCTTTGTGTTGCATGACCTTGGATGACCTTGACCTTGGGTCAAGGTCACATGTATTTTGGTAGGAAAAATGTGTAAAGCAGTTCTTAGTGTATGATGTCATTGCTAGTTTAGTTATTTGACCTTGACCCTGAAGGTCATGTCAAGGTCAAGCATGTGAGTCATATGGGCTTTGCCCTTCTTGTTGTCATTAAACATTGAAAGAAGAATTTGTTTTAACTGAATTGGTAAACCTAATTGGCGGTGCGATGGACGCGTGTGAAGCATGGTGGACCACGGATGTTCAAATGCTGTGTGGAGTACGCTAATCTTTTTCTTCTGAAAATACACCAAGTTTGTTTGAAAATACTCCAAGTGCAAAACAAGGGTTCCCAGGTCTGCCTAACCAACTCGAGGGAGACTCACCGTCCTACATCGATGCAGAAGTCTCCGCGGATGGTGCCAGGGTTCGATTCCAGAGGGTTGGTGGCGCCCAGCAAGACGCGGCCCATCTTCACGACCTGCTTGCCCTCCCATACCTGCCCACAGGTAGTCAAAACATTTTAGAACAGTCATATGAAACTGTGAAACCACTACCAAATATCTTTTGATTTCAGTTCCAAGTGGTTCTAACTTGAATTTCAACTAAAAAAGCAGACGTTGAAAAATCAATTCTGACAAAATTCCCACTCTGCACAGACACGGAGACAGAATGCAGACCGACACATTTCGGTATACATGTATTTAACTATAAATGAAAAGGTGACCTCAATCCTACAAAAAAACCTGGCAAGATAGATGGTGAGCTGAATGGTTTACATGTGACAGTGTACCTTTCAAGAGGTGAAAAGAACATTTCGTCGTCGTCCTGGAATTTTTGTAAACTTGATTCTCGACGATTTGGATGTTTTTGTGGTTTCGAGTCCAAGTAAATCATGCTCAATCAGAAATATTCTCCAAAATACGATGGACAATACATGCTTCAACATTCTTTTTATCTTTCTATTCATACCAGGTACAAATATAAACACAATTTCATAATAAAAATAATCGGTTCTGCCCTCCTGCTGAAAAGATGTCTAAAATGAGTTACGCCAACATTCCATGACGACGTCGATTTGTACTTACCATGGCGAATATGGGCCCAGAGTTCATGTATGTCACCAGGCCGGCGAAGAAAGGCTTGCTGGACAGGTCAGAGTAGTGCTTCTCCAGGTGAGCCTTGCCGGGCTGAAAAACACAATTGTTGCAACAAATTTGAAAAATGAGTAAAATTAAATTATTATGTGAAATTTTTTCATTGTTATTGTTAAGTCAAAGCAAAGAAAGTGTCCACGCAGACAGCAAAGATAAACATGAAAATGAGTATAGCTTACAAATTGACATACTTTCTACGCCCGGTTCGATCAGCGTGACTTCAGCGAAGAACAACGGAAAGTCATGGAGGAGGTGCTCAGCCGCCCGTCCACGCCCATCACCATCACCACCGACGAAGTCCGGTCGACCTTCAAGAAGGTCAAAGCACGCAGTGCTGCAGGCCCAGACATCACTGGCAGGCTTCTACGGGAATGCGGAGACTCCCTTGCCCCTGTCTACCGCGAGCTCTTCCAGAGGTCCCTCGACGAACATTCCATCCCTGCAATCTGGAAGAGCTCCATCATTGTTCCTGTGCCCAAGAAGCCCAATCCCTCGACACTGAACGACTACAGGCCCGTAGCGCTCACCTCCATCCCCTTCAAGTGCGCTGAGAAGTTGGTCCTTCGGAGGCTGAGGTTGGAGACAGAGGACCATCAGGATCCTCTTCAGTTTGCATACACCCGCAACCGGAGTACTGAAGATGCGATCCTGACCCTCGTCCACAACATCTCCGCCCACCTGGAGAAACCCTCCTCTTACGCCAGGGTCCTGTTCATCGACTTCAGCAGCGCCTTCAACACCATCCAGCCTCATCTCATGATGAGGAAGCTGCTGGAGTTCGACGTCAATCCGGTGCTGATCAGTTGGGTCTTCAGCTTCCTTACGAAGCGAACCCAGTGGGTCCGTATTGGTCAAGTCTTGTCCGAGGCTGTCGCCACCAATACAGGCGCCCCTCAAGGCTTCGTGCTGTCTCCCACGCTCTTCACGCTGTACACCGCCGACTGTCGCCTCAGGGATCTTGTCAACCTGCTGCTGAAGTTTGCAGACGACACATCCCTGTCAGGTCTCATCCTGAAAAAAGACGAATCGGCGTACAGACACGCCGTGGAGGAGCTGGTGCAGTGGTGCGACGACAACTTCCTGGAGCTCAACGTGAGCAAGACGAAGGAACTCATCATGGACTTCCGACGAACCAAGTCCGCCGTCGACCCCATCATCATCAAGGGCGAACCCGTCGAGATGGTGGATACCTACAAGTATCTGGGCACCATTATCGACAACCAGCTCGACTGGTCGCCAAACGTGGACGCCGTGTGCAAGCGGGCAAACCAGAGGCTCTTCTTCCTGAGGAAGCTGCGGCAGTTCCACGTCGACCCACAGATCCTCCACCTCTTCTACCAGGCGACTATTCAGAGTGTCGTCTCCTTCAACCAGCTCTGCTACCACAGCAGTGCAAAGAAGGGCGACATGGAAAGGTTGGAGAAGATCGTGAAGAGAGCAGGCTCCATCATTGGCTCTGAGCTTCAGCCTCTCAGCACTCGATTTCCGAGTGTGGCGCTGAAGAAGCTGAGCATGATCCGCTCTGACGACCGCCACCCTCTGCACCAGGCGCTCGCATCGTGCGAGGCCACGCGTGAGTCATCACGCCGGTTGAGGTGCTGGCGGGCCAGGACGAACCGGATGAGGGACTCGTTCCTCCCGATGGCTGTACGACTCTACAACCAGTCCCTGTGAATGTGATAGTATACTAGATAGACTTGAGTGCTGTGAAATTTGACGTGAGGACTATGGGTGATGTGAACTGTGCTGTGAGGACTATGGGTGATGCGAACTGTGACTGCGGAAGGACAATGAGTGCTGTGAACTGTACGTATAGGGGGGGTGGGGTATGATGTAATGTAATTTGTGATAATGTATGGGAGTTATGATGTAATGTATATATGTATGATGATGTATTCTATGTCGATTGTGAATGTATGGTGGGGTGGGGTGGGGAGGGGGTACGATGTAATTTAATGAAGGATGATGTACTTGGTGTTTGATAGTGTATGATTGTTAGTTGTAGATATAGTACGATGTTTGATGTAATGTTTGTGTGTGTGTTATAATGCAATATGTTATGATGTAATGTATGATGTATTCGGTGCATGATAGTGGATGTATGCTTGTTAGTTGTAGATCTAGTACGATGTTTGAGGTTGTAATGTTTGAGCGGGTGTTATAATGCAATATGTAGCCGTATGAGGGTTCCAGGGTGCGAGTTGTACATGGCCGGGTGCTAGAGTGCTGCATGAATGAGTAAGTGCATGTGGAGCTGTATGGCTGGGTGAATTGTGGGTTGCGTACGTCCGAGGGGCACATGTAGCCTGTGTGCCTGAACTGTAGTAGTGGGTATATTGCGTAAGGGTGTGCTGATATTGAACTGCAGTTGTGTTTTGTAAATGTCTATGTATCAGTGTATCATGTCTTGCCACACACATGCCAAATTTCCTTGTATTGATGACAATAAAACTTCTTGTATCGTGTATCTTTTATCGATACTGAAAGTACTGTTGCGTTTAGACTTCCCACAACGATTGTCACGACAAACAGCACGATTTCTATGAAATGAAAAACACCAAGAAACAAAATAGAATTGCTCAGCCACTTAACAGAAAAACATTGAAAAACAAAGAGATTTTTTTTCTTCTATTTATCGTCTTGGTTGTGTTCTTGGGAGTGACATTTTTTGCATGGTATCATACACATGTTCTTTTCATGCCTTTACTGAAACTAATGTGGATAAATCATGCAGTTTTACTTCTGGCACAACTCCAAATAACCGCAGTATGTCAACAACGCTCACACTTGCATTCACTGAAGTAATACACTACAGCCAGTGAGCCCAACATTCTTTCTTTCTTTATTTGGTGCTTAACGTCGTTTTCAACCGTTCAAGGTTATATCGCGACGGGGAAAGGGGGGAGATGGGATAGAGCCACTTGTTAATTGTTTCTTGTTCACAAAAGCACTAATAAAAAAATTGCTCCAGGGGCTTGCAACGTAGTACAATATATGACCTTACTGGGAAAATGCAAGTTTCCAGTACAAAGGACTTAACATTTCTTACATACTGCTTGACTAAAATCTTTACAAACATTGACTATATTCTATACAAGAAACACTTAACAAGGGTAAAAGGAGAAACAGAATCCGTTAGTCGTCTCTTACGACATGCTGGGGAGCATCGGGTAAATTCTTCCCCCTAACCCGCGGGGGGAGAGCCCAACATGAAGTCAGAAGTTGTACAGTGGAATCTCCTTTTTACGACCTCCAAAAATCTTGAGGTTGTTTTAAAATGGACAAAATTTACAGAGGTTATGAAAAGAAAATCTGAAAAAATAAGGTCTTAAAAGGAAGCGATTCCTAAAAGCAACAAGAAGGGCAAAGCCCATAAGACTCACATGTTTGACCTTGACATGACCAAATAACTAAACCTAGCAATGACATCATACACTAAGAACTGCTTTACACATTTTTCCTACCAAAATACATGTGAACTTGACCCAAGGTCAAGGTCATCCAAGGTCATGCAACACAAAGCTGTTAATTCAAGACATAGGAAGTACAATGGTGCTTATTGGCTCTTTCTACCATGAGATATGGTCACTTTTAGTGGTTCACTACCTTATTTTGGTCACATTTCATAAGGGTCAAAGTGACCTTGACCTTGATCATATGTGACCAAATGTGTCTCATGATGAAAGCATAACATGTGCCCCACATAATTTTTAAGTTTGAAACAGTTATCTTCCATAGTTCAGGGTCAAGGTCACTTCAAAATATGTATACAATCCAACTTTGAAGAGCTCCTGTGACCTTGACCTTGAAGCAAGGTAAACCAAACTGGTATCAAAAGATGGGGCTTACTTTGCCCTATATATCATATATAGGTGAGGTATTGAATCTCAAAAACTTCAGAGAAAATGGGAAAAATGTGATGGCCCCTGCGACCTTGACCTTGAAGCAAGGTCAAGATGCTATGTATGTTTTTTGGGGCCTTGTCATCATACACCATCTTGCCAAATTTGGTACTGATAGACTGAATAGTGTCCAAGAAATATCCAACGTTAAAGTTTTCCGGACGGACGTCCGGACGGACGGACGACTCGGGTGAGTACATAGACTCACTTTTGCTTCGCATGTGAGTCAAAAAGGGGGGTTCCGCTGTCCAAAACACTCCATTCCCCTTCCTACTGCATAAAAATAGATAGAAGTATTGCAGTTCCTACTTACAATTGCTATATGTCTGTTTATGTAGCACTTGCGGCTAGCTAATAAAACTCACTTGATCACCTGACAGATGTGTGAACTAATCAAAGCCCAACTCCTAAAACATGCACTGATACAGACTACGCATGCTTCAAAAATTCAATTCTAGCAAAAGAAAGGACTTTTTCCCTTCCTGCCTCAACTTGCTTAAAGCAATATCACATCACCACACCACAACCCCCCACCCCCAAAATCTTTCTGCCACAACTTTCCCCCTCCCCCAAAGTTCTTTCTGCCTTAACTTTCCCCTCCCATGTCACCCCCCCCCCCCCTCCTACGCACCTAGTGACCCGCTATGGGCGGGAGGAGTTCACAGGCAGACATCTGAGAAAACCCTGGCCCAGCGGCTGCCACCTCTGTGTCTGCAAATACACCCTGCATTCCCCACAAGGCGAGATATGTCAGAAGAAGGCACGTCTCTCCACCAAGTCTGGGCAAATTAAATCCAGATGGCTGAGACCCAATGAAAATTACACTGTGTGCAAGGATCGAGTTGTGCCAGATGTAATTTAGAATTATCTTGTTAAAAACAACAAATATATGGCTGCACCAATGTGCTCATAATTACCCTTCAAGTGTTTTGCAATGGCTATATAAAAGTGTTCCACGGAAAAGCCATGGCAATTGACTTGACCGACGCTTTGCCCTTGGTTCTGGTAGCAAAACTTTTTGCCCTTGGTTCTGGTAGCAAAACTTGTATCAGAGAGCTCAGCTCACTGGATCGATAAAGTAATGCAAGAGATTCTGGAGGTCAAAGAATGCTGACCACACCTTGCCTTTTCCACAGCCTCCGACGGTGAACATACCAAACCCAAATGATGCTGCTACTGCACTTATTCGATCATTCTACCGGCCCCACAGTCTATGTTGTGAGAATTCTGCCCAATGCACAGGGCAATCCATTCCAGAATGACGTTGGTAGCAATGGTACATTTGCTTCCAGGGTGGCTAATCAAAGAGACTTGAGCACCTATCCAGGTTTTCCAATTGCTTCGTTTCCGGCCCATTTATGCAGAGCACAAAAAATATTGGCGGTCTAGCAGTGTCGTCTGCGCAATGATCGCGGTGGCTTTCTTGACCGCCAAGGACGACCACGCACGTTGTGAGACGTCATTTGTTAGACCTCAATAGACCCTATCAGTATTCCAAGCTCTCGTGATCTCTCGCAAACTTCAGAGCATAGCAAAGCATGTTATATGCGGTACAGCGATCTTGTGCGAGCTGCACAAGCCAAAGTTCGAAGTTCTCGCGATGTTCAAAGCATAACAAAGAGCGTGTCTCGCGAGAGCTGCTCAGATACCGAAAAGGTCTATAGCGACTTTAAAACACGAAGACTGACCGATGTTTCCCTGATGCATCATAAATAAAGATTTCCAGATTGCCCGATGTCATCAAAGAGAAAGAATTGTTCAACCGTTAGTGACAAATAATTGATACTTGTGGGCACCCTGTCGATGACGTAGAGCACATTCTTGACTTTAAGATTGAGAAAGATCGCGAGTCCAACACTTTGTAGCTCGCCGGCCAGAATATCGGGCGAAGAAGACGCACAAGAGGTACTTTTATAAAACAATTTATAGCCTTCGCACTTTTATGAGACGACTCTGCACGGTTAGTTTGACCATTTTCCTGCTGTTTCCCAAAGTTTCAAGTCGATAAAGCGTTGCGAAGTACCTTTTAACGGCTGCGCAGTTTTGCGCACGGATTGTCAGCCATGTTGTATTCACATCCAACATGGCGGTCGGTAAAGTTCGTCTGCTCTGAAAAATGTCAAAAACGGTTTCAATTTATCCTCTTTCGTCTTTGCCTCTATTATGAATTTTATTACTTTAAAAATTCATAACTCGGGTTACACTCATCCAATCTCAAAGTTATATATATATATATATATATGTATAGGTTACAACACGAGTGGTTTTTTATATGGCTTGTATTTCAGTCAAGACCCAGCGGATGAATATCATCGGGAGACACGAGCCTCTGGCGAGTGGCTCTCGATTGATATTCCCGCTGGGTCTTGACTGAAATACAAGCCATATAAAAAACCTCGAGTGTTGTAATCTGTATATCCCATTCTACCATCAAACACAAAGTGTAGACTACTAGCGGCACTGTTGCGATCTGTGCAGGGTAAAACTGTTGCCAGCGAGACTTAGCCCTTTTGCAACCTTAAACTAAGTGACCGTCGCTGAAAAAATAAAACGAATGAGTGCATCGATAAGTACGCGGTAACACTACTTTCAGACCATTTAAAAGCTTTAAGTAAAGGTTCATAAGTTGCAAGAAAGTAATGAAGTCGAATAGAAATTAATTTAGTTGAAGCGCACAATTCTTTTGTTTTGCGTTTCAGGTCGGCAGAACGGGCGAAACGGGTTTGGGACCCATTTGGCTTACTCGATTCAGAATCGATTCCACGTTGTTTTTCTCGAACGTGTGTAATTAGGCTTATTGACAGAGAAGCAAATTTTAGGGAACAAATATGTAGGTTTAGATTTAACCATTTGCTCCCTATTTGAAATGTATCTACGTGATAAACTGTTTTGCGAGTGTGTTTGCATGGATGAACTTAAACTGGTATGGCTTTGAGGAAAACGCGACCGACACGTCTGTCACCGCCGATTGATTGCATTTTGAAGGAATATGACTGGATTACGGAAAAATATGTGGACTTACTGCAGAGCCAGGCAAAAGAGTAGACTTGCTCGCAAAACACGTGAAACAGCCGATGTTTGATAGCTGAAGGCGCACACCAAAACACACTACCGACAGATTCTCAAAAGTCGTCTGCTAAGGATGCAAGGGGAGGGTACTCGTGTTTTTGTTTTGGTTCGCTAGCATCTGGTTATCTTGTAAGTTGAATGTTCGTTTTTTTCGACCTGCATTGCTTTCATAATGAAAGAAACTTTTGCTTATTGCATCTCATACATCAGATCAGTTCTGAGATTCATTTTTGCGTGCAACTGATATGGTTTTCTGAGCCGTGCAATACGATTTTAGAACTTCATACAAATGTGTCACATTGTTCGGCGCGAGGTCAAAGGTCGGGAGGAAAGTAGTCCTTTGCCCAAATCGGAATCTGCACTATCATATATTTTTTGGAGTCCATGATGTATTTATTGAGCTATAAAAATACAACATATATACCCATACTGAAGTAACAGAGACAAAGAAGGGAGGTCATGGGATATATATATATATACCATTGGAATGCTGATTTTCTGCTCTTTCAAGTGATATAAATCAAAATGTTAAAACTTAAATGGAGATTTTGAATTTTTTTGTAACATTCCTACACTGTAGTGTATCACGACCAGTATAATCACTGAACAGTAACCACTGTCTGAATCTAGACCCTGAAAGTCGTCTCTGGGTCTGAAAACTACAGGTGCGCGCACGTGCGAGTGTTACTTGAAAGAGAAGAAGTCTGAAGAAGAGAGAAAAAAGTGTCTGAGCACTGCGACGTGTCATAGACGACCGAGCATCACTGTCCAACCCTAAATGAGAAGTAAGAAAACAAAGAGCGGTCGCTCGAGCTCAATACCGACGAGAAATCAAGGGGCACCGAAGCGTAAACAAAATTCTGGCATTTACATTCTGATTCACTTCTAAATAGAGCGACAGCCTTGACACTCCTGCAAAACATAACCTTCAGGTCAGAGGGAAAGGTCTTCTTGCACAAAAAAAGCTGTGTCGAGAGACACAATGCCGGCCGGCGAAAAAGTGGATAAATCAATAGCAGAAACATACGTACCATGCACAACTTGGAGGCAACGAGCTTGTACCCCCGCTGTTCAAATCGCTTCATAATATCTCCGATAAGGCCTCGTTGAACACCGTCAGGCTTGACAGCGATGAAAGTACGTTCTTTTGTAGGATCTGCCATTTTGGTGAATGCGGCGAGTACAGTAAGAAGTGTAGCAACCATGCGGTCCTGGGGAAATGAGGACGAGCAGAAGCAAAAAGTCACGTGGTCAATTTTTCTCCGGAAGGAATGTTCCGAGCATTGCCGGAACACCCCCGAATAGAAATGTACCGTAAATATTTTCTTGCTCGCAGGTTAAAAAAAAAGTAAAGCAACTAATTCCCGTCAAAAATCAAAGAGTACCAAAAGATACACGTTAAAACAAATAGATCAATTAAAACTGTCATGCTCTTTGTATAAATTGTTAATGTTTGCCACATTTCTCAGCTCCTCCTCGGTAGTATAGTGGTCAGTATCCCCGCCTGTCACGCGGGAGACCGGGGTTCAATTCCCCGCCGGGGAGTTTTTTTTTTTTCACGTACAGAAACATATTTTTTTCATCTGCAACTGTATAAATTATTGTCGTGTTTTACTCGGGAGTACACCTGTGGTGGTGGAGTACTTTATTCGTTATTTGTCAGGGGAGTACACTTGTCGTGGGAGTAATTTTCTCGGGTTATGGGGGAGTCATATTTTCGTAAAGGGAGTCAAAACAAAACGGAACTAAAACATGATGTCAAGAGTCCAAGGATAGGACTGACTTTCTACATATTAACATGAATGGTGTATTTTGAGTCATTCAGTTTGATTAAAGTACCGTCGGACCGGTCAAATAGACTGTGGAAAAAACTGTCTACCGTACCGTGCCTTGCAAGAAAGACATCAGGTAGCAGTATTCATTGAAGCCAAAACATTAAACTTGATATGAAACTACGTGTATGTATACAGATTAAAATCTAAAAAAATGTGTGTGACTAAATTTTTGTTGTGAAGGAGCGGCCTACAGGTCAAGTTTCTCACGTATTATAAAGTTATAAACACTGAATACTTTTTTTTAACCGTGAAGCAATAAATGAGAGAAGAGTCTTCATTTTGGACCACTGCAATGTTAGAACTGTAGGTACCCACTGCAAAGTAGAATACAAGCCGTCAAGGTTGGACATAACTGAGAATGTCAAGTGAATTCAGTCAGTACGTGCTAGTCCGGCGGAGGCCGGTCCACGTTAGGCCCTATACCCGAACAATGTTCGCTCAATTCATTCAAAATGATAAAAAAAAAACACCATCATATCCACATTGATCTAAAATCAGCAAGGCGGGACACGGTCCAAACACACTAGCTAGTCTATCTCAGACTTGCAGTCGCAGCTGTCATCTCAGTATTGCCAGAAATTCGGCGGCCATTTTTACATTTAGTCAAGTTTTGACTAAATGTTTTAACATAGAGGGGGAATCGAGACGAGGGTCGTGGTGTATGTGTGTATGTGTGTGTGACGGTGTGCATCTGTCCAGGCTGTACGTGTGTGTGTGTGTGGAGCGATTCAGACTAAACTACTGGACCGATCTTTATGAAATTTGACATGAGAGTTCCTGGGAATGATATCCCTGGACTTTTTTTCTCCATTTTTTCGACGTCATATCCGGCTTTTTGTCAAAACGGTCAGTGAGGCAGCACTGTCACACCCTCATTTTTCAATCAAATTGATTGAAATTTTGGCAAAGCAATCTCCGACGAAGGCCCGACTTTGGTATTGCATTTCAGCTTGGTGGCTTAAAAACTAATGAATAAGTTTGGTCATTAAAAATCGGAAACTTGTAATTAAAATTATTTTTTTTATTAAACGATCCAAAAATAATTTCATCTTATTTTTCGTCATTTTCTGATTCCAAAAACATATACATATGTTATATTTGGATTACAAACAAGCTCTGAAAATTAAAAATATGAAAATTATGATTAAAATTAATTTTCCGAAATCGATTTAAAAACAATTTCATCTTATTCCTTGTCGGTTCCTGATTCCAAAAACATATTGATATGATATGTTTGGATTTGAAAAAAAACCCCACCTCAGTAAGCTAAAAAGAATAGACATACAGAAAAGCGTGTTATCCTGCTCAGCGCGACCACTACTGCACTATTCTGCATGGCTTATCGATTTCACTGCCTTTGCCACGAGCGGTGGACTGACGAAATTACGAGTATGTGGTCTTGGTGAAAAAAGCAGTGCGTTCAGTTTCCGACATTCTGTGAGTTCGACAGCTTGACTAAATGTTGTTATTTCGCCTTACGCGACTTGTTATTCTCTCCCAAAGGGAAACAAAGGGACGTAATATACAAATGTAAGTGAGAGTTAGCTTATGTGAATCATTAACTTATGTTAGATCAGTGCAGAGAACATCATACCGGAGACTAAAGAGTGCTCTACGATCTCTCATCATTCTTTGCACAGTTTTACCCATACTTGATATATTCAAAACAAATAGCTTCCTGAAACTGGATCAAAAATTATGAAGGGAAGCTATCATAACAGGTAAATGGGGGATATGCTTTGTGGATTTTGTAAACAGGGACACGTTTGCAGCTTATCTCGGCAATTAAAAGCAGAAGGGCCAGGGACCTATATTTGGTCTATGGAAGGGCCTATCATTTTTCATTTCTTTCTTTCTGGAGTTTCCCATCAAGGGAAAGTATCCAGTCGGACTACCCTTTGTAGTTGGTAGTTACCTCCCTTCACATCTGACAAAAGCGTCAGTGGAAACCGAAGCAAGATTCAGTTTTGACGATCGAAAGCCGCCATTTCATAGCTTTGTAGATCAGTTCTGTGACTAACACTTTCCATCGGAATAAAATCCGGCTCTGCCGAACTACCGGTTGAGCGTATAAATTTACGAAAACCTATCGACAAAAGTGCCGGTTCATCTGATTCACGATCTGACTTGAATAAAACCAACGCGTGCCGCGTGACACAAGAGAATGGGAAGCAAAGAGCAAGATTTGCATTTAGCGGTTCGAAATGGCGATAAGGCTAGTGTTGAGAAGTTGCTGTCAAGTGGAACCAACATCAACTGCTTCTTTTACGGATGGACCCCGCTACAGCTGGCGATAGATATTGGTAACTGATGTTTTGTTTTTATATGATTGTTATGAATCGTACAGTGAATGAAATAGATTAACTGACACCTCTCTCTCTCTCTCTCTCTCTCTCTCTGTGTCTCTCTCTCTGTCTCTCTCTCTCTCTCTCTCTCTCTCTCTCTCTCTCTCTCTCTCAAACAAGTGTGGATGAAATCACTGAGTGGTGCGTTTCTAATGCAATGATCATTCATCCGATTAAAACAAAGAGTATGGTGATAACCACGAGACAAAAACACCAATTAAGTCCTTTACAATTACAACTGTCAGTTGGTTCAACTCAAGTGCAGCAAGTTAGGGAACATAGATTATTGGGTGTTACCATTGATCAAGAGTTGAAATGGCAAACTCATTTGAGTAATATTTGCAAACTAGTATCAAAAAATTTGTACCTGTTATCTAAATTAAGGCATTACGCTGATTCTGCAGCACTCAAAATGTTCTATTACGCCCACATAATGCCTCATATAAACTTCGCATCGACACTTTGGGATAACTGCAGCGATGTTCATTTAAAAAGACTCAATTCCCTGCATCGCCGAGCTGCAAAACTTATTCTGCATGATTTGAATAGGTCCACGGATGATAAACTAAAGCTCTTGAATTTCCTCCCCTTGAAAGATCAGTTGACGTTAAACAAGGCTGTGTTCATGTATAAAATTCTAAATGACGACTGTCCTAAATATTTGCAATCACATTTCAAACATGCCACAAAAAGATATGGGTCCCAAAAAATCATCCCTCCTATACCTCGCATAGACCTCTACAAATCGAGCTTAGCCTTCTCGGGAGCGTTTCTCTGGAACTCCTTACCCCAACAGATAAGAAATGCAACTTCAGTGAAAATGTTTAAGAGACAGTCACGTTCACACATCATTCGTGAATGAAATGTCTTGTTCGATTGTTATTTTGTTAAACATTTTGTACTAATGTTAACGGATGTGTAGCTGATCGGAGCAACTTATTCCCAAATGAAAGGTATAACTATGTCAATGTAATTTTGTAATTTTTTGAGTTCTCCTTATGTAATTCCTTAAATGCACATTGTGTTGCATTCTGTACAATGTATTTCTGTATTTTATATGATTGAATTTATATTTGTAATGTGCGTCTGTCTTTATGTGTTGTATAAAGGACAGGTTGGAAGAATAGGCTTTGCCTAAAACCTTTATCCTTTTGTAATAAAGTTCTGAGTCTGAGTCTGAGTCTCTCTATTACACATACTCCTGAGTCCTCTGCAACCCCCCCTCCCGCACACCCCACTAGCTCACATGGCACAGACACAGACCGACTAGACACACATCTTACTGCTTATAGTAGGGCGGGGATGTAGCTCAGTCGGTAGCGCGCTGGATTTGTATCCAGTTGGCCGCTGTCAGCGTGAGTTCGTCCCCACGTTCGGCGAGAGATTTATTTCTCAGAGTCAACTTTGTGTGCAGACTTTCCTCGGTGTCCGAACACCCCCGTGTGTACACACAAGCACAAGACCAAGTGCGCACGAAAAAGATCCTGTAATCCATGTCGGAGTTCGGTGGGTTATAGAAACACGAAAATACCCAACATGCTTCCTCCGAAAGCGGCGTATGGCTGCCTAAATGGCGGGGTAAAAACGGTCATACACGTAAAAATCCACTCGTGCAAAAACACGAGTGTACGTGGGAGTTTCAGCCCACGAACGCAGAAGAAGAAGAACTTGAGAAGACTGCTTATACATGTAGTTACACCTAAAATTACAAGTGTATGTTCATCATGCTAACAGCGAGGATCTTTAGTTCTTAGCTGATGTCCATTATCAGGCCTTCCACCCCTTTGATCTATCCGTTTGGTTTTGTGCTTAAAATATCTCCCTCAGTATATCTGCTTTTGTCATCAAATTAGATCTTCTTCTTCTTCCAACTGGTTCCTTTTGTGGAACAATGTACTACTTTTCTCCGATAACCCCCAAACACCTGAAAACCTCTGATTCGTTTTGGTCCAAACATTGAACACACGTATAACTGCTGACTGACATTCTCTTGTGTTTCATGCAGGCAATCAGGAACTGGCTATTACTCTGGTTGAAGCTGGCAGCAACATCAACTTCCACGATAAGAACCACAAGTCCCCCTTTGAAGAAGCTGTGCTGAAGACACAGGCAAAGGTAATTAAATTGTATGACAAGTGTACGACTGTCATAGACAGGATGAAGACATCTAATTCTTTTCTTCATAACACACACACACACACACACACGGGCGCTCACGCTCGCACACAACCACTAGCATCTAACACGCCTTTTCACACACACACACACACACACACACACACACACACACATGCACGCACGCGCGCACATGCATGCTTGTGCATACACACAGTCACTCACACATTGACAAACACATAAACATGGACACACACACACACACGCGCACACACACACGGTCACACACATGCACAGACATGGACAAACACATAGACATGGACATGCACAAACACACACACGCACACACACACACACACACACACACACACACACACACATAAACACACACACACACACACATAAACACTTAAAAGTACACACACATGTATCTGTTAGCTGTCTGCATATATTGTTTGTGTCTGTCTGCCTGTCTGTGCGTATGTCTGTCTGTTTTTGTGTTTGAGTCTGTGTGCGTTCAGAATTCATGTACAGTCGAACCCACCTAAAACGAACACGCTAGTTACGAATTTTGACTTATAACGTATTAGTGTTAAGTTCCTAACTGAATACCTCTTTCTTCATGCTTAAAAAAAATGCTTGAAACGAATTGTTTGTAACGAATTTATGCTTATAACGAGCACTTTTTGGATTCCCAAGCATGCATAATGTCTGTATTTAGTGGCAGTAGTCCTTATATGTCACCAATGAGTTGCACCTCACTGCACCTTCTTACTCAAATGGATTCAATTGATTCTGTTTCTTTAATTCCCAGGTTGTTGAAGCACTTTTACAGAAAGGTGTGAGTGGGGACATCTTTTTGGTAAAAGGAGAAACGCCTCTGACATACGCTGTAGAAAAAGAATCTTTAGATTTGCTGAAGGTACTTGTGCAAGGTAAATAAACCATTCATTCATTATATATACCTTGTTTGTGTGGTTGTTGTTGCTGTTGCTGTTGTTGTTTTTAGCCTCGTTTAATTTTGAATATCCTCACATTAAAATTTGAATATAACAGCATGGATGACTGATACTGACACATGATTTGCTTACATTCGACGGAAGCACAGTTGCACCTGCCTATAAGGACCACTCAAGGAACCAACCAAAAGTGTGTGTGTGTGTTTGTGTGTGTGTCTGTGTGTGTGTGACAAGCGGGACCACTGCAAAGAATGCAGGTACCAGGAGATTGGTTCGACATAACTCTCACTTACTCTATTGCACATGTGACATGTTGTATGCGTTTAGAGTTCTAACTTCCCTCTGTTTCTCAGATACAAAGAATACATACAGAATATTCCCTGGAAGTTGTACATGTACAGTCCAACCCCTCCCCCCCCCCCCAACATTTAATTGAGACCACCCCTTTTTTAAGACTATGCTTTATCAGATTTTCTGTTCATAATGTCTGTAAATTTACCTCCATTTTAAGATTCCCTCCTTTTGAAGACCCTATTTTCTCAGATTTTTTCAGGTCTGAATAAGGGGGTTCCACTGTATTCTTTTGATTGTTGTTTTCAGGGAGAGTGGACATCAATAAATGCAACAGCAAGGGGAGGTCAGCGCTCTACCTTGCAGCCAAGAACGGTGATGACGATCTGGTCAAAGCATTAATTGCTGCTATGGCTGACATTAATTACACATGCAGAGAGGAAGGGGGCTATACTCCTCTCATTGTTGCTGCTGCCAATGAACACAAATCAGTTACCTCCCTTCTGGCAAAGGTAAGCTCATTGGGCATTGCATTGGCATTGTGTTGTTACACATGTATATTTTGGTTGATTCCGACAACTGTACACATTCCTAATTTTTTTAAATTTTTGTTGTGAGTCAGACAACTGGTCATGCTACTTGGTTTTTTTGGGTTTTTTTAAATTTTCGTTGTTGCTGCTGGTTTGTTAGGTGGCAAGTATTAGGTATAAAAGGTATGCCCCCCGTGCATTGAACTTTTGCTGGTGTGTTGAATTGTTTTTGTTTTTTATAGACCTGATCATCAAGTTAAATGAATGGATGTTGTATAAACTGTAATTTACATGTATTTTCAATATTTACATGAGTTGCTTTTTTAAATATTAAACTGTGAACGAAAGCGAGCTTTTCAATATTTGAAAAAGCAACGAGTGTTAATCTGGTACAACACAGCTAGCCATGTTGTATTCTGTTCATCCTACATACTGTACTTACGTGTCTTTTATTGAAAACGTCCCGCAGTCGAGGCGTCCCAATGCTTCTTTTGGAACATCGATCTCTTCCAAAGCCTCATGCAATCTTTCACATCAAAGCAAAGAAACGTCACTCTAGAAAGCGAAGCGTGACGTACTCTAAAAACCCTTCCAGATGAAACAGCAGCCACAGAAGTGTTTTTATAATGAAGTTTGTCTTGATGACTTTGGCATCATAAGCAGTGGGAAAATAGGTCCCTGCAAGACTAGTTTGATAAATTGTTTCAGTTCATTTTTGACTCACATGCGAAGCAAAAGTGAGTCTATGTACTCACCCGAGTCGTCCGTCCGTCCGTCCCCCCCGTCCGGACGTCCGTCCGGAAAACTTTAACGTTGGATATTTCTTGGACACTATTCAGTCTATCAGTACCAAATTTGGCAAGATGGTGTATGATGACAAGGCCCCAAAAAACATACATAGCATCTTGACCTTGCTTCAAGGTCAAGGTCGCAGGGGCCATAAATGTTGTCTAAAAAACAGCTATTTTTCACATTTTCTCTGAAGTTTTTGAGATTCAATACCTCACCTACATATGATATATAGGGCAAAGTAAGCCCCATCTTTTGATACCAGTTTGGTTTACCTTGCTTCAAGGTCAAGGTCACAGGAGCTCTTCAAAGTTGGATTGTATACATATTTTGAAGTGACCTTGACCCTGAACTATGGAAGATAACTGTTTCAAACTTAACAAGAAGAGCAAACGCTCGATCGAGTCACTTTCGCAGTTCTGAATATTATATGAGGCATCAGATGGACAGGAAGAAATTGCTATTCACAACACAATGAGTCACGTTCACATAAAATTTGAGCCCGGTCACTTTTATAGTTTCCGAGAAAAGCCCAACGTTAAGTTGTGTGTTGCCGAACAGAAAAGGCTAGTTATCTCCCTTGTTTTTCTGATAACGTTCGTAAAAGGCTACAGATGTAAATACTTTGATGTAAAGAATAATCCTACAAAGTTTCAATCACATCCGATGAACTTTGTCAAAGATATAAAATGTCTAATTTTTCCTTTGACGCTGACCTGTGACCTTGAAAAAGGTCAAAGGTCAACGAAACCATCGTTAAAGTGTAGAGGTCATTGGAGGTCACGACTAAACAAAATATGAGCCCGATCGCTTTGATAGTTTCCGAGAAAAGTCCAACGTTAAGGTGGTGTCTACGGACGGCCGGACAGACTAACACTGACCGATTACATAGAGTCACTTTTTCTCAAGTGACTCAAAAATTATGTGGGGCACATGTTATGCTTTCATCATGAGACACATTTGGTCACATATGATCAAGGTCAAGGTCACTTTGACCCTTATGAAATGTGACCAAAATAAGGTAGTGAACCACTAAAAGTGACCATATCTCATGGTAGAAAGAGCCAATAAGCACCATCGTACTTCCTATGTCTTGAATTAACAGCTTTGTGTTGCATGACCTTGGATGACCTTGACCTTGGGTCAAGGTCACATGTATTTTGGTAGGAAAAATGTGTAAAGCAGTTCTTAGTGTATGTCATTGCTAGGTTTAGTTATTTGACCTTGACGGTCAAGGTCATGTAAAGGTCAAGGTCAAGCATGTGAGTCATATGGGCTTTGCCCTTCTTGTTATATTTATTTAATCAATTGCATACGTCCTCATTATCTCATAGCAACCAGGGTGCGAACTGAACTATTAGGATGGGGATGGATGGCACGCCTACAGTATTTCTTCTTCTATTTTCAATACTGATTTAATTAATGTTATATTTATTTTATCAATTGCATATGTCCTCATTATAACAAAGCCGGGACATAGGACGCGGTACGGCGATCGCCGTACCAAATTTTAGACTTAAATTTTTAAAATTTTTTTAAAGAAATCCGATGATGATCACATCCTCATAAATCAGCGTTTTTTTCCCCTCTCCGTACCAAATGTTGTGGGTCTGCTACGTCCCTTCATAGCAGTATATTTCTTCTTCTACTTTCTGCTTCTATTCTCAATGTATATATATTTTTTTTCTTCTCATTGTTATTATATCTATTTAATCAATTGCATATATATGTCATTGTTATCTCATAGCAACCAGGGTGCGAACTGAACTATCAGGATGGGGATGGGTGGACAGCCTTGTGGCACGCCTACAGTAACGCCAGAGATGACATCTGTGCCGTCCTGCTTCGTGCTGGCGCCAGCAAGAACGTACCCAATGGAGAGGAGCGTACGGTCGTCCAAGACGCTACGGAGAACGAAGACGAAATCATGCTGGAGGTGTTTCAGAAATACAACTTGATGATGTGACAGGATGGAGATCGTGGGGGTAGGGTGGCACTGGGACCGGGGTTTTCTAATAGTTTGTTGAGAAGCTGAGGTGTCGACACACATCAGGCTGAAGCGTACCGAGGACACCTCCCAAAAAAGAACACCGGTGGGATTGAACTGGGTGGAAGGGGGTTTCTAAAGTGCTGTTCACATGGCAGACTTGCAACCAACTTGTGACCAACTTTTAAGCGGTTTTAGTCAGCGGCAAGTCAAATCAAAATCGCTGCCCATGTAAACAGCACAAACTCGCAAACTAGTTTTAAGCGGCGAGTCTGGCCAGACTTAGCCTTTCGGGATTGTCCGTTGTCCTCGTTGTTTTCTGGAGAAGGGAAGTCTAGAGCCACAGAGATGTATACATCTATATTTAACTCAGTGGCTAGAGCTAACCAATCAGTCAGCGCGATAAGAAAAGTCTGGCGCGAGTCACTGGCGAGTCTGGCGCGAGTCACTGGGGCTGTTCACATAGCAGACTTTTCGCCGATTCGGCCTCAACGACTCAGGAGCGATTTTCAAACGACTAAAGTTGGTCACAAGTTGGTTGCAAGTCTGCCAATGTGAACAGCACTAAATGGTTTGTTGCGAATCTGCCAATGTGAACAGCACTAAATGGTTTGTTGCGAATCTGCCAATGTGAACAGCACTAAATGGTTTGTTGCGAATCTGCCAATGTGAACACACTAAATGGTTTGTTGCGAATCTGCCAATGTGAACAGCACTAAATGGTTTGTTGCGAATCTGCCAATGTGAACAGCACTAAATGGTTTGTTGCGAATCTGCCAATGTGAACAGCACTAAATGGTTTGTTGCAAGTCTGCCAATGTGAACAGCACTAAATGGTTTGTTGCGAATCTGAGGGGTTGACATTGAAGCCGAAGAGTACCAAGGACACCTCCCAGAAATGAACACCGGTTGCATGTCCCTCAGTCTATAAACTTAAAGTACAGTAATACCTGTGATGAAAGGACACCCTTGGCCCAAACCAAAAGGTGTCCCTTCATCGTAGGTGGCCTCTCATGACATGTATATTGTTGTTAATCTGAAGACAAAGGGACAACTGTTGGTGTCCTTTATTTGAAGGTGTCCTCACCTTACAGGTACCACTGGATATCTGTCTTGACAGGACATCTGCAATTCAGGGACACTTTTGACTACATGTAGTAAAGTCGTGGTCTCATGACCAACAAACAGGTACCACTGTGAAGGTTCAGTGACCTTTATGAAATGTTCTAAAAGCAGCCACATCAGGTTTTCCAGTGCCCATGAAAAAGACATTGATAGGAGCAAGGTGACTGAATCTATTATTTCATTTCAGGGTACAAAAAAGCTTTTTCGGTAGAAAATGTAAATGTTACAAGTTGTGTTTGTGTGTGTGTGTGTCCTAAACGTTGTGTATGTGGGTGTAAGTGTGTTTGTGAGGGGGAGAGATAAAGATCGAGAGAGGGAGAGACAAAGAGAGAGGGAGAGAGATGGTGAGAGAGAGAGGGAGAGAGAGAAGTACTAAGAAGAGGAAGAAAGGTGAGCATGTATAACAATATATTTTACTTCTGGAGCTTTGATGATTTATCCTCCACCGTACTTCGTGGGTCGTGGACGACCCAGAGCCTCACAAAATCGACTTTATCTCTAAAACTTTTTGGAGTTTTTAATTTAGACTTCATGTAATCTCTAATCACCATACGACCTTTCCATCGCCCATGTTTTGAAAGATTATCTTTGTAAACAAACAAATAAACGATGACGTAATTTGAACTACACAGTCCGGATGATGTGGGTCGTGGGCGACCCATATGGAATTACGTAAGGAATGTTACGTTGTTTATCCTTATTCGGATGGCGTGGGTCGTGTACGACCCATACTCTGCAAAGAGACGGCAAAATGTTTATCCCTATTCGGATGGCGTGGGTCGTGTACGACCCATACTTTTTACGTTGAATCCTTCTTTGGAAAGTGTGGGTCGTGTACATCCGGACTGTGTAGTCCAACGCTTGATCCAGTGAAGGTTAATGAATTATTCTGCCTGTTTATTTTTGTCAGATTTATGTATTTACTTATTTAAAATTGTTTGGTTACCTTGGCTTTTGTTTCTTACTGGCCTTATGAAAGAAAGTAATGTTGAAGAAGATTGTCTGCTTACTTGAATTTGATTGTACAGAATTCTGGAATCCAGTGTGTGTGTGTGTGTGTGTGTGTGTGTGTGTGTGTGTGTGTGTGTGTGTGTGTGTGTGTGTGTCCGTCCCTCTATTAGTGTGTGTGTGAGTGTGTGTGTGTGTCCGTCTCTCTATAAGTGTGTGTGTGTGTGTGTGTCAGTATGTCCGTCTCTTTATTAGTGTGTGTGTGTGTGTGTGTGTGTGTGCCTGCTTTCCCGTGTCAACTATCTTCAAAATTGCCACAGGACCATTATTTTCCGTCCATGAATTTACAAAGGATCAGAGTATTCTTTCACATCCATAATTATAACATACCCAAAACTGCATTAACGAACAGCCTGACTGCGTTTTGTAAAGATTAAATTTGATCTCACGTTAAAGGCATAGACAGGGTTTAAATTTGTAACTAAACAAGCAAAAAGGAAAAAAATCGTTCAGCAAACTTTACACTTTGATATGAAAAAGGGCCTCAAATACTGTCGAACTGCGAATTTTTTTTTCTCTTAGTTTACATGATTAATGCCCTTAATTTTTGGTTCTGGTACTTTCAGTTCCGGCTGTTGTCATTAATCTACCAAAATAAAAGATCAAACGGAGTTTTCGATTTTTATTTCATGGTTCAGAAAAATATTGCTTATTTTCTGAAGTCAATCGTTTCAGCGAATCTTTCTTTGATTCTTAAAAGTCATTTCAGATTTTTGAAAAATAGTTAACGGTTAGTAATTAACAATATATCGTAAACAAATATATCGATAGGTTTTGGCCCGTCGCGATATAACCTTGAATGGTTGAAAACGACGTTAAAACACCAAATAAAGAAAGAAAGAAAGAAAGATAGGTTTTGGTAAGAAGACGCAGGTTCGATGAATGTGGTACAAGTATTTTTGTGGTAAGTAAGGATGCATTTCTTTGTTGTAAGCACATTTACAATGCACATTTAATCTGTTTAGCAACATAAACGAAAGCATGGTACAGTGCCGCTTGTTTGTGGTCTATCTTTTCGCGGCAGATGCGCAACAATTAGGGTCTCAGTTGGAAAAAGCTGCTCGGAACCAGAGCAGATTTGGCTTGGGTTCTTTGACTTTGAGTGTGAATGATCGACGAGTGACTTGACATTTTTAACGAATCATTACTGCAGCCTACTTGAAACCATCATCTGTTTCTGAATTTGTCATCAGTTATGATTGAGCAGTATCATAGGAATCGTCCATAAAATGTTAAACCGAAAAAGGGCAGACGATTCTGAATCACACAGGCTGCTGTACAAAATCAGATCTAAAACGATATTTTGAACTGCGACGTCTGCGTAAATGCCCTGTAACAAAATACCTTGTCCTGGTCATGTGTATACACATCAGCTTCTATTGGGAAGATCAGTATTTTATATTAATCACAAATGCAAGATTAGAAATAGTTCTGAAGATCGCCTTTGATTTTAGTTTCAGCGGCAAACTAGCAGATCTGTCCAAACCGGCATCGTTTCATGGTTGAAACTTGAATAATCCTAAATTAGTAAATAGATCTGAGTGGGGGTAAGTTTTATAGTATTTCAATTTTTTACGGCAGTTTTATTTTGAAGATAGTATAGTGGAGACAGAGACATACAATGAAATGTCTCTGGTGAAGACTACAGTTATATATGAATTTTTTTTTTGTAATATTAAAATGATTGTTCTTTATTTACACAATTGAATAATTTGTATTTATTTGTTTGCAGATGACGGCATACTGAGTGCTCCAAGAACATACGCATGTAGGCATTTTGTGTCTTTTCCGAAGACGTCGAGGCATGCAGAAGTCACGGTCCTGGCCACGCACACACAATGACATGAACAAGAAATGATATTTTTTTCATGGGCATATCCAGTATTAAAACTTTATTACCATGCAAACGCAACTATTAGAATTTAGAGAAGGTTATCGGTCACACACACACACACACTGGGCGGATCGGGTGGGTGGGGGGGTCCGGGGTTTCCGGACCACCCCCACCCCACTCTCTCTAGCCTAAAAACTAAAAGAAGAAATAAATAATTTGAAAATAAAGACAAACTGATGGTTCAGATTGCTCCATTTTCCTTGATTTTTACCCTAGGAGCCGGCCTTTGTATTATAAGTGACGATTTTGGAAAGAAGTTGGCTAATTAGTTTGCTCAGGTTGCGCCAGATCGATCAATTGTCCTTGTTTTGATTCAATTTTTTCTTCTTATACAATATTTACTTTTTGGGAAGGTGTATTAGGGGATGTTTCTTGGCTCAGATTGATCCATTTTCCTTGTTTTTATCAACATTTGTCGGACCCCCCCCCCCCCCCCCCCCCCCCAGTCGTCGAATTGTCCCTGAAAGAATTTTGGAAACTCCCCCTTAAAAATGATGTGATCCGCCCCTGCACACACACAAACACACACAAATAGAGAAGTAATAAATGGATACAGTTTTTCTTTATTTAAATTACAATCAGATGTGGTCGTAGAACAGACACTGTAAACAAAACCTAGCATGATATACCACTTGTGTGATGTTTCGGTCAATATCTTTATTTTCCTTTCAGAAATACATTGGCGTTTTGAATGTCAAGGGAAGTGATACAAATGCTGCAGCGGGCTATCAAGAAAGCGAACGCGAAGGCAAACAAGGTAAATACCTACTTCTGACATTAGTTTACTTATTAAACAGGTACCTAGGTTAATGTGAAGCACTACACATGTTCTAACAAGTTTGCTTTATTCTAAATCAAACGACTAGGATAGATGACAGACACAACGACAAACACATTCAATTCTATGTAAAACATACACGTTAACAAGCTGGCCATAACAATGTGCCAATCGTGCATGAAGTGTGGCTTTGGTCGGATCAGTAGCCGTGCTTTGTCTGCGATGCTAAACATGAAATTTTGTTACAGCGACGATTTAGCAATGTTGTTGTTACTGCTGCTGCTGTCTGTTCTTGTCACGACACTCTCGCAATATAACAGGTTTTTTTTCTCCTGATTCTGAGAAGTAGCTGTTTAATTGTGATATATAGCTATTCTGATGAACACGTGGGGGAATTCGGGGGCTGTGATTGGATGGTGTCTTCCGATCATCAAAGCATAATGCGGCGGAAGTCGGCCATTTTACTCAATATCCAAAAGCATATTGAGAAAAATGGCCGACGCATGATTCCGGTTCACCCATCTGTACCACGGCGATGTTTCTATCGACAACAGCATACACTGACAACTTAAAAGGCTGTTTCAACAACAGTGTTGTGAAGTCGAATGCACTTGGAGTCAGTTTTTTTCATTTAGTCAAGTTTTGACTAAATATTTTAACATCGAGGGGGAATCGAAACGAGGGTCGTGGTGTATGTGCGTGTGTGTGTGTGTGTGTGTGTGTGTGTGTGTCTGTGTGTGTGTGTGTGTGTGTGTAGAGCGATTCAGACTAAACTACTGGACCGATCTTTATGAAATTTGACATGAGAGTTCCTGGGTATGAAATCCCCGAACGTTTTTTTCATTTTTTTGATAAATGTCTTTGATGACGTCATATCCGGCTTTTCGTGAAAGTTGAGGCGGCACTGTCACGCCCTCATTTTTCAACCAAATTGGTTGAAATTTTGGTCAAGTAATCTTCGACGAAGCCCGGACTTCGGTATTGCATTTCAGCTTGGTGGCTTAAAAATTAATTAATGACTCTTCTTGTCAATTTCACTGACTTTGCCGTGCGCGGTGGACTGACGATGCTACGGTCTTGCTGCGTTGCATTGCGTTCAGTTTCATTCTGTGAGTTCGACAGCTACTTGACTAAATATTGTATTTTCGCCTTACGCGACTTGTTTTACATTTAGTCAAGTTTTGACTAAATGTTTTAACATAGAGGGGGGAATCGAGACGAGGGTCGTGGTGTATGTGTGTCTGTCTGTCTGTCTGTCTGTCTGTCTGTCTGTCTGTCTGTCTGTCTGTCTGTCTGTGTGTGTGTAGAGCGATTCAGACTAAACTACTAGACCGATTTTTATGAAATTTGACATGAGTGTCCGGGTATGATATCCTCAGACGTTTTTTTCATTTTTTTGATAAATGTCTTTGATGACATCATATCCGGCTTTTAGTGAAAATTGAGGCAGCACTGTCACGCTCTCTTTTTTTAACCAAATTGGTTGACATTTTGGTCAAGAAATCTTCGACGAAGCCCGGACGTTGGTATTGCATTTCAGCTTGGAGGCTTAAACATGAATTAATGACTTTGGTCATTAAAAATCTGAAAATTGTAAAAAAAAAAATTTTTTTATAAAACGATCCAAATTTACGTTCATCTTATTCTCCATCATTTTCTGATTCCAAAAACATATAAATATGTTATATTCGGATTAAAAACAAGCTCTGAAAATTAAAAATATAAAAATTATGATCAAAATTAAATTTCCGAAATCAATTTAAAAACACTTTCATCTTATTCCTTGTCGGTTCCCGATTCCAAAAACATATAGATATGATATGTTTGGATTGAAAACACGCTCAGAAAGTTAAAACGAAGAGAGGTACAGAAAAGCGTGCTATCCTTCTCAGCGCAACTACTACCCCGCTCTTCTTGTCTTGCTGCGTTGCATTGCGTTCAGTTTCATTCTGTGAGTTCGACAGCTACTTGACTAAATGTTGTATTTTCGCCTTACGCGACTTGTTCTTACAAAGTCAGAAAGCGTGTAGCGGTGTGCATGTCTGCGCGAACATGATGCGCGTAAGAAGTTTGTCTGCTATCAAAACCTGAGATCAACGCATCGACGCAAAAACTGTCATTTTGTAAGTTTGGAACAACAAATCAAGGTCATAACAGCTATATAATCGCTATTGTGTTTTCAGCGTAGCAATAGGGTCCGATATTTAGACTCGAACAAGTATAATGCGACTCGTCTTCGACTCGTCGGCATTATACTTGTCTCGTCTAAATATCGGACCCTATTGCTACGCTGAAAACACAATAGCTGGTAATCAGGCCTAGGAACCCCTGATGTTCACTTGGAGCATTCTCAAAGAAACTTGGCGTATGTTAAGAAAAATGAGTGTACTCCACACTTTTGTCTTTTGTTGTTTGTTGTCGTTGCATGTCTACCGTTCCACAGCCACCTGCTATAAGTGCAAGTGTTAAATGACGTATTTCCACAAAAGACTTGCAGAGAATCATGTGATGCCAATGACAGGTAAGGACATGTGGCAATACATACTACGTTTTGGAACCAGGGAAAATGCAGCACAAGTTATTTATCAACCAAATTGATTGACTTGTGCACCATGACAAAAGTTTTCTTTGATCCATAAAAGGTCTTTTGCCAGAAAAATTGCTCTGAACATCAAGTACCCCTGCAAGTAGTCACACATTTACATTATTGAAATACAAAGAAAACACACCAGTAACCAGGTTAGGTACGTTAATATCTATAATCAATATCTCAGCACGTTACTGCCTTCTTCGGGATGGTAAGCTGAACATTATTGAACAAAATAATCGGTTTAGATTGTATACTTTGATTCCTGAACGAAGAAGCAGAGGTACTGCATACAACTAGGACTGTAAGATCAGCTTTTGCCTGGAACACACACACATACACAAAACAACAAGATTTTAACAAACTTATAAAATTAATGCAATGTCATTGTATGAAGCCAGAACAATCACTAACTTACATTGTTGATCACACAATTACCCATCACTGAACAATAAATCGAAGTCGGGTGCATTCAATGACTAAAGCAGTAAAGGCTTGGAAAAAACCCTCATCACAAAACACCCCCCCTCCCCCCCCACACTCACACACACAAAAACACAATTAAATAAATAAAATAAAACAGGTTGTGTATATAGCGCAGTAAACACCATGCAGGTACAAGCAAAGATTTGACAGCGATTATCCTTGTTATGAAGCATTAGTATGACAGCTTTTTATGGGAGCATGTCTATGTTCCCCCAGGTCTATGTTCCCCCAGGTCTTTTATATAGCACACATTTTCTAGTTTTAATCTATCTCTCTCTCTCTCTCTCTCTCTCTCTCTCTCTCTCTCTCTCTCTCTTTCTCTCTTTTTTTCTCTCTATCTCTTTCTGTCTCTCTCTCTCTCTCTATCTCTCTCTGGAAAGTAATTTATTGACCTGTGGGTTATTTGCGTTTGTATACACATTGGTGATTCGTAAACTATGTTGAAAGAGATTGTCAAACAATATTATAATTATGGGGTGTCTTAAAAAAAAATGTATATCAACAAAATCTGTCATTATTATCAGGCACGCGGTTTTAACAAAGCTATGTCACGGAATGCAACATAAGTGGCTTAAAAAGTCGTGTTTTTGTGTGTGCAGGATATTCGCTAGGACAGGACCTCAAGCTGAACCAGCACAACAGCGATGTATTCTTCCATGGCGTCCACGAAAGTCTTCCACCTATAGCGGGCATTGCATGCAGATGGTCCAAAGAGGGTTAGGGTTACCCTAACCCTCCTTTTTAAAAATTCTTTAGACCAATTATCCCTCTGTTCCCAAGTGAAACATGGAATAATTCTGGACAAATGCGAGGACGTTAGCTTGGTTTTTTTGTGGTTACCGTTTTTATCATTTTACTTATCATTAATTTTGTGACCATTATACAGGAAAAATGTAGAATAAAACAAGAAGAGGTTTCGGTAGAAGATATTTCCTGTGTCAAAAGTTAATGCTTATTCTGATTGATGGGTGCTCCAAACTAAGTTATTTTGACTGCCTTATTCGAATTCATTTCCAAGACAGGGTTGAGAAGTGGAGAAGCTTAGGAGAGTATCGTAAAAATTGTCTGGGTGTTTAGGCAAAACTTTCGAATATGTCAGATTTTACTTTAGAGATTTTAGATACTGTTAACTGACAGAAATGCTATAACTTCTTCACCAATTGACTGGATAACTTCATATTCAGCATACGTACACTTGATTTTATGCATGTGCAGTTCACAAAGTGGCAAATGTGTAGGTTAAATGATCTAACTTTTGCGTCACCAATGACACCAACGTGTCTGAGGATTGCCCTGAACCTAGCTGTAACTGCATGCTTTCTTCAGGTCATCGATAGCCTGGGGGTTGAAGGGGATGTTTTTACATACTCAGACATTCAAAATAATCAAAAAGGTAAAAGCCTGAAGGGTTTAAATTAGGTAAAAATGGCTACCGCTCAATGTCAAAACTCGTTCTGTTTAGTCGACCCCCGAAATTGGAGAAAACAATTAAAATTGCACAAAAGTCAGACCATTCAATTTACAAAATTGCCACTTACTGGAAAGGCAGAACATAAACTGAAGTTAATGAATACCATATATAAAATAATTTGTTCAACAGATGCAGAAATAATTTGCATGGTTGTGGGTGTCATTTTTAGGGGGGTCAACCCTGTAGAAGAGACGATTTTCTTTAATTATCAATCCGTAATATATTGTTTGTTATGCATACAAGATTAACATTGACAAATACTTCAAGACTCCTCGTTGATCTAAGTAAATGGGTTTTTTGTTTGTTTGTTACTGACTGATTCACTTTCTATTCACTTTACTCTACATAAGTCACGACAAGAAAAGCAAGGGAGGTAATTTCTTCGGAAGAGGTAATTCTCTCCCCTCAGAACAATTGTCGTAGTTTGTTTGATTTTTTCCCTTCTAATAAGTATTATTTAAAATAAATGTCTTTACATCTTGATGTGAAAGGCGCAGTACCCCCCTCCCCCCAGGATGTTAAATTCTAGGTTGTGTCCATGTAAAATCCTGATCCTAGTCAAGATCCGAGTTGGTGAACCAACCTTTTTTCATGCAACTGTGTCTCTTTATGCCACTCAATTAGACATACTTTGCAATCATAATTGCACGAAACTAAGTACAAGAAATACGTTGTTGTCGTGTTTTTAATATTACATAATGAAATAAAAAATTTCACAACTGGTTTCGTGTTGGGCTTTCTCTCTCTGTCTGAATCTAATAATTACTTCCTTCTGAGGCCTGACATGTGTAGCAGGCATTGTTCAGCTTACATTGATTGTTACAATTTTTGTGGATATGTTATTAAGTGTGTTTGTGTTTCTATCATTCGTTATCAGTGTGGTTAAAAATTTTTTTAAAAGCACACGTCAAAGTAATTTACCCTTCATCATTATCAAAACATGCAGATATAGGTAATAAATATTTGTGATACTTTAAACAAATACAATGTTTGTTTTTCGCGTCTTTTCTTTTTTTTCAGAGCAAACACACATCGTATTTGTTTAAACGTGTATATTCTGCACTTTCTAATACCCTGCATGGATCTCCAAATCAAGAATAATGAAAAGTCGTCTAATAGCCCTGCAGCACTCACACGAACATGATAGAAGCTTGCATGCACCCAGGCTCGCTGTCTTCGGCTAAAAGAGCTTACCGTTGGATCTTCGCTCAGACAGATGTAGCTGTCTTGTCCACTTGCTCCTGTCGCATAGATCTGCAATGTGCAACATCATCTTTGATTAATAAGTCTGAGGCACAGACAAACACACACGCGCGCACATTTGCGAGAGAATGCACGTCAGTCTATTCAATCAAACAGTATAAAAACATACCACAGACGTGGTGGTGGAAACTGGACATTCGCCGTATAACAAACTCAAGAGATTCATTTGTGTGTGTATGTTTAATCAAAAGTTCATCTTGGGCACATTCATGTATGTAACAGGACCCATCCCGTAAAAACTTCCAGAAGATCTATTACATTCTGAAATCCTTGACAAGGTTTTTTGACTCACATGCGAAGCAAAAGTGAGTCTATGTACTCACCCGAGTCGTCCGTCCGTCCGGCCGGCCGGCCGGCCGGCCGGCCGTCCGGAAAACTTTAACGTTGGATATTTCTTGGACACTATTCAGTCTATCAGTACCAAATTTGGCAAGATGGTGTATGATGACAAGGCCCCAAAAAACATACATAGCATCTTGACCTTGCTTCAAGGTCAAGGTCGCAGGGGCCATAAATGTTGTCTAAAAAACAGCTATTTTTCCCATTTTTCCCATTTTCTCTGAAGTTTTTGAGATTCAATACCTCACCTATATATGATATATAGGGCAAACTAAGCCCCATCTTTTGATACCAGTTTGGTTTACCTTGCTTCAAGGTCAAGGTCACAGGAGCTCTTCAAAGTTGGATTGTATACATATTTTGAAGTGACCTTGACCCTGAACTATGGAAGATAACTGTTTCAAACTTAAAAATTATGTGGGGCACATGTTATGCTTTCATCATAAGACACATTTGGTCACATATGATCAAGGTCAAGGTCACTTTGACCCTTATGAAATGTGACCAAAATAAGGTAGTGAACCACTAAAAGTGACCATATCTCATGGTAGAAAGAGGCAATAAGCACCATTGTACTTCCTATGTCTTGAATTAACAGCTTTGTGTTGCATGACCTTGGATGACCTTGACCTTGGGTCAAGGTCACATGTATTTTGGTAGGAAAAATGTGTAAAGCAGTTCTTAGTGTATGATGTCATTGCTAGGTTTAGTTATTTGACCTTGACTCTGAAGGTCAAGGTCATGTAAAGGTCAAGGTCAAGCATGTGAGTCGTATGGGCTTTGCCCTTCTTGTTTTCCAATCATCTGCATCTGACCGAAGGAAAAAAAAATCAGCCAGTACAAGCATCTACCCCCCTAACACGACAATACATATGTGGCGAAAAAAGGAATCGAGAGGGGTGGGGTGGGGGGGACACAGAATAAATTAGATCCAGAATTAATTCCACTTCATCATTCCAAACTTCAAGTGTGAAGTGATCGGATACTGTGGTAAAGATACGTGCTTAGTATCACAACTGAAAATACAAGCCCTAGGGTTTTAAATCAAGGAAACAATTAAAGTTAGGGAAAGATTAACAGAAATGTCGAGAACATGTAAAGTATTGTACTTACAATCCATGCTCTTCCCGCAGTGGGGCACTGCGGTTATGAAATTAAAGGCCCCTCCTGTTTTTGGAACCGCAGGAGCTTTCTAGTTTGCTGTTAGGTAGATTTTTGGTTCCTCTTTCCTGTCATGCTCTCTTTTTCTTCATGAATTCTTTTCTTTTTTGTGCCTTCTTGCTCATTCACCTGTATTTTTTCCAAAAATCTCTTCTCTTGCCGCTTGTCTCGCGATTCATGTATAGTTTAATCTGTTAGTGTTCTGATGTAAGTCCAGCAGTAGATAGGTTAAGCCTATTTTAACATACTGGAAACTGGTAATCTTCCAGTAGGTATTAATTTAGTTTTACTAAAGCCTGCTGGGACACAAGTAATGGGTTAGTGCATTTGTAAACAGGAATCGCTTGACAAGTGGCCCCCTTCATCCCCCCCCTCCTCGTCCTAATATGGCTCTGCGTAGTCGGCTGGACGTTAAGCAACAAATAAACAAAAATCCATGCTCTTCGAATAATAATCTCCCAGTCAGCCTCGTGCTTACGATTTCGACAGGATGTTGCCTCTCACGCTGAGCCAGTACATTTGGAGTGAACTCAAAGGCCAGAGATGCAGTACAAGCACATTAGTTAGATCCAATTCATTTACATTGCTACCTTGTCCAATTTATGGCTATTTCTGTTGGTAACATCACACATGTGGCAAGCAGTGCTTGTTGCCGACTCTGCTGGGACAGGCAGCAGACGACTTTATTTAGGAACCAAATTCTGATTGGTTAAAACATAAAACCGGAACTCAAAGTACCACTTGTTCTTTGGAAGTACCAAATCAAGAAAAGATAATCAGGTAAATCTGAAATGGGTTCAACACTTTTAAAAAATCGTAGTAAATCCGAAAACACAGTAAACGTTGGAAAAATCGTCCAGTATCGCTTCTAGAGGTCTACACTTGGACAAAACATAAAGCAATTCAGTAAAGCTGACACTTAAAAATGTCTGTTTAGTTACACTCCTGTCCATTATAATTATTTTACAAAAACAAAAAAATTCAAAAATTACCGACACTTACCTCTGTCAGCCCTTCCTTCACCTCAAGCATTCTCTCAAAATAACAAAGCACATTAAACTGTAGGTGTTTTTTTCTCAAAATAGGAACGTTTCATGTTTCAAACTTCAATTTCTAGACTAATATATATATACATAACCTTTGGTGAAGGTATTATAAATGGGGTTCTGCTCTGGAGGAATTAAAGCACATGTGGTATTATATATATTATATATATATACATTGTATCTTAAAACAGACACACACACTGACACACACACACACACACACAATCATGCGTGTGCGCACTCACTTCTAAAAATAAAGCAAAAAATCCGCTAAGCACAGGAATCAGCTGAACTGTGAACATTTTTGGTGTGTCAAAGTGGCAGGATGCCGTTATAAAAACAACAAGCGCCGTACTGTATATGGCAGCTCGCTTTCTCCAAGGAGAAAGCAACCCGTGTCAGTTTTGGTTTAAACAAGGTTTTATTCAATTAAACATGATACAATAATAAAACGGGGAAACAATAGGGACACGAAACGGCACGGTTGGCCTAGTGGTAAGGCGTCCGCCCCGTGATCGGGAGGTCGTGGGTTCGAACCCCGGCCGGGTCATACCTAAGACTTTAAAATTGGCAATCTAGTGACTACTCCGCCTGGCGTCTGGCATTATGGGGTTAGTGCTAGGACTGGTTGGTCCGGTGTCAGAATAATGTGACTGGGTGAGACATGAAGCCTGTGCTGCGACTTCTGTCTTGTGTGTGGCGCACGTTATATGTCAAAGCAGCACCGCCCTGATATGGCCCTTCGTGGTCGGCTGGGCGTTAAGCAAACAAACAAACAAACTCGAGAAAAACGCTTATACTACGTGTTACCTGCCCTACGCAGTTTGAAAATAACACAAATGATGTCGAACATAACATTACTACTATAGAAATATCTGGATCAAAATCAGAGTCAAAGGAAACCAAGATAATAATTAAGACAAAACAAGCAGGAGGAAGAGGGTTACCCAACAGGAGTACAAGGATATTAGTACAGCTTAGCCAAGCTTACATTACCTGACCTAACCTAACCTAACCTTACCTTATATTGGCCCATTGGCGGGCTATTAATTTTTATCGTCTCTTCAGTTGATAATGCTGATCGACACCGATGCAATTTGGTTTTTTCTTTCTCAGTTCCCACGGTAATCTCCATGCTTTACAAATAATTATATACAATTAGCCGGTGTAACACGAGAAAATTACTCCCACGAGATTTTTACTCCGGAGTAAAAATTTCGTACGAAAATGTTACTCCCTTTACGAAAAAAGTACTCCCCCATTACACGAGAAAATTACTCCCCACGACAGGTGAGTTACGAGTAAACATTTCGTACAGTCTTGGTGGTGGAAGGGGTGGAGGGAGGGTAGCGCGACATTCGTTTGCGCGAGATCACATACTGGCATTATCCCTTCGCCCGCATCCCATTTTCGCGTACGAGATTTTTACTGGAAGTAAAAAAAATGGGGAGTAAACATTTCGTGGAGGGAGTAATTTTTTCGTGCCTTGGGGAGTTCTTTTCTCGTACGAAAATTTTACTCGGAGTAAGAATTTCGTACGAAATTTTTACTCCGGAGTAAATTTTTCGTGGAGTAAAAATTTCGTGTTACACCGGTCTATTCCTGTCAAAGGAAGGTTCCAAAAGTTGATTACTTTCACATTAAGTTTGTTCCTTCAAACCTTGTTGACTGTCTTGATCTCCTTTACAAAAGTTACAAATCTTGTCCGGGGGAACCTCCCGGAGTAAAACCTTCACTGAGAGTTCTGCTGGGGAACGCCAAAAGTGACTTTTCACTGGGTAAAATCTACCGCTAGATTACAAAATCTACCGGGTATCTCAAGCTCCGATTGGCCCAAATTCTAACAGTATTGTTAAGAGACCCAATGTAATCTACCGGTACATTTTACCCGGTAAAAAGTCAGCTTTGGTGTTCCATATTTTGCACTGTTGTGATTGTCACGAATCTCTTGAACTTCCACAGACTTAACTGACCTTACCTTATGCCAATATACAACCCGAGACAGATCTTTGGTAATCGTGCACACGATAGCTTCCGTGGGAAGAAATAAATCTTCAAAGAAATACACGAAACATCCAATGAAACTAGGGCGATGGTCTCCAACACAAGAGCTTATTATCAGTTTGTTTGTTTGTTTGTTTGTTTGTTTGCTTAACGCCCAGCCGAGCACGAAGGGCCATATCAGGGCGGTGCTGCTTTGACATATAACGTGCGCCACACACAAGACAGAAGTCGCAGCACAGGCTTCATGTCTCACCCAGTCACATTATTCTGACACCGGACCAACCAGTCCTAGCACTAACCCCATAATGCCAGACGCCAGGCGGAGCAGCCACTAGATTGCCAATTTTAAAGTCTTAGGTATGACCCGGCCGGGGTTCGAACCCACGACCTCCCGATCACGGGGCGGACGCCTTACCACTAGGCCAACCGTGCCGGTCTTATTATCAGTGGTAATAATAGTTTCCCTGAAGTGAGGATAAAGGATGGGATATTTCGATCGACCAGCGCTTTGACACAAGCTCCTGTGGTCTCAAGACGAATGCTGAAAATAACTCTGTCGGGTTTGTACGGGTTGTGAAACTGAATGCCCTTGCTTTTTACTCGGACAAACATTGGAGGAGCCAATCACTAGCGAGTGCCAGTGTGCCGGAAACACGTGGACAGGAGCACGTGTGAAGTTATTTGTGAGAGCCTGGAAAAGCAAGGGTATTTATACATGAGTGCAAGAAAGAGAGAGAGAGAGAGAGAGAGAGAGAGAGAGAGAGAGAGAGAGAGAGAGAGAGAGAGATATGTCCCACTAGATGATTACCCGCTTCGCCGGGTACCGGCTTCGCCTGGAAGAAGTAGAGCCGAATACCAGGCTTTGCCTGGGACCCGGCTTTGCCGGGTGTACGCCGGCTTCGCCGGCGCACGAAGGAAAAAAGATAAACGCGCAAAACACTGGAGACCTTCTAAAAATAGTAACGTGCAGTGACCTAAAAATAGTAACGTAGTAACGGGAATATGGATTGACGCCACACGGAGGAAGGGAGATAATCGCGGCTGAAAACACTGGAGAAGATAAGGAAGAGTTACTGGTAGTGAATCCAGACAACAACAACAAATCGGTTCAGCGCGCACAGCGCTGCGCGCTGAGAGCACGTGTTAAAATATCTCATCGACCAGGTTGTGTCCAGGGTGTACCTGAATATGATCACCAAATTTGCAACAGATCCATCGAGAACCTTGGCCGCGCATCGCGCACAGACAGACAGACAGACAGACAGACAGACAGACAGACAGACAGACAGACAGACACTAGTCGTATATATATATAGAAGGTCCCATATAAACCCTAACAGGAGGACGTACGTGTGAAGTTATTTGTCAGAGCCGGAAAAGCAAGAATATTCACTATTTCACAACCCATACAAATCCGACGGAGGTATTTGAGAAAATCGTCTATTAAGATATATCTGCACATTAAATTCAGTCGTGTAGTCGAGAGATCCGTGAAGGAGTGACCTTGGTCTTGAAGCACGGACACAGGCGGGGGTCAAGGTGTCCTCTCAGCCTGCACGAGTAGAAGCAGTAGACGATGGGAAAGACGGCGCCGCGGAGCAGCGTCAGCCAGTCCAGCCAGTGCACAAAGCCAGTCATGTCGACCTGATGGGAGGGGGAGGGGGAGGGGGGGGGGGGGGGGAATACGACAAATAAGGTGTGTGTTATAATTACAAATGATATAATTACTGTGATGTTCTTAACTACACTTTAACATGGAATGTATGTATGTATGTATGTATGTATGTATGTATGTGGGTGCGTCTCAGAAACTGATCCTTTTGTGTGTGCCATAATCAAATTAGCCCACAATTGAAACATACTGAATTTTAAATCATGATATTGGTATGTTTGAGAAGTAAAATGAATAAAGAAATAGTACAAACAAAACTGAGTATTTTGCATGATTATTATGAAGGTTGTTTTGCGAAAGAAATGATTAAATGCGTGAAAAATGGAGGTCTGATCTGTGACATGAACCATCAACTAGTTTTGTACCTCACTACAAGAATCGTTTAGAATGTCCAAGGACTGCTATTTTTGTTATGTGTGTTTGGTTTAAGTGTACTTGACAGTTGAAATGTTATTTTATCCACAGAATTGTTTTTTTAAACGAAATTAATCGCTTGAAAGTTTGCCATCACTGTCGTAACATATGTTTCCACACGCGTGCAACAGCAACAAGTCCTAAATTTGAACTTTAGAATTTGCATATTCATCTTCAACACGATCTTGACATGAAAGGGCATAGAAAATCGCTAAGCTAAATGTTATTTAAGTATTATTTTCTCAAAATTGCATCTGCAAACTAAGTTGAAAGTTGCGCAATATGACATGCTTCTTCAAAATTCCGTTACGATGGTGAACGGTTTTGCAAATAATGTTCAGAGTTTTGAAGAAAGATTAGAACTATTTTGCGCGTAGTGACTTAGAGGTGCGGGTGACTACGCATGCGCAGTTACAGAGAGAAATAGTTCAGCTTCCAGCAGCGAAGAAAGATTTCGAGAATGTTTCCGAAGTCTGTGATTTTGTTACGACAGTGATCAACACCCAAGGTTCTTAAGAAAAGGTGAGTTTTTGCTGCTATGATATTCTATGAAGTGAAAAATTAGGCTAAACATTTGTTAATAATAGTTTTTCTTTCGATTTCACGTAGTCAAAACTTGACTAAATGTTTTAACATAGAGGGGGAATCGAAACGAGGGTCGTGGTGTATGTGTGTGTGTGTGTCTGTTTGTCTGTGCGTGTGTGTGTGTAGAGCGATTCAGACTAAACTACTTGACCGATCTTTATGAAATTTGACATGAGAGTTCCTGGGTATGATATCCCCGGACGTTTTTTTCTTTTTTTCGACAAATACTTTTGATGACGTCATATCCGGCTTTTTGTAAAAGTTGAGGTGGCACTGTCACACCCTCATTTTTCAATTAAATTGATTGAAATTTGTGTAAAGCAATCTTCGACGAAGGCCGGACTTCGGTATTGCATTTCAGCTTGGTGGCTTAAAAATTAATTAATGACTTTGGCCATTAAAAATCTGAAAATTGTAATAATTTTTTTTTTTTTATATAAAACGATCCACATTTACGTTCATCTTATTTTACATCATTTCCTGATTCCAAAAACATATAAATATGTTATATTTGGATTAAAAACAAGCTCTGAAAATTAAAAATATAAAAAATTATTATCAAAATTAAATTTCCGAAATCCATTTAAAGGAACGGTAAGTGTCAATGTTTTCTTTAATTGTAAAAGTTGTATGTTCAATGGAATGGTAAGTCTGAACAAAATAACTACTTTATTTTGTTTTTAGCCAGTGAATGTGGATGCATCAAAATCTTGATAGACATTAAACAAATTCATGTTAGTGAAACTAGTACACATATTGCATCAATCTTTAGTTGAAATCGCAGGTACTTGCATGTTTCAGGTGCAAGAGATTCGACCTGATGAACTGGTGGTAACGTTCCTTCGAAGGAAACCGGAGGGGAACTACTATTGCTTTCCAGGGATCGATGATATTTCCTTAGTCCCTACATCTGATGCAACCATGATTCGTGACCCCACCTTCAATGCCAGGGGGCATTATTTCTTTTAAAATAAATTAATTAACTGCAAGTGGCAACTGTTCTATATGTAATCAATGCCTTTGGTTTATTGTCTCAACAATTGAATGAACCACTTTTGAACATTTGCATTCTTCATGTCAAACCTTATAATACATGTCTGGTTGTTCGTTTCCGAGTTACGTGGGTGATGAACTTTTCATTAATGTTTCTCTTTTTTGGGGCCAAGTTTGCTTGATTTTGTCCAGCTTTTTTTCTTTCTGTTCCTGTTTTAGTGTTTGGCATTTTACCTAAGAAGAATCTGGTTGCAAAATCAGCTTCATTTAGTAAAGTTTGTGGGAAAAAGCATAACCGTTTCTTTGTTACAAAAGTGATGTTTCCATGTTACATCGGTGACCATTTTGCATTCTTTTGGGATAACTTTCTAACATTTTGTCTTAGAGCAACAAATCTTTGTAAATATGCTATTGTGAAGGTTAAATGTCAATAAGACTGAATGAATGCCATGTATCAACATGTTCTGATCAGGATATCATTAATTAATTTTCATTTTTGTATTGAAATTTTGACGAATGCATGGAACTTTGAAAAAAACATTATTTTGTTGTTTGCATGTAGTCATTTCATATTGAACTCTATAATGGCTTGTGATTCAACAATAATAACTGAATAAAAGTCGTTTTCAGCCTTATAAATGCAGTTTTTTTGTCTTTTATTTTTTCCATGTTACACGGGTGATTTTGCACACATGGTCCAAATAATGCTCAATATATGGCAAACTAAAGGCAATGTTATATTTTTTCTTGTTTAAACTGAAAAGGTACACACTGAGAAGTGTGTAAATAGTATTATCAAAGTTTTCTGGGAAGATTTTACTTTTGGTGATAATGTCACAAACAGAGGACGAGATTCTGAGACGCACCCATGTATGTATGTATGTATGTATGTATGTATGTATGTATGTATGTATGTATGTATGTATGTATGTATGTAGGTATGTATGTAGGCATGTATGCATGTGTATTGGTGTGTCGGTGTGTCAGGTGTGCAAGAAAAAAGGGTATTTTTATATCATGGGTTTTATGAATTTTCTTCTTTTATTCTTTTATAGTTATTAATTAATGACCTATATGTGCTGATGACTAATTTAATTTCCTTTGTTGGACCAATAAAATGTTATGAGTTATGAGTTATGAGTTTGTTTTTATTGCCCGATAGAGTAAAATTATTTTATACGTAATATAAGACACGTTTTTTTTTTAAATGATTATATAAGACCATAGACCAAATAGCCTGGACCGCCAACTCGTCACGTGACCCTTCGAGGTTACGACTCTCGACTTTCAGGGGCGCGTCGCGTCCGGTTTGAAAGGCCAGCGATTCGAAGACAGTGAAAAGAAAGCACGCTCCAATTATTTGTGACAATGGGAGGTGACAATGAACTGGATTTTCCAAAACTCCAAACTAAACTTAGCAAAACTCATCGAAAAACATGTTCCATATGCACTTTTGCTGAGTTTATTTTAGCATTTTCAGAACTTACCTCGGCAACTTCTTCCATGTTTACAATCGACGCCGGATATATCACGTCACGTCCCCCTGATTTCTGAAAGGCTTGTAAGCGTAGGTTCCTAAATGCGAGAGGCCGCTACCTCTTAATAGAGAGAAAGAGCGGAGAAAGAGCCATCTTGGACACCCGGCCAGTACTGAAACTGGCCTTGGCACGGAACGATCCAAGGGGGGCAATCTCAGTCATCTCAAAGAGGGAAATCCAAACGCAATCCGCTTTGTTCGATTTTATGGGCTTGGACGATAGAGAAAAATAAGAAAAGCAAAAGCTGGAGTCAGTCTGGACGAAATTGCTATCAAGAACGCAGAATTGATTTTTTTCTGAGTTTTTTTTTAGCCGTAAGCGCCATGTTTATCGGAGCAGGAAACTCTTCCAGAGTGAGGCCCCTTCGTTGATGCATGTCAACAAGCCAGATGTGCGAGAAGCAAAATTGTGCCGCAACTTAAGTTTTAGCTCGACACGGGAGTGCACAATGGTAAGTCGTTGCTATTTTTTCACTTTATTTGACATGTCTTGTGAGCAAAAGGTGTTGGTTACGGCTGTGCATGCTGTCAGTGTTCATTATTTGATTTCAATTACCCAGCACCGTCAGTTTTCCTTTGTCTTTGAGGCCGGTTGGAGACCGATAAACA
>NC_090250.1:17995037-18010037 GCF_037325665.1 Littorina saxatilis | reverse complement strand
AAGCTGAACTTCATAGGTCAACCCGCAAATACAGGAATCTTAGATATTCCCCCCACCCCCCACCCCCCCCCCCCCCCCACACACACACACCCCACACATATCCCACCCCTTTGCGCCATTGCTTAATTTAGAGACAGGACCTTCGTGCTTTTTTCACGCGCCTGTACCTAAAAGTAATTCTTACAGATCATTATAGTTAAAGACTGACATTCATGTATTTAAGTTTAAACACAAGATTTCTTTTTCCTGCGCCTTTTCATAGGTCTGCACCCAGTATTCAATCAAGCGAATCTCCAATGGGACAGTTGAGTAACATACAAAGCCAATTGCAGTGGACGAAAGAAGAAACTGCTTTTAAGCTGTTGAGTCAGGAATTAGACCTGGGTTCCGTGGTAAGTCTGTAAGACCGGATTAGTATACTGAACAAAAACAAGAGCGGGTACGGCATATAGAGACAAGGGCAGGCAGCGCAGGGGCTGTGATTTTATTGTTCGGCCGCTCTGGGAATAATTCTCAGCCTACCGTGAGGAGTATATACCAATTTGTCGTCCCTTTGTTCTTGGACTACCAGACTTGTGTCGACGATCTAGACACTAAATCAGGATTGATTTTGTGTTCCCAGCTTTACTCAAGGATGTGACAAATCCGGTGTGTTTAAATAAAATGAAAACACACCAGTAACCAGGTTAGGTACGTTTATATCTATAATCAATATTTCGGCACGTTACTGCCTTCTTCGGGATGGTAAGAGAGAAAGTGTTTTTCCTTGTTTTAGCAGAACATTTCAAGCATACGATTTTTGTGTATGTTGAAGCTGAAAGTTTGAAGCGTGATTTTAAATCCAGTGTATAAATCAGAACTGAGTTTGTGATTCCTGTTTCGACTTAAGGATGTGCAAAATCCAGTGTGTATAAGAGAGAAAGTGTTTTTCCTTGGGATAGCAGAACATTTCAAGCACATGATTTTAAATCCAGTGTATACAAGTGGAATAAGAGAGAAAGTGTTTTACTTCGTTTTAGCTTAACATTTAAAGCTATATTTAGTCATACGACGATTATGAACGTATCAAGGATGAGAAATAAATAACAGTGTTTAAAAGTGGAGAAAGAAAGAAAGCGTTTTACTTTGAATCAGATGAATACTTAAAGCTTAATTTTGTTCCCCTCAGCGTTAAAATACGTTCAGTGACTTGTGTACAGTTTTGAAGCGCACGGAACTCTTCGAAGTCATATAAAGTGTCATTATGATCTCCTACGACGTGTGAGGTAAAATTAGTCAGGCAACCCCCAAGATATATTTAAGCAGATAATCGCGTGTCTAGATAAGAACTAGCGTGAGCATACATTCGAGGACTAATTCTGCAGTGCCTGTCTGTGTCAAGTCACGGTACACAAACGACACTTTTTTTTTCAAATTGTGAAAATGCTCAAAAAAGCCGAAGAATAACGTATCGGTAACTGCTAGAATTTTTTCTCTTTTTCGTTTATAGGAAAATTCCACCTTGTTTTTCAGTGAAACAAAATGAAAAAGAACAATTATTGTCTATTGAGACAGGCAGAAGAGTAAACATCTATTGTTTTACATTGCTCTCTCTCTCTGTCTCTCTCTCTGTCTCTCTCTCTCTGTCTCTCTGTCTCTCTCTCTCTGTCTCTGTCTCTCTCGCTCTCTCTGTCTCTGTCTCTGTCTCTCTCTGTCTCTCTCTCGCTCGCTCTCTCTCTCTCTCTCTCACCCACTCTCGCTCTCTCACTCTCTCTCTTTCACTATTTTTTTCTCTCCTTCTCCTCCTCTCCCCCCCCCCCTCCCTGCCCTCTCTCTCACGATTTCTCTTTCTCCCCCTCCCTCCCCCTCTCTTTCCCCCCCTCTCCCTCCCTCTCACGATTTCTCTCTCTCCCTCCTTTGCTCTCTCTCCCCCCCCCCCCCCACAATGTAACACAGGAGTAAGATTACCGCTCTAATTTTCAGCTACGTAACTGTAACTCGTATTAGGAAATGCTTCTTCCCCAGTAAACAGTACCCTATGGAACACATGTTCCCCATTAGTGCAGTCACTATGTCAACATATAATTATTGACTTGTCCGCGGGGACATAAAACCAAGAATTTCCGCGGAACTTTATACGCCTGCGTCATGTCGCTCTTGTAACAACAAATTAATTAATTAGGGCTTAAATCATTAACCACACAATTACTGTACTGTACAACAGTTGGTTTCTTTCGAGAAAAAGTTTGACGAACAAGTGCAATTAACACAAGAAAACACGCCGTATTATAAGTGTCAATTCTACGACAGTATTTAAGTTAACTTGTCAGCTTCTGCTTAGGAAAGAAGTAAAAGAAATGATAGAGAGAAAAAGAAAGTAACGTGTCTTAAACTCATGTGAAACACACACACACACACACACACACACACACACACACACACACACACACACACACACACACACACACACACACACACACACACACACACACAAACAGAAAACAAGTCGCGTAAGGCGAAAATACAACATTTGGTCAAGCTCAGTCGAACTCACAGAATGAAACTGAACGCATTGCATTTTTTTCCGCAAGACCGTACACTCGTAGCATCGTCTGTCCACCGCTCGGGACAAAGGCAGTGAAATTAACAATCCAGAAAAGCGCGGTAGCGGTTGCGCTGAAGAGGATAGCACGCTTTTCTGTATTCTTTTTAACTCTCTGAACGTGTTTTTAATCCAAACATATCATATCTATATGTTTTTGGAATCAGGAACCGACAAGGAATAAGAGGAAATTGTTTTTAAAACGATTTCGGAAATTTAATTTTAATCATAATTTTTATATTTTTAATTTTCAGAGCTTGCTTTTAATCCGAATATAACATATTTATTTGTTTTTGGAATCAGAACATGATGAAGAATAAAATAAAAGTAATTTTGGATCGTTTTATAAAAAAATGATTTTAATTACAATTTTCAGATTTTAAATGACCAAAGTCATTAATTAATTTTTAAGCCTCCAAGCTGAAATGCAATACCGAAGTCCGGCCTTTGTCGAAGATTGCTTGGCCAAAATTTCAATCAATTTGATTGAAAAATGAAGGTGTGACAGTGCCGCCTCAACTTTTACAAAAAGCCGGATATGACGTCATCAAAGACATTTATCAAAAAATTGAAAAAAAGGTCTGGGGATATCATACCCAGGAACTATCATGTAAAATTTCATAAAGATCGGTCCAGTAGTTTACTCTCAATCGCTCTACACACACACACGCACAGACACACACACAGACACACATACACCACGACACTCGTCTCGATTCCCCCTCTATGTTAAAACATTTAGTCAAAACTTGACAGAATGTAAAAACAACACACAAAACAACACTATACACAGCTTATTATTAAATCTTCTTTCACCAGGCAACAATGACGGACAACTTCTCCTGAGCCTCGTTTCATATCTGCACCAGCGCCGACTTATTGGAATGACTTATATCAAAGACACTCTGCACCTGTCAAATAACTTGAGGTAAATATATCGAGCACGATTATCTGCTCAATTCCTGTGTGTCCAACATGATTTCCGTCAAAGACAGCACAAAGGAAACACCCTGGTCTGCCATAGACGGGTAGGCTAATATTGCAAGTTTGGAACAAAGACCCCGAAACTAAAGGGGGGAGTTTACGTCCTCACAGAAACTATTTCTATTTGGGACAAGAGTTGGTGATACGCTAAACACAAAGACCCCCTTTTGCATTGACTGTGAAGGAAGAAGACTGAAGATTTTGGAGGTGTGGTGTGTGCGCTGTGGATTTTCTGGAGTGTGTGACTAGATCAGAAGAGGAGAATTTTTAAAATGGTGAGTATATGGTTTGTATGTTTGCGAGTGTGTGTGGGGGTATATGAGTGTAATGGTTTGGTTTAAACAATGTTTTATTAAATCAAACATGATACAATAATACAACGATAAACAATAGGGACACGAACTCAAGCGAACGCTTATATTACGCGCCCTACGTAGTAGGAAAATAACACAAAATAATATGATGTCGGACAAGCATTACTTATAAATTGTGGAACTATCTAGATGAAAAGCATAGTTAAAGGAAATCAGAAAGAATAAGAAAAAGCTAGCAGGAGGAAGAGGGGGGAGGGTGGAGGTGGGAGGAAAGAACGGTAGGTACATATAAAAGATGAAGGTGGTTAGTGCATACAAAAAAAAGAATATACATAGTACATTACAAACCATAATCCTGTGGCAAATAAGCAGTAGCTCGCTAAATATATATTTGAAAAATGCATATAAAAATAAGGGTTGTTGGCATGAATATGGGTACTGAGTCAAATCAACAAAAACGACCAGATTCATGGATAAACGATTGGACACTTTCAAAAATAAGCTTGTTGATGCAAAGAGAAAGGTTTTCGCTACCATTTAACAATATTTCAACATGTCTGTAATTTACAGGAAGTGCGTTTATTGTAGACAGGCGAGCATCTACGTACAAAGGACAATGTGTCAAATAATGGTCAGCTGTTTCTGCGCACTGTGGGTTTTCCTGTAAGTGGCGTTTGCACAGGTCAGAATTCAAATTACTCATGTTCAGGCGCATTCTGCAGTGGTGAATCTCTTCCAGTCTTTTACCACAGTAATAATAGGCAGGTACGTTATCATCAGGAGTAGATAAATAGCGTTTGAAATCGCTGATTGAGTTAGTTGTTTTCATGTTGTCTGGCAAGGTGTTCCACAGGACAGTAGTAGATGGTATAAAAGATCGACGGTATAATTCAGTTTTGCACATGGGGACTCTTCTTTCTAATGGTCTTCTATGATGATAGGGGTTAACATCAGAAGTTAAAGGTGGCAAGAGATGTGATAAGTAATGAGGGCATTTGCCATATACCATCTTGTAATATCAAATCAGTTTAATTTGTGTCAGCTCCGTCTTTCTTTTAGGTTACAAAATCCGCTTTCTTCATACAGTTTTTCGTGGCTGGTGCCACGCACACCACCGATTATAGTCCGAATGGCTTCCAAATGTAATTTTTCCAGTGCAGTTGACCAGTACTCGGTGCAGTTGTCCCATAGGATGTCTGCGTAGTCAAAATGTGGAAGAACGAAAGATTTATACATAGTTTCCAGACTTTTACGATTTAATCTATATTTATAATATCTTAAACAATTAATTAATAAGGTGACCTTTTTTACGATGCTTCTCACTTGGAAGTCCCACTTACAATTATTCTGCAAGATTACGCCAAGATGTTTATGTTGGTTCACGTTTTCCAAAACAATATTATTAAAAATGATTGGTTCGGTTGGTATATTATCACGTTTTATGTCTAACAGTTCCGTTTTTGCTTCGTTAAATTTAACTTTCCACTGTTTTGCCCAGGTATTAATTTTATTTAGGTCTGCGTTCAAAATCTGCGCTCGTCTAGTTGGATCTTCTAAGGACATGGACATGCTCGTGTCATCAGCAAACAACTTTATAACAGATTCAGTATCATTCACAATGTCGTTAATATATATATATATATATCAGGAAAAACAAAGGGCCTAGAACAGAACCTTGTGGAACACCTGCCGGGATACATTTTAATGCAGACTTGGCACCCTTAATAACAACCGCCTGGTGGCGATTTGTTAAATAATCGTGAAACCATTTCAACAATTGTCCTCTAATTCCTACTAGTTCCAGTTTATATAATAACCCTTTGTGCCAGACTTTTTCAAATGCCTTTGACACATCACAAAAAACAGCTTGAGTGGTAATTCCCATATCGTAATTTAAACAGAACTCGTCATAAATAGAAGCCAGTTGACAAATGGTAGAGTCACCAGGAATAAATCCTGACTGTGCCGGTTTGTTTGTTTGTTTGCTTAACGCCCAGCCGACCACGAAGAGCCATATCAGAGCGGTGTTGTTTTGACATTTAACGTGCGCCACACACAAGACAGAAGTCGCAGCACAGCCTTCGTGTCTCACCCAGTCACATTATTCTGACACCGGACCAACCAGTCCTAGCACTAACCCCATAATGCCAGACGCCAGGCGGAGCAGCCACTAGATTGCCAATTTTAAAGTCTTAGGTATGACCCGGCCGGGGCCGGTTCGAACCCACGACCTCCCGATCACGGGGCGGACGCCTTACTACTAGGCCAACCGTGCGACTGTGCCGGTGTTAATATATCATTTCGCTGTAAAAAGGTGTAAACATGGCTGTGGACACAGCGCTCCATTACCTTCCCAACACAACTTAATAATGAAATTGGTCGATAATTGTTACAACAATCTGCTGGGCCGGCTTTGTAAATAGGAGTGACATGAGCCGTCTTCCACAAACTAGGACCTTCTCTAAGGCTTCTATTAAACAATTATGTCAGGGGTTCTGATATGGCGTCAACAGCAGCAACTAGAAGTCTATTGTGAATAAGATCCGGACCAGTGGCTTTACCTTTATCAAGGCCTTTAATAACCTCTTTAACCTCGTCGACTGTAAGATAAATCTCATTAAGTTCGCTGTCGAAAAAATCAGCTTGAGACAAATTGTCGGCTGGCGTTTTAAGAACGGAATTTTGGATGACAATTTTTTTCAGAACGTTAGCTTTTTCCTGGTTTGACTGGTAAATCTTGCCTTCAAAATTAATCGGAGGAATTTCATCAACACCAAGTCCTTTCTTGTCCATGAATGAATTTACCAACTGCCACTACTTTTTAGTACCAAAGGGGGCCCGGGTAGCTCAGGTGGTAGAGCACTGGACTTGTGATCGAAAGGTCGCTGGTTCGAATCCGGGCCGGGACGGACACAGGTCAACTTTATGTGCAGACCCAGAGACGGTATCCATCTCCCACCCCCGTGTCACCACAGTGGCACGTAAAAGACCTCGGTCATTCTGCCATAAGTGCAGATGGCTGATACCACCTAAACACACATACACTTGTATATCTCATCTAAAGTCGGGTTAAAACCCTAATTGCTTTGCCGTGAGGGCGTAAAACTTGAATTTCTCTCTTAGTACCAAAGGAGCCTTGGTCGGAAATGCGTTCGTCTAACTCAATATAAAATTGCTGGACTCTGTCTCGCTTAGCTGCTGTAACACGATTACGCGTCTGACGATAACTCAGCCAATCTTCTAAAGAGTTACTCGTTTTTGCTCTCAGGTGAGTTTAATCTCTCTCGTCGATTAACTTTAAGATTTCTGGGGTAATCCAGAGTGCGTCTTCAGGGCGTACAATAACTTCTTTAACAGGCATGAACTGATTTGCAACATTCATAAAAGTTCTACTAAAAACATCAATACTATCATTAAACATTTCATTCGTCACCATACCTGTCCAATCAACTTGTGAAAGAGCGTTACAAAACCCTTCTATTGAAAATAGTTCGTTTAAAGGAGTTACTCACATTTACAGTACTTTTTAATATCGCCCGTGGTACGCTGTGATCGCTGCAAACTGGTGGCAAATTATTTGTGGCGTTTGCGTAATTATAAGGTCTATGCAGGTACTGCTTGTTTCAGTTATACGTGTCGGAACATTGACAAGTTGACAGAGCTGATATGAATGCAACATATTGAAAAAATTGTGAGAGGGAGAACTTATAAAATCAACGTTAAAATCACCACAGATCACAAACTTCAACACTTGACTATTTACTTTTCTTAAACTTTCGTCCACTAATTCCCAATATTGAACATTTCCATTCGGTGGACGGTAAAATGAACCTATCAAAATACTTTCTTTATTCAATTTTATCTCGACCCACACGGCTTCTAGGCCGACGACGTTAAACTCAGGGCGGGGTTTATAATACAAATAAATTTTTTTACATAGATTGCTACTCCGCCATAAGGATGGTCTGGACGGTCAAGTCGAACTGAAAATTGGAATCAATAATGAGGAGTTATCATCAGAATGCGCTAGCCATGTCTCCGAAAGTGTTAAGACATCGTGCCGTTGAACTTCAGGCTGCAATAAATTAATTTTTATTCCTAAGGCTTCTGACATTAATGTGTACGACACTGATTTCATGCTCGTGTTCAGGACCTGGGTTCTTTTCTACATCACCTGACAAATACAACGTCGACTGTGCAAACGGGATTACAGAAGGACTTGACTGCGGGTCATTAAAATCAACGTTATTTGTTTTTGACAACTTGGTATTGGTTAATAAAGCCGACCAGTTTTTAAAGCTGAAGGTAACACAACAAAAAACTAACAATGATAACGGAACACGGGCTGATGATTTAAGGGAAGTTAAAATCACAAATGATAACACAGAAGATTCACATAAGAAAGCAAGTTTGCGACAGAGAACTACTGCTTTTCCATAGAAACACCCAATTCTGGCCCTGTACATGCTTAAATTAACTGACATATCCTATCAGGATCAGGAACAAGAAAATGGCCAGGGGGAGGGTGTATCTGCGGGCTGGTCTGGGAAGAATTGTGCTACAAAAAGACAGGAGAAAAAACAAGGGTAAATTTTGTAAAGAGGGTTCAAAAACAAGATTAAGTAAAGAATGTATATATATACAGAGTTCCCAATGGGTAACGGTTTTCCATTAGAAAACAACAACAACAAAAAACAACAACACTTCTGTAGCTCTCAGCTCGTGGTTCAAAAATATACACATGCACTGGGTGGCCGAGTGGTAACGCACTTGCGCTCGGAAGCGAGAGGTTGCGAGTTCGACCCTGGGTCAGGGCGTTAGCAATTTTTTCTCCCCCCTTTCCTAACCTAGGTGGTGGGTTCAAGTGCTAGTCTTTCGGATCAGACGAAAAACCGAGGTCCCTTCGTGTACACTACATTGGGGTGTGCACGTTAAAGATCCCACGATTGACAAAAGGGTCTTTCCTGGCAAAATTGTATAGGCATAGATAAAAATGTCCACCAAATACCCGTGTGACTTGGAATAAAGGCCGTGAAAGGTGAATGCTCGCCCAAATAGGCTTGAGGTTTGCTGGCCGATGTGAATGCGTGATATATTGTGTAAAAAATTCCATCTCACACGGCATTAATAGGTAACATAGTTATCACAAAGCGCATTGAGCATATATATATATATATATCCCATGACCTCCCTTCTTTGTCTCTGTTACTTCAGTATGGGTATATATGTTGTATTTTTATAGCTCAATAAATACATCATGGACTCCAAAAAATATATGATAGTGCAGATTCCGATTTGGGCAAAGGACTACTTTCCTCCCGACCTTTGACCTCGCGCCGAACAATGTGACACATTTGTATGAAGTTCTAAAATCGTATTGCACGGCTCAGAAAACCATATCAGTTGCACGCAAAAATGAATCTCAGAACTGATCTGATGTATGAGATGCAATAAGCAAAAGTTTCTTTCATTATGAAAGCAATGCAGGTCGAAAAAAACGAACATTCAACTTACAAGATAACCAGATGCTAGCGAACCAAAACAAAAACACGAGTACCCTCCCCTTGCATCCTTAGCAGACGACTTTTGAGAATCTGTCGGTAGTGTGTTTTGGTGTGCGCCTTCAGCTATCAAACATCGGCTGTTTCACGTGTTTTGCGAGCAAGTCTACTCTTTTGCCTGGCTCTGCAGTAAGTCCACATATTTTTCCGTAATCCAGTCATATTCCTTCAAAATGCAATCAATCGGCGGTGACAGACGTGTCGGTCGCGTTTTCCTCAAAGCCATACCAGTTTAAGTTCATCCATGCAAACACACTCGCAAAACAGTTTATCACGTAGATACATTTCAAATAGGGAGCAAATGGTTAAATCTAAACCTACATATTTGTTCCCTAAAATTTGCTTCTCTGTCAATAAGCCTAATTACACACGTTCGAGAAAAACAACGTGGAATCGATTCTGAATCGAGTAAGCCAAATGGGTCCCAAACCCGTTTCGCCCGTTCTGCCGACCTGAAACGCAAAACAAAAGAATTGTGCGCTTCAACTAAATTAATTTCTATTCGACTTCATTACTTTCTTGCAACTTATGAACCTTTACTTAAAGCTTTTAAATGGTCTGAAAGTAGTGTTACCGCGTACTTATCGATGCACTCATTCGTTTTATTTTTTCAGCGACGGTCACTTAGTTTAAGGTTGCAAAAGGGCTAAGTCTCGCTGGCAACAGTTTTACCCTGCACAGATCGCAACAGTGCCGCTAGTAGTCTACACTTTGTGTTTGATGGTAGAATGGGATATACAGATTACAACACTCGTGGTTTTTTATATGGCTTGTATTTCAGTCAAGACCCAGCGGGAATATCAATCGAGAGCCACTCGCCAGAGGCTCGTGTCTCCCGATGATATTCATCCGCTGGGTCTTGACTGAAATACAAGCCATATAAAAAACCACTCGTGTTGTAACCTATACATATGATTATGCGCTATAGCAAATGTCCATTATTATGCATGTAATGTAATGGTTTGTGTGTGTGTGAGTGTGAGTGTGTGTGAGGGGGCCGCAGTATGAATGTATGTGTGTGTGTGTGTGTGTGTGTGTGTGTGTGGGGGTATGGATGTTTGCGTGTGTGTGTGTGTGGGTGCGTGTGTGTGTGTGTGGGTATGGTTGTGTGTGCGTGTGTGCGTGTATGGTTGTGGGTGTGTGTGTGTTTGTGTGTGTGTGTGCGCCAGTGTGTGGGTGCGTGTGTGTGTGTGTGTGTGTGTGTGTTCCTTTGTGTTTGTCTGTCTGTCTTTGTGTTAGCGCAGACACACTGACACACACCGTCACACACACACACACACACACACACACACACACACACACACACACACACACACACATACGTGCGTACGGCCAGCACAGACAGTTAATCCGGCCTTGTAACTGAACAAATCCATTAACCTGCTCCAAAATCAGTTCCGTTCTAATTTCCTGACTTCACCAGGCAGGGGCAGCTTCCGCCAGTTATGGTTTCTGGCAGCCGAGACGGACTCCACGTGCTATAGACACTACCACCAGGTGTCGCCCCAACAGAATGAGGACCAGCGCCATATTGAAACCGCCCAAATCCTCTGTCAACTTCCAGGTGGAGACTTTCAAACTCTTTGGCAAACTGAAGAGCACCACCACAGAAGTCCACAATAGTCTGCCTACTATTGAGAGTAAGTTCAGCGAACATAGTTACCTTCCTCCTCGTTTAGAACATCTGAATCACATAGAAGTAGCATGAGACCATCCTACCAGACACATGCCGCTAATTGCTGTCCTTGACACTTGAAGGTGCACGGAGCTTCCACTTTTAGACATGCCTCAGGCAGCTACCCGTTTGAAATGATACCAAATTTCATTGACCTTCTTGCAATGAGTTCAAAACTGCGTTTTGTTTACAAATTAATGTTCATCATTGTCAGGGCTGGCCGGAAAGCGTTGCCCTCGATCAGGCTCACATCACTCATCAGGTCCCGCACGTGAACGGATCACGTCCAAAGCCTACAATCATGGACGTATATTAGTCGGCTTGGCGAGAGGAAGAATTCTTTCTATCTTGGGTAATTTACATCAAGACATTGTGTGTGGTTACGAAAAAACATTATAAAAGATGGTATGTGGGTCTTGTTCTTGTATTTTTTTTCTTCAGCAATATCCTGAAGTAACTATACGGATCTCTCATTGTAACCAAAATGTCTTCGCTCGATCCGTTGCAGCCATCGAGACAGAGAAGACGCTGATGAGCTTTGACGAGAAGCGCCACGCCGCACCAGACCACGTCAACTACAGTGACTTCTACCGGACACTGTCCAGCTGCTTTACGCCAAGGCCGTCCAGGGCCGGAACGGCGCGGTCAGTGGGACTCAGCTCCCGCAGCGTGGACAGCAGACACTCCAAGCTCTTCGCCCTAGCCCCCGGAGTGGTCAACCACGGGTCAAGGCCGCTTGAGTCTCGCCAGTCCATCGTCTCTAGGTTAAGCACGAGCTACACGGCCAGGCCGTCAGAGTCGCGCGGGACGGATAGGCTTAGCATGACCGCGGGCAACTTGAAGGGGTCCGGTAGCAGCTACTGCAGTGATGAGTCGCGGTCCGGCAGGATCTCTGAGAGTATCCTGGAGGTCAGTAGCGAGCCCAACACGCAGCGAGTCACCGTGGAGGAGCTCCAGCCTTCCATTTCATCCAGGATTTAGGAGCCTCGCAGCATGACTGTGCGCACATGGGACGTACGGCCTGTCTGCTTCTCACCAGGGCCAAGGAGCACGACGAAGTTACCAACCGGGTTGGTGTCAGCCGCGGTGTTGGATTGGTTGAAATTGAGATTTGTTGTGATGTCAACGAATCAGACCCCGCGGTTTGTTCTCTCCCTTTTAGGTTTCACATACTTTCGCTTCGTGCACCTCGGCTCAGGGCTACAAGGCCAGGTCGTCGAGCTTCAGAACAGGGTTAAGGTCAAAGGTTTAACTCGACAGCGTACCAGAGACTGTGTACCCTTCAGTCTCGGAGCGTAGTTCTAGATCGACAGGGAGCGAACACTCAGAAAGTCTTGGATTTGGGAGACTCTCAAACTGTGTGGTCGGGTTAGGACTGGCAGACTTTCCGTCACTGTGATTACACGATTATCGGCTCCCCAGAGCCAAGAACTTTCGACAACGTAATGGAGCTGAACAGTGAGCCCACCACGCAGAGAGTCATGGTGAAAGGGCGGCATTCTTTGATTTCGTATAGGATGTAGAACTTTACTCTGTACGTAACGCTCTTAAATCCTATAACAAAGGAAGAACAGGCCTGAAAGTGGCGAGTAGAAACATGTTACTGGCGAGTAGAAATGTTCATCTACTCGCCAAATGCGAGTAAAGTTGCTGAAACAAATTGTTGGTTTGGCTAGTAAAGTTTGCTCTCTGGCTAGTACCTTTTCAGAATCACAAGCCAAAGGCAAGTACACCATAGCTGTCGCGGTGTATGAGTGCGACTACACGTGCCTTGGCGTGTGTGTGCGAGTGTGCGAGGGCTGTATTTTGTATATTGATTATTTGATACATGTATAAATGTGTCTCCAGGAATATGTTTTGTTTTAATCTTGTGTCGATACTATTTAGTTCTGCCTCGTTATTAGCCATTGAGTATAACTCATCATTGCTTTGTTGTTGTTCTTTGGCCATTTACGTTGAATGACTTGTTATACATTGACATTGATAGTTTTATTCTTCTTCTTCTTCGTCGTCCGCTAGATAGTTTTATTTCCTTTTTTAATTCCTATTAACTCGATGTTCTTTAACTATATTTATACATAAATGCATATTGTAAAGCAGTATGCATTGTTAGAGGATTTTTTTAGTAGCAGTGTTTAAATGTCGAAGCTGCTTTTCCCAGTTTTACCTAAGAGACCGACTGTATATTGTGTTATTGTATTTGTCAGACTTGATTGTACCAAGTCTCTACACATGTTGTAATGCGCTTAGAGCCAAATATTTTTGTTTTTTGTAAGGGATAGGCGCAATATAAATACACTTTATTATTATTATTATTATTACCATTTGTTGGACTGTCAGGGCTGAAGAACCTAGCCCAATACCGAAACAAGCCAGTCAAGTTGACTGACTTGCTTCAGAATCAGGCTGTGTTTTTGATTGATTTATCAGAATCACGAACATGTTTACGTTCTTATTCGCAAACCGTGAAACTACGGGACTTAGACGAATTAAAGAACACTTGCTGTGATCCATGCGGTTTGTATAGATAGAGGGTCGCATGATTTGAGAAGTACAATTCTCTAACAACCTCAACATGTTGGACCTCGACGTGACTTGATCGAAGGACTTTTTGTTGTATGTAAATTCTGCACACAAATGATTGCACCCATTTTCGTACATGAACTAAAACATTTCTTCCCCGCGTGTCATTTCATTCAAGCTTTATATGCTATTAATATTAAAGGCCCTTAACTTATCTATCTGACACACTTTTCGGACCAAATATTAAATTTTGTTACAGGTATCACGCCGAAGTAAGGGTATCCCCAATGTGGACCTGACTAAAAACGTCAGGTACCAATTAAAAAAATCAAAACAAATTTAGAATAGGCGCAACCGGGCAATGTTTTACATACGAGGAGAAAGCCAAATCAATTATCTATCCAAAACAGGTTGTTTTGTTTTGCTATCTTGCGTATCTCTTGAATTATGTCCACTGATGCAAGTGTAGAGCGAATGAGCAGTAGACAACGGGAGGTTTTTGCGTCAATTTTGAGGGGTACTGTGACAAAAAGCGTTGTATTTCAGCAATGACTGCATGGATTGCCATTATTTTATGGCCATTTCTGCACATTTTAAAGAATAAATTCTATCAACATAAAAAGTCCTGGATGTTTCTTTACTTTGTGTCTGTGATAAATAGACGAACTCGGGAAATAACTCTGTCAAGTGTGTATGGGCTGTGGAAGAGTGAATACTCTTGCTTTTTTGAGGCAAACTTTCTACACGTGCTCCTTATCCACGTGTTTCAGACACACCCCTTGCTAGCTAGTCAGTGACTGGCCTATAATGTCACGTGGTGTGCCTCAATAAAAGTAATACTGAGTATTCACTCGTTCCAAACCAATACACACCACACAGCGTTATTTTCGAACATCATCCATTTGAGAGTCCAACGCACAAGTGAAGTCATCGTAGTTAAATGGTGCCATCATTCAAACGTTTGAGGTCAGTGCTCTTTAACTCTTTTGAGGGAGATGGACGCATGTGTGCAGAATATTGTCTAGTATTCTTTGGAAATGCCCAGCACAGAACAGGATATATGGAAATCGTTCTGTAGTTTGCTTCTCGTGAGATTGTGAAGACTTCAGCGATCTGTTTCGAGTTCCCTCGGTGATTGTAAACTCTTTCGTGACAACGGTGTGTGTGTGTAGACATTTTCGTCAACATGTATGCGTCAGAACGACCTCACCAAAATGCTCCATACAATCACTGCAGATATAGTTATAATTGTTTGCCGTCTCACACATTTCGTTCATTGGTACAACATCACTCTTGTTTTGCTTGTTCGATTTTTGTTAAAAAAATGTTCGTCCTCATCGTAATGCGAGTTAGTGGATCGAA
>NC_090250.1:17957537-17992537 GCF_037325665.1 Littorina saxatilis | reverse complement strand
TATCTGTGGGGTTGCCACTGAGTAATGAAATCCCCCTTGTAAACCATGGCAGGCAGCACCTGGAAAAGAATACAACTTGATTTTTAGAATTGAAACATTTACAGGAATTTTAGTTGAAATCTTATTTGAATTTCTGTCATAATTGTCTTTGTGTCATATAAAATTAAGTCACATGATCAAGAAAAGTCAGTAATGATGAAACCTCTCCTTGATGATCTCCCAAAATCTGTTGGATAGAGAGGGAGTCTTATAACAGAGGTCATTTTGCTGACACTATGAAGAGAATGTCTGAGAAAAGCTAGCTGGTCTTAGAGCAGAGGGAGTCTTATAACAGACGAACTTTTACTGACACTATGGAGAGAATGTCTGAGAAAAGCTAGCTGGTCTTAGAGCAGAGGGAGTCTTATAACAGACGAACTTTTACTGACACTATGGAGAGAATGTCTGAGAAAAGCTAGCTGGTCTTAGAGCAGAGGGAGTCTTATAACAGACGAACTTTTACTGACACTATGGAGAGAATGTCTGAGAAAAGCTAGCTGGTCTTAGAGCAGAGGGAGTCTTATAACAGACGAACTTTTACTGACACTATGGAGAGAATGTCTGAGAAAAGCTAGCTGGTCTTAGAGCAGAGGGAGTCTTATAACAGACGAACTTTTACTGACACTATGGAGAGAATGTCTGAGAAAAGCTAGCTGGTCTTAGAGCAGAGGGAGTCTTATAACAGACGAACTTTTACTGACACTTATGGAGAGAATGTCTGAGAAAAGCTAGCTGGTCTTAGAGCAGAGGGAGTCTTATAACAGACGAACTTTTACTGACACTATGGAGAGAATGTCTGAGAAAAGCTAGCTGGTCTTAGAGCAGAGGGAGTCTTATAACAGACGAACTTTTACTGACACTATGGAGAGAATGTCTGAGAAAAGCTAGCTGGTCTTAGAGCAGAGGGAGTCTTATAACAGACGAACTTTTACTGACACTATGGAGAGAATGTCTGAGAAAAGCTAGCTGGTCTTAGAGCAGAGGGAGTCTTATAACAGACGAACTTTTACTGACACTATGGAGAGAATGTCTGAGAAAAGCTAGCTGGTCTTAGAGCAGAGGGAGTCTTATAACAGACGAACTTTTACTGACACTTATGGAGAGAATGTCTGAGAAAAGCTAGCTGGTCTTAGAGCAGAGGGAGTCTTATAACAGACGAACTTTTACTGACACTATGGAGAGAATGTCTGAGAAAAGCTAGCTGGTCTTAGAGCAGAGGGAGTCTTATAACAGACGAACTTTTACTGACACTATGGAGAGAATGTCTGAGAAAAGCTAGCTGGTCTTAGAGCAGAGGGAGTCTTATAACAGACGAACTTTTACTGACACTATTCAGGGAATGTCTGAGAAAAGCTAGCTGGTCTTAGAGCAGAGGGAGTCTTATAACAGACGAACTTTTACTGACACTATGGAGAGAATGTCTGAGAAAAGCTAGCTGGTCTCGGAGCAGAGGGAGTCTTATAACAGAGGTAATTTTATTGACACTATGAAGAGAATGTCTGAGAAGAGCTATAGCTGGTCGTAGAGAAGAGGTAGTCTTAAAACAGACGTAATTTTACTGACACTATGGAGAGAACGTCTGAGAAAAGCTATAGCTGGTCTCGGAGCAGAGGGAGTCTTAAAACAGAAGTTTCACTGTCGGTGTTGTTCTCAGACTAAACAGACAATAGGTCAGTTGGACCTGGACCGAAAATATGTAAAGGTGAAAATGTCTTGGCTACAAAAACAAAGGTTCGGAATAGAACCTACATGTCAAAACTATCGGACAGACAACTGGCAAGGGGTCAGAACAAAACGTAAGATCAAAGTATAGAGGAACCTCGTTTTTAAGACCTCCAAAAATCTGAGAAAATCAGGTCTTAAAAAGGAGGGGGTCTTAAATTGGGGGGGGGGGGGGGGGGAGGTCTTAAAAGGGGGTTCCACTGTAGTATGCGTCAAGGACTGCAGACCGAGGCCTGGGAACAACACATAACTGTAGTTAAATGGTGTAAAGTCTACGTCACCAGAATCAAGAAAGCATGTGTACTAGTACAGTGGAACCCCCCTTTTAAGTCCTCAACAAATCTGAAAATGTCAGGTCTTAAAAAGGAGGGAGTCTTAAAATAGGGGTAAATTTACAGAGGTTATGAAGATAAAATCTGAAAAAGCAAGGTCTTGAAAGGGGGAAGGTCTTGAAAGGGGGAAGGTCTTAAAAGGGGGGTTCCACTGTTTATTATCTCCCTTCAATTAAAGGTTCCTTCCCACACATATGCACCAATTTGTACGTCAAAAAAACCCCGTCCAGACTTTTTTTTTGGGTTAGAGCATCTTTCCCCTCGTATCCCATGTAAAACCCTGGACACATCTTTGGTAGACAGCATGATCATTTACATGGGACTAGACCATCCCTCCACTTGGTCACATACCACAAATCAACACCCTGACTGCTTGCTGTTGCAAGTTGGAATTTTCTGATGAATCAATTAATTACAAAATTAATTCTTGAAAAAAAAACGGAAAAAAACCCACAATGCACAGCGAGCACCCAGACTGTTTAATTTTGGTATGTGACCAAGTGGAGGGATTGTCTTATCCCACGTAAAAGTCTGACCAGATCTGAGACAGTGAGGTGAACTGTTTTCACGAGGCGGAGTGGGACTTTACCAAACGTTCAATGACTTACCAAAATTGCCCTTTGCGTCTGCCACTACCACAGCTCCAGAAAATGTGGGGTAAGCTTTGGCAATGGGCGCCATGGCAACCTGTGCTGCCTTGGTAACCGTGAGACCTTGACCCAGCAAGGTCACTGCATGGAAACTGTAAACAGAAGCAATTCGCCATCATAATGACAGAAAGGCCATACACTTTTACTATGAAACATCAAAAACAAATCAAGGAACACAGGAGTAATAAGGGGACAAAATTGGGTATACTTCACAGACAATTTGTTTAATTTGCTTGCATGCTTGTTGCATTTACGAATGACATGCTATTTCAGCAGACTGAAACAAACAGATAAATAAACAGACAGAGACAAATGCACAGACAGACAGATGTACACACACACACACACACACACACACACACACACACACACACACACACACACATTCGCTGTCTCACACACACACACACACACACATTCGCTGTCTCACACACACACTCACCCTTCTTCTCTCTCTCTCTATCACACACACACACACACACTTTCAAACACACACATGTTAGAGCAACAACTCTCTGCTGACATCTTCACCATTAAAACAAAGATGAACAAGTCGCGTAAGGCGAAAATACAATATTTAGTCAAGTAGCTGTCGAACTCACAGAATGAAACTGAACGCAATGCCATTTTACTCGTAGCATCGTCAGGCCACCGCTCATGGCAAAGGCAGTGAAATTGACAAGAAGAGCGGGGTAGTAGTTGCGCTAAGAAGGATAGCACGCTTTTCTGTACCTCTCTTTGTTTTAACTTTCTGAGCGTGTTTTTAATCCAAACATATATATATATGTTTTTGGAATCAGGAACCGACAAGGAATAAGATGAAAGTGTTTTTAAATTGATTTGGACAATTTAATTTTGATAATAATTTTTATATATTTAATTTTCAGAGCTTGTTTTTAATCCGAATATAACATATTTATATGTTTTTGGAATCAGCAAATGATGGAGAATAAGATAAACGTAAATTTGGATCGTTTTATAAACATTTATTCTTTTTACAATTTTCAGATTTTTAATGACCAAAGTCATTAATTAATTTTTAAGCCACCAAGCTGAAATGCAATACCGAACCCCGGGCTTCGTCGAAGATTACTTGACCAAAATTTCAACCAATTTGGTTGAAAAATGAGGGCGTGACAGTGCCGCCTCAACTTTCACGAAAAGCCGGATATGACGTCATCAAAGACATTTATCAAAAAAATGAAAAAAACGTTCGGGGATATCAATCCCAGGAACTCTCATGTCAAATTTCATAAAGATCGGTCCAGTAGTTTGGTCTGAATCGCTCTACACACACACACAGACAGACACACACACACACACACACACACACACACATACACCACGACCCTCGTCTCGATTCCCCCCTCTACGTTAAAATATTTAGTCAAAACTTGACTAAATATAAAAAGTAGAGTACACATACGCAGGTAAAAATCTCATCATGATGTCACCGTCACCGGTAGCTGCAGCTCCCCCCACACCACTGGAGGCGTACGCGCCAGCACCAACAATCGGTGAGTCACCGATACGCCTGAAACATATCATTGACACAACCATCTTAAAGGGATACCACTGGTCTGATTGTTTGGGGGACTTTCAGGCGAATTTGATGAATCTGAAGAATCTGGGGAATCTACTGTTAATTTAGATGCACATGGCACGATTTGCTCAATAACACACTACACAAGTATGCTAATTAATTGAATCAAAGTCAGTGAATGCTCGTTAGAGAGCTACCTCTCTCGGGTGTTAGAAACAAAAAGGCGGAAAGACGGGAGTGCCATCTCCCCCCCTCAACTAATGTTCATCACAAACACAAACAAGGGAAGTAAGTCGTGGAAGTAACCCAAACAAAGAGTGCTCTCTCCTTGCTTATTTTACGATGAACGGGAACACGCCAAACTTAAAAGTAATACCAAATATCTTCAGTTTTAAAGACAGCGCTTGCAAGATGCTAATATTCTCACCCTGGAACTTTGTGATTCATGCCGTTTGTGGTTGTTCCGGCCATGACCCGGGAATTTATGTCGACCACCACCATTCCGATTGTGTCGTGATTATCTCTGCCAACTCTGTCTGACGCCCGCTGTCTCTCTTCAACATTGCTGCTGGGTTTGTAGGGGCCACAGTGTGTTTTGGGGTCTGGTGAAACGTTCTGCAGGAAAAAAAAAAAAAAATCAAATCAGAAACTAAGAAAGGAAAAATATGAAGATCAAGAAAAAACATCTGCCTGGAGGAACCAAAACATCGGAGACAATGTCTTTCAGTGTTATCAGCGTGTATCGGTAATGCTGACTTTCTTTATGGTATGTGATCAAGAGGAAAGATGGACTCTTATCCCATGTAAAAGCTTGGCCAGATCTGAGATGGTGAGCGAAACAAGATACAAGATACAAGATACAAGATACAAGAAGTTTTATTGTTCTCATCCCTGTAGGGGCGACCACCCCCAACCAGGCGCGTTCACAGGTGGCGGATAGTGTGATGGCCTTCAGATATGGAGGTTAGCTGCGAAATAAGCCAGGCTTGCCAGGACGAATAAGCAGTCGCGGACCAACTGGCGGTGCTTCCAACAGGAGGGGGCGGGGTAACAGGTGGCACTGTTACACTCAAGAAATACCCCAGGTGTCCAATGACGGGAGCATCATGCGAACAAGAGCCGCATTTTAAGTTCTAGCCCTGGGGAAGGTCACCTCAGATAAACAAACCAGCCAGCTATGACCAAATAGCCGGGTAGACTGGACTCGACAGCCCTGTAAAGCCACCAGTCTAGGAGAAGGATCACTCCGATATAAAAACACGCTGAAGCCGGATGAGCTGGGCCATGTATGGCGCATAACGACAGCTCAACGCATCAACGCTCATATGACAGACGACAACGGAATTGTCCTCATCAATACAAGGACATTTGGCATGTGTGTGGCAAGACATAATACACTGATACATAGACATTTACAAAACACAACTGAAGTTCAATATCAGCACACCCTTACGCAACATACCCACTACTTCAGACACACAGGCTACATGTTCCCCTCGGACGTACGCAACCCACAATTCACCCAGCAATACAGCTCCACGTGCACTTACTCATTCATGCAGCACTCTAGCACCCGGTCATGTACAACTCACACACTGGAACCCTCATACGGCTACATATTGCATTATAACACCCACACAAACATTACAACCTCAAACATCGTACTAGATCTACAACTAACAAGCATACAAACTGTTTACAAACTGTTTACAAGAGAAGGAGCGTGCCTTTAACCAAAAACTAAAGGCAAAACTGCACAGTGTGCCTTTCTATAGCTGGAATGGCAGTATGATTTTTTAGTTGGTAGGCTGAAAGCTACATGTTGTAATAATATCGTGTTTGGTATTTATATTCGGATGCCATCGTAGGGTCCCACTCTCAGCCACATCAGTATAACATCAGACAGACGAATGTCTATCACTAAGTTTATTCATTAAAGTATAGAGCATAAGTAAATAAGCAGCATACACTAATAGAGCTAGGCACAATGTGGCATGATTAACATTAGGATGCAGCATGGCGGGGAAAGTCTGAGTGCAACATGTACTCTTATGTTGGCAGCTCAGACAATGGGAAGAGCCAGGTCAGAGGTCAGTTATGGGCGGAGATGTAGCTCAGTCGGTAGCGCGCTGGATTTGTATCCAGTTGGCCGCTGTCAGCGTGAGTTCGTCCCCACGTTCGGCGAGAGATTTATTTCTCAGAGGCAACTTTGTGTGCAGACTCTCCTCGGTGTCCGAACACCCCCGTGTGTACACGCAAGCACAAGACCGAGTGCGCACGAAAAAGATCCTGTAATCCATGTCAGAGTTCGGTGGGTTATAGAAACACGAAAATACCCAGCATGCTTCCTCCGAAAACGGCGTATGGCTGCCTAAATGGCGGGGTAAGAAACGGTCATACACGTAAAATTCCACTCGTGCAAAAAACACGAGTGTACGTGGGAGTTTCAGCCCACGAACGCAGAAGAAGAAGAAGAAGAAGAGGTCAGTTATGACAGGCTGCATGGTGGTGGCACAATTGATATGACTATACACTACAAACTATACCTTTCTGTAGTTTGGCTGGCAGTGGCCGCTCTTCCAGCCTTTCCACATCTGTACTGAGCTGTTGGTGGATAGACTCTCCTCCTTGAATCCCATGTCCACTGCAAACCTTGTTGCTGAGCATGGAATAAAAGTCCATTACCAAACACAATTTAAGATTAAAGAAAAGCCAAAACCTTATACATTGTAGGTAAAAGGTGTTATTTCAAGTGCTATGTTATGACATTCACATGCAGTCATCATAACTGTATACAGTCGAACTCGCTTAAGACGAATCACTGGGGATCGGAAAAAAAGTTCGTCTTAACCAAAATTCGTATTAAAAAAATTGATTGATTTTTTTTTTTTTTTTTTTAAAAGTCTTGTACATTTTATGGTGTTTCAATTTGTTTCTTTCGCAACTTTCATGCTGCTTCACGTTTAGACAATAAAGTGACATTCAGTTACATGTTCATGTGTGTCTCATGTTGAGTGATGATTGTTGAGTTTGAGTGAGAGTGAGCACACAGATGTGTCATCCAGTTGTTACGTTTTTGGTCACACACACACGCACACACTGACACTGTCCACATTCGCGGTGTTCCTATCATGTGTCCGGAATCACTTACCTTGGCGACGGGTAGCAAACCTTGGCCAATTTAGTTTTTGTTTTGTTTGTTTGTTGCAACATGATGTTCAAATCCAAATCGAAAGCACTGACTGACTGATAAACTATCGCGAACCGGCGAACGCAAACGTTGAGAGTGTGGTTTCCCTTGTCCAAGGGAAACCACTCTGGCATCTATATTTTTTGGCAATGGCTTCCGTTCTAAACATTGATGTTTCGTTTTTGGTATTCGCGAAGGAAATAAACGTCAGTCAGTCATTCATGTTCAGTGTCTGAGCTATCAATCACTTTGATTCTAAATTTGAAATTGTTTTGTGAGTACAGTGTAATCAGTTTAACTTTATTCAGTGATCGGTTGAGCAATGGTTCAAGCAGTCGACGCAAGGGAAGACCGTCTTTGACACATATATTCAAACTTCTCAAATTCCCATGATATGTCGATCTCGGGACGAGTTTAAAGATTTCGTCATAAGCGTGAGTAAATTACAGACATTATGCATGCTTGGGAATCCAAAAAGTGCTCGTTATAAGCATAAATTCGTTACAAAGAATTCGTTTTAAGCATTTTTTTTAAGCATGAAGAAAGAGGTATTCAGTTGGGAACTTAAAACTAATACGTTATAAGTCAAAATTCGTAACTAGCGTGTTCGTTTTAAGTGGGTTCGACTGTACTTATCGAAGAACTCATTCAAATGATCTGACTCAGTGACACTGAGAGCTCTTTTAAAAAGTCTGAGAAAACAAGGTCTAAAAAAGGAGGGAGTCTTAAATTGGGGGTTCCACTATACTAGACAGGCCACTCATCACTGCACAATTTCAAGGAATCTTGTTTTTAGAAGACTAGTCAGTCACCTACCTGCCTCGCCGGCAAGCAGTGTGTGTTGTGTGTAGTCCATCACAGCTCGTGCTACACCAATGGCGTCTTTGACTCGACGCAAATCACCCACTGAACCAACCTCAAAAGTGTCCCTGTAACAGCCACAGAAAAGTCAAATTATTCCAATGAAAAGCCAAATTATTTACAAATATGTCCATGAAACATCCACAGAAAAGCCAAATTCTTCACAGAAAAACCAAAATCTTCTCAAAAAAGCCTTGACAACTAATATGTCCCTGAAACATCCACAGAAAAGCCAAATCATTCACAGAAAAGCCAATTATTTACAGAAAAGCCTTGGCAGTTAATATGTCCCTGAAACATCCACAGAAAAGCCAAATTAATCACAGAAAAGCCAAATTATTTACAAAAAAGACAAATTCTTTTCAGAAAACCCTTGACAGTTAATATGTCCCCAAAACATCCACAGAAAACCCAAATTAATCACAGAAAAGCCTAAACATCCTCAGAAAAAGCTCAAGTCTGAAAGAGTTATCAGACTTTAATTAGTGCAGCAAAAAAACAGACGATCTGCAGTTTACTGAATCTGTGTCAGAACATGTATAACATTTTGACCGTACAGTATATATAATATGTTATGCTCATATGTAATAACTTTTGGTTCAATTGCTGCGCAGGTGGCTTTTTATTGGCTGAAAATCATGCAAATTGTGTCACATGGATGTCGGAGGAGATTAACTTTTCTTGTAAAAATCTGCATAAAAGACTTTTGTCATTTTTATATTACAAATAAGTTCTTTTTTGTTAGAGTAGGTATTCCAAAGTGCTCTTCGCGTGTGGCGAAAAGTGACGCCGAGCGTGATTTTTCACTGGTTTTTAACTTGTTCAAACTCGCTGGAATGAGGTGAACTGAATAAAAAGAATACACCAAGATGATAATTGATTCTTCATAGTTACTTTAAAACAAAAATAAAGTATTAGATTCAAAATCTAACATTTGAAATACGCGTGTGAAAATGGTTACTAAGTTGTGATTTTCTGACGTCAGAACGAAGTTTTTGCTGCGTTGTTTTGACCCCAACCGGGAAAACTCCGCTCGGGCAGATAAGCCATTAAAGTTAGCAACAACCCGCTACTATAGACATGAAGAGGAAAGATTAAACTTCCCGATGATATCAATATTATTTTGATTGGCTTCCGTTTAAGAGTACTATTATTCAGTTTAAAACTTCGCTCGAAAATTTTGCCATCTCAGAACAAACAATATCCGGTTTTATGAATGCGAATGGCAAGGTCGGAGTTTGAACTTTCACCTGGTCTTATTTTCATACTGATGCAACCAACGGCTTGCTTGCCCGAGAACCGAAAACGAGGCAACCCGTTTTTCTCGTTGTCGATTACGCCGTGTAATGGCGGCGTTTGCCGAAGACCAAGCGATGGCACGTCACGGTCGCGAAAAATCGATTTTGCACCCAAACTTTGAGGAACCATTCGATCCAGATTATCTAGAAGGTAAGCATATATGCCTTACAATGTGTTCTCTTTCAATTCTTTAAGATATATTTGCTTATTTAAAAAACCACGGGGGATGAACGAACCGAGTTGATAGCAGACGAAGTACAGTGTTTGTGAAAGTGTGAGTAGTGAACTTCTCGGCATGCGGTATTTTTACAGTGAGGAAAATAAAGCATTATGACTCAAGGAATAAAGTCTTGAAACACATTTTTAACAATCTGTTCATTGATTTGAATCATTAACAAAGAGAATTACTAGAAATTAGCTTTTTTGCATGCGTGCTCGATAGTCGTCTTCTGGGTGATCTCCCTTATCTCCTTGTTTACATTTTACGATGTGCAAACAACTTCGCTTTTTTTACGTCAAATAATTCCGTTTTCTTTTTTAACTATTGTGTTCACTTCTTTTTTTATTTCACTGTTGTAACAAAGTTCCTTGAAAATGTGGTTGACTTGCAATGGACATTGAACTTTTCATGCACAATTTTTTTATTTTTTTATTTTATTTTTTTTTAACTTTCCTTCTTCGAGTATGTATGTGTTGTTGGAGTATGCGTTAGTGAGACATATAAATGCGTGTAATCATCACAAATTAAATGGCTTGATTTTCATCAAGTATGTTTTTGTGTCATCTGAGCATAAAACATCACATACCACCATACAATCATATTGTGTTCACTTCTTGAAATGGTAATCTTACTGTGCTAATGCCCTCCAACTTTTCCCTTCTCAATCTCAGATGATCGGTTCCAGAAACTAAAGGAGACATTTTTAATGACTGTCAGAGGGAGAAGACCAAGCCTTCCTCAGTTCCTGACTAACTTGATGGCAGGTGTTCATCAAGCTTTAACTTAAGCTCCGGGGACTGATTTGCTGGGAGCAAGGCCATACAGTGTAAGCATTCAAATGGAAAAATACAGATGGAAAAAAAAGAAGTTTTACCTTCAGTATATGATGGCACTGTTTAGTATTAGCTTCTTTTGACATTCATTTTTTGAGTCACTTGAGAAAAAGTGACTCTATGTAATCGGTCAGTGTTAGTCTGTCCGGCCGGCCGGCCGTCCGGCCGGCCGTCCGTAGACACCACCTTAACGTTGGACTTTTCTCGGAAACTATCAAAGCGATCGGGCTCATATTTTGTTTAGTCGTGACCTCCAATGACCTCTACACTTTAACGATGGTTTCGTTGACCTTTGACCTTTTTCAAGGTCACAGGTCAGCGTCAAAGGAAAAATTAGACATTTTATATCTTTGACAAAGTTCATCGGATGTGATTGAAACTTTGTAGGATTATTCTTTACATCAAAGTATTTACATCTGTAGCCTTTTACGAACGTTATCAGAAAAACAAGGGAGATAACTAGCCTTTTCTGTTCGGCAACACACAACTTAACGTTGGGCTTTTCTCGGAAACTATAAAAGTGACCGGGCTCAAATTTTATGTGAACGTGACTCCCAGTGACCTCTACACTTTGACATCTGCTTTGGTGACCTTTGACCTTTTTCAAGGTCACAGGTATGTCTTGAAGGAAAAAAATTGAAATATCATATCTCTGAAACTATTCATCGGATTTGATTCAAACTTTATAGGATTATTCTTTACATCAAATTATTTACATCTGTATTGTGTTGTGAATAGCAATTTCTTCCTGTCCATCTGATGCCTCATATAATATTCAGAACTGCGAAAGTGACTCGATCGAGCGTTTGCTCTTCTTGTCTAAATAAGTGTTGCAACTTACATTCTCTCTCTCTCTTTCTCTCTCTCTCTGCATATTCTATGTATTCATATTGTTCTGCTATATTATGTTAATAATCTGATATTTTATGGTCTGTCACGTTTGATGTTCTGCATGTATACTATTTGTATGTATACTTTTTATTTCATTTCACACACATGCCTAGTGGTAAGGCGTCAGCCCCGTGATCAGGAGGTCGTGGGTTCTAACCCCGGCCGGGTCATACCTAAGACTTTAAAATTGGCAATCTAGTGGCTGCTCCGCCTGGCGTCTGGCATTATGGGGTTAGTGCTAGGACTGGTTGGTCCGGTGTCAGAATAATGTGACTGGGTGAGACATGAAGCCTGTGCTGCGACTTCTGTCTTGTGTGTGGCGCACGTTATATGTCAAAGCAGCACCGCCCTGATATGGCCCTTCGTGGTCGGCTGGGCGTTAAGCAAACAAACAAACACACCCCTTCATATGGGGCTATTGCCTTGCTAGATAAACAATCCATCCATCCATCCATCTCTCTCTCTCTCTCTCTCTCTCTCTCTCTCTCTCTCTCTCTCTCTCTCTCTCTCTCTCTCTCTCTCTCTCTCTCTCTGTGTCGCTCTCTCTCTCTGTAGCTAAGAAAAAAAGGTAAGCAGTGTATATGTGTTTGTGTGCAGGTATCTGTTTGGTTCAGTCGGCTGCTTTGTGACTCTTCATATCCAGAACGTGTGAAGGCACTGATCCAGAAGACTGAAAAATCCTTCAACAACATTGCTGTTTCTTCAGCTGATGCTGCATTCTTGAAAGAGACCTCTTATGTGAACATAATAAACAAAGAACTTGATGATGTTGGCATTGACTGGTCAAATGTGCATTCATGTTCTCAATTTTTAGGAACAGGTATCCGACTGACAAACCAGATTGTGATTGCACTTGAACAATTTAGAAAGAAAGAACATGTAAAACAAGATTTTGCTTCTGAATGGTTGAATGTGTTAGGGGAGGGGATTGAAATGTTCTAGATCACAGATTGCTAAGTCTGAAGAGAAAAGTATGATGCACTACAAAATCTTAAGCAAAGCTAAAGATAGGCGCCCTGAAGAACTTGGGAAGTTTTTGGTTCATGAATTTAGTGTGCAGTCAAACAGTTGCCAAGGAAGAAGTGTTTCCAACAAGAATTTGGACAGCTCAAACCAGGAGCAAGAGAAGTTTGTCCATCACAGCACAGTTGAACCAGCAGGAATACTTGACAGTAGGGAAGAAAACCAGCATAGCATTAGCAGTCTGCAAGTTCAACATTCAGCTGCTACAATGGTTACGCTGGAATACCACAACATACTACAGGAAGGGAAAGAAAAGGCAGAAAAAGAAAGCTTGAACATTTGGAGTATATTGTAGGTGGTGCAAATCTGACTACCACTTGGCAAACTAAGGACTTTGCTGATTTGACTAATGCTAAAGAAAAACTGGACTTTTCTCAAACAAGTGCATGCCAATTTTAGTCAAGAAACTACAGCAAGAGAACAGAAATGTGAAGAAAAGCTTATCAGGAGTGAGAAACTCCAAACTCTAAAGAAGAAGTGCAAATTTCAAAGCTACCCACCAAGGAGATCTTGTGCTAAAACAATATTCTTGAGCAAGAACTAAACATTTTAAAAGAGGAAGCTTTATCACTCACGACAGAAAAAATTGCTGTGCAACAATAATCTTCAAAACTGAGGCAGAAAATTGAGCTTTTACAAAGTTAACTTGCAAGCATGACAGAGTAAGCTAATCAAGACATACTTTTTTCGTAAAAAAAAAAAAAAAAAGATTTTTATTTTTTTTTTATGTTTTTTTTTTTTACCTCAGATAAAAAACAGTTATGGTCTCAAGGGAAGAAAAGACGTTCATTGTCTTGTTTGCTGTTCTGACAGTTTATTAAAAACTGATCATTTTGGTATAAGGTACTTGCATTATCTTAAACATTGAACCAGATAAAAACATTTTGAAGAAGCCAAAATTCACGTTATGTACAAAATATCTGTTTTTTCAAGACATTGCTATGTTTTTATTAAGCATGTAGAAATCCAAGTGTGTATCACTTATTAAGAGCTTTTAATGATGAACAAATGGATACCAAAAACAGCTTTGTAACTTTTAAAGCAAGAAAGTTATGGCAGACCAAAAATGACCACTTAGTCGCCATTTTTCTCGACTTGACAAAACAGCACTTTTGGCATTTTTGATCAAAGATATCGTACTAACCAGTTGTCAGATAGAGTTGAAAAAAATTAGGCTTAGATATCATATCCTGCTCTTCCTAGAAAATGTATTACAATGAAAATGCATTTTATGATTTAGAGATGAAAGAGTTAGAAAATGGACTCTTGCCCAGTTGTTGGGAGTAGCAGAGGGCTTATTTTGCTATTTTGTGCCATTTTTGAAGCTCTGTATCTCTATTACGATGTATTTCCTGTCAATGTATTTTGCATTATCAATCTGAAAAGTATATAAACTATTCATAAACTCATTTTTTGACTCATGTGATTTGATTTGTGTGCTTGAGGCATGTCTGAATGTGCGGAAGAATGATGTGCGAAAAATTTTCAGAGTCCAAAAATACGGAAAAAAATCATAACATTTTTTTTTTCCAGCCCACCTTAAAAAAAAAGTATTCCTGTGCACAGAATGAAAAACTCTATTTGTTTAACTAAGTTTCATATGGGTTATTTAAAAATTGAAAATCACTTTGGAATACCTATTTAGAGTACAAAAAATTCCTAGGATTAGGAGAGAAAAAGAGAAATCAGAAACATTGAGTTTTTATTTTTTGCCTGAGTATACTTATCGAAGAACTCATTCAAAAAAGCATTGGAATGAACAGGCATGTACATTTTATCGCGTGTTATTTGTTCAAGGCATTAGTGCTCTGCATGACAAATTAAGCCAGTATAGTGCAGTAGCGTATTGCGCTTCACAGTAAAGCGTGCTTTTCTCTATTCTTTTTAACTTTCTAAGCTTGTTTATAATGCAAACACGAAACACATAGATCTGCATGACTTGGCCATTAATAATTCTCACCCGTTCATTATCATGGCATCCAGAGTGGTTTCCCCTGTCTCGTCAGGGCTGCCGCCATAGCCGACAGTTCCGTCACACTGTTGTGTCTGACACTGACCGCAACCAGCCACCACAGCATCCAGCGCCTTGCCAGACCCCTCTGACATCACCTCCCATGCTGACAGAGAGATGATAATCACATAAGACATACGACATAAGATCATTTATTGTCCACACATTTAATTACAATGGATGGAAAAGTGTGGTTCATCTGCTCTTAAAACAACCAAAACAACATGTGACAACAACCTTAAAAAAACAAAAATAAGAACAATAAAACATACGAAGTAAGAACACACAAAGTACTCCAGACAGGCACATCCGCCACATCATAATAATAATCAACTTTTCTATAGCTCAAGTCCTTATAACAGCTCCAAGCTCTTTACAAATCTATTACAAACACACGCACACACACACACACACACACACACACACACAAAAAAACATTGTAAATAAATCTTAAAATTAGAGGTGACAAGCAAACTAAACTAACACAGCAATAAGAACAAGCACAAAATCAACAACAAAACAGTTAGAGTTCAGCATAACACATACTTTGGTTTTTTTGTTTGTTTGCTTAACGCCCAGCCGACCACGAAGGGCCATATCAGGGCGGTGCTGCTTTGACATTTAACGTGCGCCACACACACGAAATTTACAAAGTCTACAATGTGGCTTTTATAGCTACCAATAACAATGATTCCACAAAGCACTTGAGCTGATCAACGGTTTGAGAGTCAGATATTTTGCGTAGAAAGCTGAGCCTGGGCAGCGGTTCCGAGTTGCATGCACGTCTTCAGTAGTCGGTCTTGCAGAACTGAAAGCTTTGAGACGTTTATAAATGTCCGTTTGCTACCTACCTTTTTCTGTAGCATTTGTGAAAGGCCACGTGTTGATAACGAGCGGCAGTGGTGAGGACTTTGTATTTACCCAGGAAACAAAGATCGGAAGTAGCAAACAAACGCCTCTCTGCCAGGAAGTCGCCATGTTTGCTGTCATGTGACAACTGGGCAGGTGTCATGTGATGCATTGATCCAAGGGACAAAACTCACATCAGACTAAGTTGTAAAGCGTTCTGCTTAGCTCCCGTATAAATACTCAGTACTGGCACACCGTGCATGATTTTATTGTGCGCGCGTGTGTGCCGTGTGCGTGCGCGCGTGCGTGCGTGTGTGTGTGTGTGCGTGTGTTTAATCACAATAACTTGAAACCGTGCTCTGTGATGCTGCATGTGCCGCTTAAATTTATGGCCAAAGGTTTTATTATCCGAACTCATACATTGCTCGAGAGTGTGTGTGCGTGTGTGTGTGTGTGTGCGTGTGTGTGTGGGGGTGCAACATGGATGTGGTGGACGTGCCTGTCTTGAGTACTTTGGGTGTTCTTACTTCGTATGTTTCATTGTTCTTATTTTTGTTTTGTTGTTATATGTTGTTCTCAGTCGTTGTCAAGTTTTAAGAGCGGATGAACCACACTTTTCCATTTATTGTAATTAATTGTGTGGACAATAAATGATCTTATGTTTTTCTAGGCGTCCGGAGACGCCTAGTAATTGGGATCAAGTAAGCGCTTGCCTATGGACAGGATAACTCTGCGGTTGCCTATGGGACACTACCACATTTACGTCTTGAGTTACTGCCCTTACTTTTTTTTTTTTTTTTTTTTTTTGACAAAATTGTTCAACAAAAACATCGTAGGTCGAACTGTGCAGGGTCAACCGCAACAAACTCTAACCATTCATACTTTGAAGTTTTTGAGTGACTTATATACCGACATTTTTACTTCTTAGTTTTAGCACAGGTGTAGGAAAAAATCATGAACCAAAATGTTATTTATTTTTTAATTTAACATTTGTTTTACAAATGTGACCATGGTCTTTCAAACATACAGTAACATTAAACATTGTTATGTTAAAAAAAAGAAAAAAAGAAAAAAAGCTTTTGTGCACAAATCAGAAAATACATTGTACATTTTACCTACAGGCCAAACAGTGTCCGTGGCGGCAAAGGACCTATATTTTTAGATCAGTCACTGTGGCAATTTGTCAAGAACAGGCGCTTGCATTTGGATGTGTCCACTGATAGTAGGTTTGGTTGTGATCAATCAGAATGATGAGGAATAAAAATGTATGACAGTTTGTTATGATGACATGTAATTCACATATGCTGAAATGTAATATTATACATGATATAATATTATTATGGCTGTTGCCATGACCATGAACCCCAAGAAAGGTTTAATGTTATGTAAAATCAAAATACCAAAATCAAGCACCTATTTATCTGGTCTACGGCGTGTGTGTTCTGCTCTCTCTTGGCACACAGCCACAGGTCAAAGCAGAGGTTAACTTGAGTGCGCGTGTACCTAGCGGGTGATTTCTATTAGGGCCTTTTACAGCAGACCGCGCGTGTCGAAGCCACGCTGCAAACTGAGGAGTAGATTGTGTGTGTGTGTGTGTGTGTGTGTGTGTGTGTGTGTGTGTGTGTGTGTGTGTGTGTGTGTGTGTGTGTGTGTGTGTGAAGTAAAGGGGATGGTTTGCGTCCTGATATTAATCAAGAATAAATTTTTGGGGGAACAAAAATGTGATGTATAGCTCCCAACAGTAACAACAACAGCAACAACATTATGAAACAAAAGCAAGACGAAAACGCAGTGAAACACATCAAAACCAACAGCTAACTTCGAGTTTAAGTCACTGCAATAACTTGTCATAATTCCAGACGTTATCTGGTGTTTTGCTCACTGCGACAACTTGTTTAACACGATGTGAATAGCCCTCCGTAATCCCAGCGAAAACGTCCAAAACGCAGACACCAAAACTCGATGTTTTACCGTGTTATGCATAATACTAACATCTCAGGAATTTTATTGCGTTACGGCAGTTTTTCTAATGTGACATGAATCGCATAGGTATAATGCCACACAATTCAGTTGATTAACGTGATGTTTGATGTTATATGCCAAGTTAAAGTGCCAAAACGAGACTTTTCGCCCTGTGGCAGAAGTGGAAAAGTTTTTCGTCTACACCGCGGAGGTAAAACCGACACAGAGGCAGACAACCTACCTGCACACTTCCTGTATAAACTGTGGATAATCGTCAGCGAAGGTGGGGGACATTCTGCTGGAATTTTGCCAGTGTCCGGGGGGGGGGGGGGGGTTAAGTACTTACATTTCACAACTTAGGCATGTTATTGTTATTGTTAGTATTGTTACTCCTCACTGAAACCAAGTAAAGCAGGCTGTTCACCCTCAATAATGCTTTTACTGTATTAGTACTGTCACAGTATGTTTGCATGCAAATATTAGTAAGCTTCCATGAAATATTGAATATATATATAATTTATATCCATTTCACAGCACTAGGATGGGATGTCTGGCACTTTGAATCACTAACAGAAGCACTGCCTCATCCATACCCATCTCCTTTTTGAAAAGAGTATACCTATGGACCAGTGAATGGTTACATTTTAATGATCATATGGGTTGCTCTGATTTTATTCAGGATCAGGTACGTTTGTTTTTTTAACCACACAAACACTTAGACAACAATTATCAGAGTATGAGTTTTTCCGCGTGTTGATTTTTATCTAAATCCAAGTCACAGCTTCTGTTTTATGATGAGTGATGTAGTTTGAAACACTTGGACAACAATTATCAGAGTATGAGTTTTTCCACTTTTTGATTTTCATTGATGTAGTTTGAAGTGTTGGTATTAAATGTTCACTGACAGTCATTCTGTGCTGGTATTCCCATTTTCACCTGCAGGGTTATGAAATATATGGGGAGAAACTTGGTCAGTAAAATCATCTTCAAGCGTGAACTGATAATTGTCTCTGTTTAAAATTACAATGTATTTCGTGAACACACCTTGAGAATGACCCTTGAGTGATTTAAAACTGCCTGCTGTGAATACTGTTGTCATACTATGAACTTTCTTTTGAGAAAAACAAAAAGAATGAAAAGCTTTTAACTAGCTTGTGAATGAGCCTCTTACTTCCATGTGGGGCTATAGCTGCTTTGAACTATTTTTAATGCCTGAAAAGGATAGTGATGGAAATTACTAGTTTAATGTCAGGTGTGACATATACTATTGATTGAACTATTTTTTTTATTAATCTGCAATTTTGTTACAACCTACTTTGTTTATTTGGTGACAAGCTAGTGGGAGGCACTTTTTAGACTTTTAAAATGTCAGGTATGGGAATTGTTAGCAAAGTTTCACATTTTCTGCAGTTGAATCCATATCTCCACAACAACAAAATGTATGGTCTTATGAACAAAAACACATACTTTCTGTGCTTGTTCGAAGGTAAAGACATATTTCTTTGTGTTTGTTAAAAGAAAAACCTCTAAATTTTGTCTGTTGTGAAGGAAAAGTTTACATGGTTTCGTCACCCAACTTACAAAATTTGTCCCACAAAATGTTAGGTTTTTTTTCTCCACTTTTTTTTCCTTCAGTTGCCATGTCTAAAATGTACACATTACGTAAAATACTCCATGTCAAAATCCAAATGTTTAAGGCAATGTGACAATTATTTTAAAATATCATTACACTATTCCTGTAGCTTTGCCCAAATATAATGCAAGTAGGGGAGGTAATTGTTGATCCATATATTCATCTTAACTTTTTACGCATATGGACGTAACTACTTAACTTGCATTATTTTTGTGCAAGAGGATGCATCTCAAGATAGTTGATATTTTCTTATTCCCAAAAATAACAACAATTCTGTCCAAGCAGATTTGTTTTTAATTTTTATTTACAGAGGACCATTCTGCCGTGTGCTGACAAAACCGAGTAAGTCCACTGAAGCTAGTTCTGAGATAAACGACTTTTTCTGTTTTATTACATTTCTCAAAAGTGACGATTATCTTGATCAACCTACAGAGATAATAAGATAAATAGCATTAATGTACGTTTACAACCCAAGTTTGATAATGATCTGATGGATGGTTTTTGTTTTGTTGGGCATTTTGTGGACTTACTTGGTTTTGTCACTTTTTTCCATTATATCAGATCTAAAAAAATTGACAGATCTAAGCAAGTGGACTTACTTGGTTTTGTCAAAACATTTGGAAGAAAAAGTAATGCTTTTTTTGAGGATGAAAGTCGCCTGTTCATTTCAATGCGTTATTCTCTCAGGTGCCAGGAGAAACGTTCCGTATAACTCTCGCTTACTCTATTACACATGTCGTGTGCACATTAGAGCGCTTACTTCCCTTTGCTTATTTGATCTCTAAACAACGCTCTGGCTCATTTCGGTACGATTCTCACAGATACTTTTGAAGCGAACCTGTAACAATGTGTGCGTGTGTGTGTTTGTTCTGATTAAAACCAGTCTTGATCTAAGGACTATGTCCAATCAAGAATAAAAGCTGGTTGTTGTGTATGACTGTGTATACGTGAGTGTTAGTTTGAGTGCCTTGGAGAATGATGAGCATATCAGATTGCGGTGATTTGCTAAAATACATATTATTCACGTACAATTTTTTAAGCTACACAGCATGTTTTTTTGTTCCGGTAATGTTTTGTTGTTGTAAGTTTGGGTGGTACGGTTACTACTATAGTTACAGCCTTAAATCACATTATTTGAAATTTAAATCAAACACTATTTACCCGGGTTTGATGTCTTAAAAATCGTTTCTTGAAATTGTTATTAAGAAATATTTCTGGACATTAAAATGAAACACGAAAAACAGACACGAAAGTGATTTTATTGCAGGTGTCAATGTTTCCTGAATCTATTTATAGATGTGTTACGTTTGAATTGATATTAAGCAATTCAGGTGCCGTGTGGACATGGACGCAATTTTTGTGAAGGCGTTTTAGTTTCTGCTTCTTCTTCTTCTTTTGCGTTCGTGGGCTGAAACTCCCACGTACACGTGTGCTTTTGCACGAGTGGATTTGTACGTGGATGACCGTTTTTACAAAACCATTTAGGCAGCCATACGCCGTTTTCGGTGAAAGCATGCTGGGTATTTTCGTGTTTCTATAACCCACCGAACTCTGCTTTGGACTGCACGATCTTTTCCGTGCGCACTTGGTCTTGTGCTTGCATGTACACACGAAGGGTGATAAGGCACCAGCAGGCCTGCACGTAAGTTGACCTGGGATATCGGACAAATCTTCACCTTTATTATACCCGTCAGGTGCGGCCGGGATTCGAACCCACGACCTTCCGCTTTGGTAAGTCTTTTTACATTTAGTCAAGTTATGACTAAATGTTTTAACATCGAGGGGGGAATCGAGACGAGGGTCGTGGTGTATGTGTGTGTGTGTGTGTGTGTGTGTGTGTGTGTGTGTGTGTGTGTGTGTGTGTGTGTGTGTGTGTGTGTGTGTGTGTGTGCATGCGTGTAGAGCGATTCAGACCAAACTACTGGACCGATCTTTATGAAATTTGACATGAAAGTTCCTGGGTATGATATCCCCATACGTTTTTTTCATTTTTTTGATAAATGTCTTTGATGACGTCATATCCGGCTTTTCGTGAAAGTTGAAATTAATTAATGACTTTGGTCATTAAAAATCTGAAAATTGTAAAAAAAAATATTTTTTTTATAAAACGATCCAAATTTACGTTCATCTTATTCTCCATCATTTTCTGATTCCAAAAACATATAAATATGTTATATTTGGATTAACAACAAGCTCTGAAAATTAAATATATAAAAATTATTATCAAAATTAAATTTTCGAAATCAATTTAAAAACACTTTCATCTTATTTCTTGTCGGTTCCCGATTCCAAAAACATAATAGATATGATATGTTTGGATTAAAAACACGCTCAGAAAGTTAAAACGAAGAGAGGTACAGAAAAGCGTGCTATCGTTCTCAGCGCAACTACTACCCCGCTCTTCTTGTCAATTTCACTGCCTTTGCCGTGAGCGGTGGACTGACGATGCTACGAGTATATACGGTCTTGCTGCGTTGCATTGCGTTCAGTTTCATTCTGTGAGTTCGACAGCTACTTGACTAAATGTTGTATTTTCGCCTTGTTTTTTTTTTCAAAATGATATTTTTTGTTCATCAAAAAGAAGAAATCAATGCGCATCTTGTGTGCTAATTTCTACTTTTTAGAGTGCTTAGATAAGCAGATATGAACAAGTAAGTCCACAACCAAAAACAACTTTTTAAGTGTGCATGAATGTTTTGACAAAACCAAGTAAGTCCAAGGGGTTCCCAATTTTCCTATAATGATAGTTTTAAATTTCTTGTCAGACGACCCATACAGAAAATACGTCATTTTAAGTTTAGAACTCACAAATGACGTCATTTAAAGTTTAGAACACACAACCCAGATAGCATGCTAACGTTAAATTAACGTTAAATTAACGTTCGCGGTAAACGTTACATTAACGTAAAAAGTTAACGTTACATTAACGTTACTTTGCTCATCTGGTTAACGTTAATGTAACGTTAACTTTTTACGTTAGTTTAACGTTAGTTTTACCAAAAACTAACCATAAAATAACGTAAAATTAACGTTAATTTTACGTTAACCTCTAACGTAAAAATAACTAAAAACAAACCAAAACAAAACCATAATATAACCGTTAGATTAACGTTTATTTAACGTTTTTTTAACGTTTGCATGCAAACATAAAATTAACCAAAACAAAACCATAATCAAACGTTTTCATGCAAACGTTAAATTAACGTTCACATGCCAACGTTAAATTAACGTTCACATGCAAACGTTAAATTTACGTTCTCCTGAAAACATTAAAATAACATTTGCAAATACAAATTTGAATTAATGCACAGAAAATTCAAGATCACAAATTTTATTTAAAATTTAAATTGTTGGGGTCTTTAACAATTCAATATGTGAATACTAATTTGATAACAGTAACACTTTTAAAATGTTGAACAATGCAAACTAAATTCCTTCAATTGCTAAAACATGAAAATGTGAACTAAAAAAATATTACAACACATTTTTCAGTCTCAGTAAAATACCACAGCATAGTATTATCAATCGGGCAGGCAAAAATTATATGTAGACTTAATCTCATTGAAGCAATGCTACATTGACTAATAATAGTCTGAACTTGATAAAAAAAAAAATCATCAGAAGGCGATAACAGGATCAGCAATTAAGAATTTCAATCACAATGCTGGTATGGGTTCATCAAGGTAAATACCATAGGGCTGTGCAAACTCATTATCGACAGCGATCATTGTTAATGACAAAATCAGAGATGAAAACAATACAAATTATTTGCACAATCACTAGGGACATCCAGATTCAACCTTCGTCAGACGAACATTCGTCGGTGGTGGGGATTTCCTTTCTATTTTTAACTTTGTGCCTCAATGCGCATGCGCTCGGGTTTTCGCGCCCACCACGGCTTGCCGAAGACCGGGATCTGCGTGGTGAAAAAGGCGTGTTTGACGAACCTTAATCAGCAATCTTCGCGAGTACTTTTAGTCCTTTTCATAATGTTAAAAATATGTTTTATGTGCGCAGTGTTAAAGTTTGATATCTTTACGACGCTTCTGTGGACTGTGCATCTGTAAACTGTTCATTTTGGAGGCCTAGTGCATGAACACGGATACCCACACAAAACTCAGAACTTGAGTCAACGGGCGACATATCCTGCCAATTATCTCCCTTGATCTCTCTTGCACAAGACACTTGTTTCCACTAGGCCTATTTTGTTTTAGAGTTGGGAGATTTTACAGGAATGAATCTAAAAATCGAAAAAAATTGTCAGTGTTGCGTGTGTACCCAGCATATTCAGATGTCTGGAATATTCCGATAAAAAAGACTCGTCATATATAACGCTACTCGTCACGTCATCACTGTTTCGAAAAACAGACGAACGCGCACGAAGAATTTCGCGTAGATCTGGACCGAAATTGGAAAGTGGTGACCGTGACGGGATGTGACGTCACCACTTCAACAAACTCGCGAAGATCGGAACTCACGAACTTTTGACGAAGGCAAACCTGGATGTCTCTAGTAATACAAGCAAGTCAGTAGCACAAAATATGAGAAACGAAGGGATGTAAGCGCTATTAATGCATACACGTGCGACATGCATGTAAAGTCTTTTGTTCATTCAAAAGCGTGTTATTCTCACAGGTGCCAAGAAAATTGCTTCCACATAATCTCACTTACTCTTGTTGCACATGTCAAATAGCAGAGCAATTACGTCCCTTTGTTTCTCAGATATTAAAATAGCGCTCTGCTTCATTTCATTAAAATTCTTGCTATCACAAAAGATATTAACATATTTTGTGGAGTAGCTAGATGAAAAACAATCATCGATGAATAAAAATTAACAAGCAGCAAGACTGCAAGTTTTCTGCTCCACTTTGCCAAACGTGTGTGCACAGTGAATATTTGTTTATGAACTGTTGGTGTTAGTCCTGAATGATGGCACCCATGTAAATGAGGCTTGATGCCGGGCTGCTTTGCAAACACAGCATTCAGAAGCTGTGGGTCAGCAAAGGTGTTGAATCTTGTTAGTGAGATGGCGCGCAATGATGTCCTGTAGCACTGGCAGCTGCCTGCACTCGCTCTTTGACGCTGGTCAAACTTCTGGTCGTAGGTGAAGTCCACCTCACAGAATATGATGATGGTAATGGTGAGGGAGTAGTTCAACTTCTGCTTGAACTATGTGGCCAGGCCCAGCTCCCTGACTTTGAAGTGGTCATAATCTTATGCAGGATACCAACCTGGGATAGAGAAGGAAAAATGGTTCTTAGTCAATGGCTGGGATTACAAACTAAATCACACACGGTCCTTAGTCAATGGCTGGGATTACAAACTAAATCACACACACACACACTAACACCAACACACACTAACAGACACATACACTGACACAAATATACACTTACAAACACACATCTTTCTTTCTTTCTTTATTTGGTGTTTAACGTCGTTTTCAACCACGGAGGTTATATCGCGACGGGGAAAGGGGGGGAGATGGGATAGAGCCACTTGTCAATTGTTTCTTGTTCACAAAAGCACTAATCAAAAAATTGCTTCAGGGGCTTGCAACGTAGTACAACAAACACACATTCACACACATTAGCAGTAACAAACACATACAATACATGTACTAAGAAACACACCAATGTATACACACACAGACACACACACACACACAGGCACACACACACACAGGCACACAAGCGCACACACACACACACACACAGGCGCAAGTCCACATATGCAAAATCAAAAGTCTCAGCCCAATTTGTAACAACAGAGAAAGAAACAGAGAGAAAGAGAGAGAGAGAGATTGTGTGTGTTGCAAGCATTACACAACTGATATTGAAATTAAGCACCACAGAAAACAAGAAGAGCAAACGCTCGATCGAGTCACTTTCGCAGTTCTGAATATTATATGAGGCATCAGATGGACAGGAAGAAATTGCTATTCACAACACAATGCATTCCTGAAGAATGAGATTGCATGGATCGAGCAACAAAATATTTACCTTGGCATTAAAAATACTCTCATTAATCTCACATAAACAAACCCCATTAAGGGCAGACCGGGTAGGCAAGCACTTTTTTTTTTTATTTTGGAAACAGCTTGCTGCTTGTTTGATTTTTGCAAGCAGAATAACCAAATTAAGGGAAACCATTTTAAATTTTGAGTGAAAAGCAATTTTGGGGGGTTTTATTCACCAAAATGTGAGAAAAACGTTATAAAATGTGCTTTTTTTAAAATGTTGCAGTTTGTGAACCAGTGCATGTTTTGATCCAATTTTTCTTCTTTGCAGCAATATGTGTGTGTTTAATAATTCTGTGTATCGAAAAGCATTTCTAAGCAATATATTATTTTAATTTAGCATTTTCAGTTACCGGTTCAGTTCTGATAAGAAAAATACATGAAATCCTAACTGTCAGACTCATAAAAACCCAACCAATACACTGAACTCTTATTCCATACACAGAACTGATGCTGTACAACTCATAAACAACATATACAAAAACTGAACAAATCCATCAAGCCTTTCAAAAGTTGCAACATTTTAATTGTAGCGTTTTGTCTGAAAATTACATTCAGAGAAAACAGCATTTTAAAGATTTGAACCAGTACATAAAAAAACCAGTAGCACAGTGCACCCTGAATTCATATGTTTTTATCAGAATGACCACTTTACTATGTAGGGAAAAGGATTTGACAATCAAATTATCAGGATTTGTTTTATATACATCATATGAAAACAACCATCTTTCTTTGTACCGATATGAAAACATGAATCAGAACCAAACTGTCAGACTCATAAAAACCCAACCAATGCACTTAACTCTTATTCCATACACAAAACTGACGCTTTACAAATCATAAACAACATAAACAAAAATGAAACAAATCCATTAAGCCATTCAAAAGTTGCAACATTTTAATTACAGATGTTTGTGTGAAAATTACATTCAGAGAAAACAGCATTTGAAAGATTCCAACCAGTAACTCAAACTAGTAGCACAGTGCAGCCTGAATTGATATGTTTTTATAAGAATAACCACTTTACTATGATGGGGAAATGATTTGACGATCAAATTATCCAGACTTTTTAAAAAAAATCATTTGAAAACTCATCTATGTTAGTGCAGATATGAATCAAAACGAAACTGTCGGACTCATAAAAACACAAGGAATCCACTGTATTCTTATTCCATGCACAGAAATGGTGCTTCACAAATCATAAACAACATATACAAAATTGGAACAAATCCATCTTGCCATTCAAAAGTTACAACATTTTAATTACCACATTTTGTCTCAAATTACATGTAGAGAAAACAGCATGTAAAAGAGTCTCACTAGTACCCCGGTAAACTAGTACCACAGTAGAGCTTGAATTAATGGGGTGTTTTTTTTTAACCAGAATAACACTTCAACTATGAAGGGGAAATGATTTGATAATCAAATTATCAGATTTTTTTTATTTAAAAAAAAAAATCATATGAAAACATTAAAAAAGTCAATTATCTGTGTTTGTGCTGATATGAAAATATTGATCAGAACCAAACTGTCAGACTCATAAAAACCCAACGGATGCACTGATTTCTTATTCCATTGCATAGAAATGATGCTTCACAAATCATCAACAACATTACATAATTATATATACACAAATGGAACAAAGCTATCAAGCCATTCAAAAGTTGCAACATTTTAATTACAGTATTGCTGTGCTCAATCCTAACACTGCAGCAAATTTCTGTAAAGCTGAATGTCCCTTTCCATGTACCAACATGGTCATACGCGGATTATTTAAAATGCAACTTTACCACCCGAAGCGTTGCAAACACCGGGAGAAGAGTAAACAACTGCAGACTTGAATGGACACTCATATGCACTCCAGATGCAGGGCCTGTGCAAATCCTTGGGCTGATGCATCACCTTCTTTCATAATCAGACTGCTATCAGACAAGCATTCAGTACAGGATATAGACCTTTCAGCAATAGATTGAGCTGATCAATGTTGACAAAAGCCCAACACATGTCAGCGGAGTGACGTTGCACAGAACCAGTATCCATATCTGCTTGTGATGGGTCAGAAGATGGCAAAGTATCTGTATCTTCTTATGGTTGGTCAGAAGATGGCAAAGCTGATGTTTCTGCTGTGGAAGAGGGTAGTTCCGGTTTAGCAAACTTTTCCATCAGGTCAATCTTTCTCCTCGCTGCCACCACAGGAGGACTGGCTCTCCCCTTGCTCCAACCTAATAAATACACAAACACTGATTTAATATTTGATACAACTGTCCATGGTTTTTGTTTGTAATAAGCTGCAAAATTTAAGACTCAATATAAACGTCAACAAGTGCTTGTACTTTATTTTGCAAATGACCATGTTACATGGGGTGTACCTCAACTTTTTGGCTAGGCCGGTAAATCAGAAATCCCAATCAGCCCCCAACCACTGAACCAGGCGGGTTTTCTTACAACCACCTCAGCGGCTCGTACCCACATATGTCGGTTGACGAACACACACACACACACACACACACACAAAAGACATTCATTAATTGGCCCCTATCACAAAATGTACATGTCAAGTTTACTATGGGATTTGAGTAACCACACAATCACATACACACAGGAACTAATACTGAAACTAGCTGAATTATTTTCTTTCTTTCTTTTCATATTTTTCTTTTAAAATTAATATATTTCATCACACTTGCTATGTATTTGCTTGTTTCTTGTCTGTTTTGTGTGTGTGTGTGTGTTCTGTGTGTGTGTATACATTTTCAGATTTCCTAAACCTAGCACTGTTTGCAGGTGATCTTTATGCTTTTGATTCATGAGTTGCATCCCCAGTCCTTTAGTTTAACTCTTTTTTTTTCTTTGGTGAAGTAAACTGGATCTATTTTTTTATTCCTTAGTTAATGGAAAAGATTTGACAACAATATTGCTGTCAATGATAGGTTGGTCAGCCATGCTGGTGTAAACCAATCCTTTAGAATTAGAGAACGCTCTCTAGTAGGGTACTTATTTTCCTACGGTCAATGACCAGAAACAGAAACTGTGTCAGTCGTACATCGCTCAGATGCTGCTTCTCAGTTTGACCCCAGACAAAGAATAATGATAACATGTTACACCATAGTAAGCTCTCAAGGACTGGCCAGCGAAGAACAATAAAATAGGGGTTGTGAAGACGATATCACAGAGATGATCGAGGGAGGGAGGGAAGGGGGGGGGGTGCGGCGAGCGGCATGGTCAGTAAATTGGATCAAGAAACACGCAAAATACTTCAGACACAAACTGTTTATGATTTACCTGCAAACCCTAACACATTCTTACAACAACAACAACATAACAATGTGCAATAAATCACGTTGTCAAACAAACAAGATCGAAAAGAGAAAGAAGCAAAACCCACCTCGTCGAGTCAAGAATCTTAGAATGTCGTCTGCTTAAATACGATCATGTTGGTTCATTTCGGAGTGTTGTTACTTCCTTCTACTGTTCGCTGCCGCTGGTTCATCTTTCTCTGATATTTCTTGCCACTATGCCGAACATTTCCAATGTTAGGGTTGTTCTCCGCAGCTCAAAACTTTGAAAAATGCTGCTGAATCGGTGAAAACGTCATGGATTTGTTGACACCGGGGGACTGATAAGTTGTCTACTGCGCTTGCGCCAAATGCCTTTGACCTACATATATTTGCATATATTAATTCCGGGGTTTCGGTTGGAACGGATTCTCTCTCTTTGTGCCTATGTCAACGGAAATTCCCCAACGGTGATGACGTCATCTTGAAGAACGGAAATTTCCACACAGTTTGAACAGCGAAGGGTCATGTCATGTGCGCACATTTACCAGCACGGAGTATCCAAAGTTGACCATTTTTTCGATTTTTTTGATAAAACACAGACAAAAACAACAAAACATCGGTTTGAAAATGGTTTTATTTACATGAATACATGTTTAAAATGACAAAAGCAGATTATTGAATGCATTCCAGGATGTTCAAAGGTGTGAAAAATGCAACAACCCCAAAAAGGTGTACGAGACCAAAAATAACTCATTTTGCCTACCCTGTCCCCCCTTAATAACTTAATTCACATAAACTAGCATCATTAATTTTTTTTCGAAGCAATCATATTAACAGTAGACACACTAACATTTGTTACTCTTAGAGCTGTGTCACTTTTATAGTTTACGAGAAAAGCCCAACGTTAAGTTGTGTGTTGACGAACAGGAAAGGCTAGTTATCTCCCCTGTGTTTCCGATAACGTTTGTAAAAAGCTACAGATGTAAATAATTTGATGTAAAGAATAATCCTATAAAGTTTGAATCAAATCCGATGAATAGTTTCAGAGATATGATATTTCAATTTTTTTCCTTCAAGACATACCTGTGACCTTGAAAAAGGTCAAAGGTCACCAAAGCAGACGTCAAAGTGTAGAGGTCACTGGGAGTCACGTTCACATAAAATTTGAGCCCGGTCACTTTTATAGTTTCCGAGAAAAGCCCAACGTTAAGTTGTGTGTTGCCGAACAGAAAAGGCTAGTTATCTCCCTTGTTTTTCTGATAACGTTCGTAAAAGGCTACAGATGTAAAAACTTTGATCTAAAGAATAATCCTACAAAGTTTCAATCACATCCGATGAACTTTGTCAAAGATATAAAATGTCTAATTTTTCCTTTGACGCTGACCTGTGACCTTGAAAAAGGTCAAAGGTCAACGAAACCATCGTTAAAGTGTAGAGGTCATTGGAGGTCACGACTAAACACAAAATATGAGCCCGATCGCTTTGATAGTTTCCGAGAAAAGTCCAACGTTAAGGTGGTGTCTACGGACGGACGGACGGCCGGACAGACTAACACTGACCGATTACATAGAGTCACTTTTTCTCAAGTGACTCAAAAAAGACGACACTGATTTAAACAATTCACTTACTGGTCAACAGTGTGAACTTTCAGCACAGACAACGGAAACTTCGATGTTTTTTCCCTCTTCCGATTGAATAATTTTGGTACAATCATCTGTCATCAATGAACTCATCAGTCTTCCCACCAGTCCAGACACCTCCCCACCAATTGCAGACTTGCTTGTTATCTGAGCGAATAAAAATCAATATAAATACATGTGCACAGGAATGAGAACAAGGATTCTCAGTTATCACAAAAACAAACAAGCACAGAATGACAACATGTTTTCCTAAATGTTATTAAAAACAGAAAAGTTCATCATACCAGTCCATCACTGAAACAGAAACGGTTGATATTGAATTTATGAGTGTGTGTGTGTGTGTGTGTGTGTGTGTGTGTGTGTGTGTGTGTGTGTGTGTGTGTGTGTGTGTGTGTGGGGGGGGGGGGGGGTCTGTTACAAGCAATAAACAACTGACAACAATAATTATACATGTACCAAATTGTACTCACTGTTTTCAAAGCTGATAATTGTAAACCTTGATGGGTTGTCCCCTTCCAACTGCATGCTTTGGTACAGCCATCCTTCAGACTGTGGCCCCCTCCCATTGCCACCCCCATCTCCGATTGTAGACAGGATTTTTTCATCTGAAAGAAATAATGTCCAATTAATACGAATTTGCACAAAGGACTGGAAACAGAATTGTAAGTAATTCTGATTTAACCAACAAATGTACAAAAGCACAATGATAGATTATTTTCCCTAATATGTTCCAACTGACAGTTGAGTAATTACAGGTCACCAGAAAGGTCCACCACTGAAACAGGAACAGTTCAAATTGGAGTTTGTGTGTGTGTGTGTGTGTGTATATGTGGAAAGGGGTGGGGTGGGGTGGGGGATGCGTGTGTACATGTGTGTGTGTGTGTATATGTGGAAAGGGGTGGGGTGGGGTGGGGGATGCGTGTGTACATGTGACTGTATGTTTTGCAAGCATTACACAACTGATTATAATAATTATACAACAAATTGTTCTGTCAGTTACATTGAAAACTCATTTAAAAAAAACACTTACTGTTTTCCAATGCAAACCTTCAGCTTGTTGAAGAATGGAAACTGGTTTTGCTTTTTACCATCCAAATGCGATGAACGGCCATGCCATCAATCGGCTCACTTTTTTTTTTGACCAGTTAAGGCACCTCCCCACCAAATGCAGACAGTTTTTTTTGTGGTATAACTATAAATCTGAAAGAATAAAAGCTATTTATTATGCACAACAGAATCATAAAAGGAATAGATTCTTAGTTCAAATCACCATTTCAGGCAACAACAACAATAAAGAAAAACAGCAAACACCTAAACACACACACACACGGTGACACACACACAGTGACACACACACACACACACAAACACACACACACATAAGAAACAAACACACTTTTTAGTCTTATATTCCAAGAAAAATACATAATAAAAAATAAAAAGTCTCAATAATTAGCAAATCTATATCTTCCAAGTTCACTGAGGCAATACTCACTCAAAGTTTGTAAAACTCTTGAAACCAGTCCAGTAATTATGTCTTGCGCCTTCGGTCTTAGTATTGGACTGTCCAGTCTGGTTCGTTTCTGTTGGTGTATCACATAGTGCTCTTGCAACTGCCAGTTTTCAATCTTCCCAACGCATTTGTTGACAACGTGCCGTTACGTCCAAGTTCGATAACTAGGAACGAAAATTCTGAGTGACCTCCCTTGATCGCCAAGGGACAGTACTCTCAGTCTCAACCTTTCACAGTGGAATCGAAATTAAAAAAAGTTTCTGTAACAGTTTTTAAAACGCTAGCAACTTCAAAGCCAGTGTGACTGCTGACACATGTATAAGATAACATGCTACACTTCAGCATATATCAGGACTAATAGTAATACAGATCTTGTGACGCTGAGGCGAATGGCAAATGGAACTTTCAGCAGGAAGAAATTCAGGTAATGTTGAACTGTGCTGTTGTAAATTCATAGTTCACGATCCGTTGGCATTGTGATTGTTGACTTATTTTTCATACGAGTCACAAATATCAAAGCAATATCATGCATAACGATTGGAAAGGTGGATTTCTCTCTCTTTCTTTCCTGCCTTCTGTCTCTTTCTCAGTTTCAGTCTCTCTCTCTGTCTTTGTCTGTCTGTTACTCTCTCTCTCTCTCAATCTGAGACTTTCTCTCTCTCTCAATCTGATACTTTCCACACATGTGCACGCAGGGCACTTACTGTTCAATCTTACAGCTTCAGGTCAAATGCATAACTGTACAGTAAATAAGAGATCTCAGGAGAGGCATGGGGAGTTATTTTCGAAAATGATCTATTCAAAGACACTTAAAAATAAAAGTTAAATTTTTAAAACAAGGTTTGATTGACAACTGCTCTCTCCCCTCCCCCCACTCTATTCCCACTCTCTATCTCTCTGTCTTCATTAACAAGTAAAGATTTGAGTGTGTTTAGACTATTGTAATTAATGCAATTCACACATCAATGCTTTCAATTTTCATTGCAGGGTGGGAGGAATTACCATGAGGATGGAACAGAAAGCATTCACAGGGATGTAAACTACAAGGTACAACCCCGACATTCTGGCTGTTGAGGCCAAGTAAGTGTGTGTCACTGTGTGTGTGTGTTTGTGTGTGTGTGTGTGTTTGCAGGTAAAATCCTTGTTTAACGCTAAGATGAATCAGAATGTTCCAGCAGTCATATATTATATTTATAACAGAAAATCATATTTGAGAGAAGGCAGTGTTATTGTCAGGCCTCAGCCTAGGGTCATTGATACATGCTGATATTATATGACGCATTGTTCTAATCCTTGGCTGGTCGGCCATCACATCATTTCGGCATGTTGGAGGTCTTCCGACAGAACAATTTGTTGTAGCTGGGACATCTTTACCTATGCATATTTTTAGTCAAGGTCCAACTGACATTCTATTGTCTTAGTCTGGGGAAAATTTTGTTGGAAGGTGTTCTGTGTGAGTATGTGTGGGTGGGGTGGGGGTGTGGGTGGACGGGTTGGTAGGGCTGTTATCCGTGCCAGGCAGCATTGACATAGAGCATTTCATTCAAACACAGAATGATGCTATCAAAGTTAGCAAATTTACAGAAGTAAATTCAACAATATTGGCATAATGCAAAGACAATTTAAACCTTATAAAGTTCTATGTTCAGCAAAGAACACCAACAAAGAAGACATAATTATAGTGTTTACACTGAAGTTCTGAAATAACACTGAATTCTTTGTTTTAAGATTGTTGCATTCTTTGTCTTTGCAGGTGTCATAGCATGTGGAGCAGATCTTCAAAGTCGCCTATTGCAGACATGTCATCGTCTGCACTGGTTGTATCAACAACTTTTTCCATGGCTACTGCTGCAGATTTTACAAATATATATCGTCTGCTGCAAATTCAACAACTTCTTTGTCTGCTGGTGCTGCAAACTTAACAACTTCTGTGTCTGCTCCTGTTTAAAATTCAACAATTCTTGTTGTCTGGAGCTGCTGCAAAGTGAATGACTTCTTTGTTTGCTGCTGCAGATTTAACAAGTATATCGTCTGCTGCAAATTCAAGAACTTTTTTTGTCTGCCGCTGCTCCTGCTGCAAACTTAACAACTTCTGTGTCTGCTCCTGCTTAAAACTCAACAATTCTTGTTGTCTGGAGCTGCTGCAAAGTGAATGACTTCTTTGTGTGCTGCTGCAGATTTAACAAATATATCGTCTGCTGTAAATTCAACAACTTCTTTGTCTGCTGCAGATACTACACATTCAACAACTTCTGTGTCTGCTCCTGCTTCAAATTCAACAATTCTTTTTATCAGCTGCTGCAAAGTGAGCGACTTCTTCCTCTGCTGGTGATGTTGCAAATAACCTCATATTTCCTTGTCTCTTCTGGCATCATTTCAGATGTATAATATATATCTGCAAAGACTTTTTTAACCCAAAAGATGAATAGAATTGGTAAATTTCTAGGTACAGAACCTAAAAGTGTGATATATCCAAACTCACTTCTAGAAACTTTAGAACTGATTCAACTTTTGACATTTTCATCATGGTTGTGTATTTTTTATTTTTTATATTGTGGAAATATCAGGGAATGATGAATAAATGTTTAGAACATATTCTCAAAACATGTTTCTAATGGTTTTATTTATTTCTTTTGTTTTGTTTGTTTGTTAGCATGTACACTGTTTGGCTCAAAATATGAGACCTGGCCAGTACCATCCTTCCAATGAGACAGAGATCAAAAATCAACAGCCTGCATGCTCTCCGGATTAAGTAATACAACAAGATAAATAGCGTTAGCTGCAAAGTTAACCATTCTCACCAAAAACCTTTTTCAAACTTTGATTTGTTGGTGTTAGCTTGTCTTTTTTTAACATGGTTTTAGCTACATATATAACAAACACTACAACAACAGCAGACAGAAAAGACTATGGGAAATGCATCTTCAAATAAGAAAAAAAAATTACAAAGCAAAACAAAAATTTAAATACAATTATTTTCCTTATGATTTGTTTGATTATGTTTTTGGGGGTTCTTTTTAATGTTAGCACTCAACGTGAAAAATACATTCAAACAGCAGTTGTATTATACTTTTTTTTGGGTCTAATTGACATTAGCGGTAAACGTTAAATTAACGTTAATTTAACGTTATATTATGGTTTTATTTTGGTTAAATTAACGTTAAATGTTAACGTTAATTTAACGTTTATCTTGATGAGTAAACTAACCTAAATCTAACGTTAATTTAAGGTTCGCCATAAAACGTGAAAGAAACGTAGCCATAAAGCATAAAACTAACGTTAATTTAACGTTACATTATGTTTTTTTTTTAATAATTTTTTTTTTTTTAACAAATACACTTTTTGAAAGGTTTGTTTTGATATATATGTCAATGAAAAAAAAAATTATATTTAAAAAAAAAAAAAAAATTTTTGACCATTTAAAACAAAAAAGTTTCTTGTTCAAGTTGTTGCCACCACAACAATAAATTTTTTTTTTTTTTTTTTTTTTTT
>NC_090250.1:17946582-17957337 GCF_037325665.1 Littorina saxatilis | reverse complement strand
ATCTTATGTTTTATGTCTTATGTTTACTGTATACCTGTCTGTGCGCCGCCGCCGGTGTACACGAGAAAATTACTCCCACGAGATTTTTACTCCGGAGTAAACATTTCGTACGAAAAAGTTACTCCCTTTACGAAAAAAGCACTCCCCCATTACACGAGAAAATTACTCCCCAAGACAGGTGAGTTTCGAGTAAACATTTCGTACAAAAATGTTACTCCCCTAATGAATAAGTGTGAGTTTAGATAGAGCGGACAGCGTCAGATAAACTCTATTTAAACGAGACAGATTAGCCGCGGGTGGAGGAGGAGGATGTTAGATACTTGAGGTAGGCCTAAAGGGATCAGTGTTGGCAGGTAGGGAAGAGAGGGTAGTAAAACAGGATATCAACACTTAGGCCCGTAATTAGAAAGAGAGGGGAGAGAGGACTTGTGAAAGTCAAGGAGAATAGCCCAGCCGCAATGTCCATGTTGCCGGGGGGCTTGCACGTGTGATGCATCAGCGGGGGTCTATAAGAACGGGAGAGCAACACATTGTGGTCAGTCCTTACCAGCGCGGCGCAGCGGGCATATGCCAACTATTTCTTACTGCAATATGGACTTCGAATTTGGAGCGTGGGCAACAGATCTGCCTTTAACGGTGGTTAAAGTTCTCCAGGATGAGGAGTTGAACACCCTCAATGTGCTGAGAAATGCGACTGCCCAGGATTTGGAGGGCCTGGGTCTCAAGCGTGGCCACTACGTAGCGCTGAGAGTAGCAGTGGCGGCCCTGCAAAAGCGAAGCGGGGGAGGGCCACTATCCCAGCGGGTGACTGAGGAAAAAAGCGTGGAACCACTCCAGGGACTGTTAGGCGGCTTGTCACTGCAGCCAACAGGTGAGACCTCCTATCTTTCCATTCTGGATTTTGTGCCGGGTCGATGGCGGCCGAGGAAGAGGTGACACTCGGGGGAGGTGTCATCCTAAAACTCAACCAGAGACCAAAACTTGACAAAGTCTCCCCCTGCCACTGGATTGTGGCAAACGCACGCATCATGGCGAAGTTGAGTGCTGAGAAGCCCGGGTTTGACTCGACCGCCTACCTCCGGTACACAGAGATGATAGGCGAGCTGGGGGCCAGATACTTGTGGCAGTCGGTGCTTCTGTACGACGACGAGTACAGAAGGCGCCAGTCGTCCAGCGGATTCAAGTGGGGAACCCCCAACCCCCACCTGTCCACGGTGATCCTGCGGGACCGGCTCCAGCATGGCGTCCAAGACAACAAGGGCGGCAAGGCTACGACGGCCAGCGGCGGTTCCCGGCGACCAGCGGGACCCAACGGGAAGGAAGTGTGCTTATTGTATACCAACAAAGGCGACTGTCCCTATGGGTCCCGCTGCAGATTCCTCCACGTCTGCGACACCTGCGGCATGGGCCACCCCGGCAAGGACCACAAAGTGACAGCTACCACCTCCCCAGCCTAGGACACAGCGCAACGAATTGCCGACAAAACGGTAGGCCCCACCTTCAACAGCCCGTTCCCTCAGCTAGATTCCAATAAGTGCGAATTTCTCGGAAATAGTGATTCCATTAATGCTAAATCTCAAATGTGGCACGAGGTGCTAGAAGGCGATCACGACAAAACCTTTTTATTAGATGGCATAAGAAACGGTTTCCGTGTAACAGAAGAGAGTAGGGCAGGCGTACTAGACGTAGAGCAAACAAACCATAGGTCATCGAACGAACACCATAAAGCTGTGGAAAAAGAGCTATTAGATCAGATAGAAAAAGGTTATTACATTGTAGCTAGTAGAAAACCAACTGTGGTAAGCGCTATCGCTGCGATTCCCAAGGATGATGGCAGCATCAGGTTGATCCATGACGCTAGCAAACCCACAGGTAGGGCAATGAACGACTATTCTATACCTGAGTCAGCTAAATTTCAAACCGTATCTGACGCGTGCGCCCTAGCGAAGACAGGGTATTGGTGTGCAAAAGTAGACTTGCAGTCCGCCTATCGGTCAGTATGCATCAGTCCGGACGATTATTGTATGACTGGGCTGAAATGGCATTTCACAGGTGAAAAGAAACCTACTTATCTCTTTGACAGTCGGCTGCCTTTTGGCAGCAACGTAGGGCCATCACACTTCCATCGCCTGTCGCAAGCTATTCGCAGATGCATGGCACGGAAAGGCATGCCAGGTGTGTTAGCGTATATTGATGATTTTCTTCTGGTAGCAGCTACCAGACAAGAGTGCAATGACATGTTACTGTCTTTAATTAGATTATTGAGGGAACTGGGTTTCAACATTAGCTGGAAGAAGGTGGTGGGGCCTACTCAACGTATCACGTTTCTCGGTGTCGACATCGACACGCGAAACAACACCCTGTCACTTGGAAGTGACAAGTTGCAGCAACTGCGGCAGCGACTCCTCCAGATCCGAGGAAAGAAGCGCGCGACAAAAACTCAGCTACAAAGCATAGCGGGGTCCCTTAATTGGGCCTGTCAGGCTGTCAGAGGAGGAAAATTCTTTCTGCGGCGGATACTGGACACGATTAAACCCCTTCAGCAGCAGCGACACAAAGCGAAACTATCTGGCGAATTTCATAAGGATGTACAATGGTGGCTTTCTTTTATGCATGTATTTAACGGCACAGTATATTATTTTCACAATGCAAAACAGCATGTTCATGTAGATGCATGTAATATTGCAGCGGGTGCCTTTTGGCAAGGTGACTGGCAGTACACCATCTTTGAAAAAGACATGCAGGCAGCAAAGGAGCTACATATTAACTATAAAGAAGTGTGCGCTGTGGTGCAAGCAGTGACACGATGGGCTCCGATGTGGTGCGGACAAGAAGTGATTATTCATACCGATAGTACTGTCGCAAAAGCTATCATTAATAAGGGCAGATCGACTAATAAGTATGTGAACAGTCTGCTCCGTAAAATGGCGTGGGAATGTGCAAAAGTGAACTGCAAAATCGCGGCGATACATGTGGCTGGTAGTGTAAACATCATGGCTGACACAATTTCCCGCCTCCATGAGCCCAGACGGCGCGAAGACTTAGTGCGTCTGTTGACATTCTGGCACCGGGGGAGACCCCCCGACATCAACCTGTGTGACCATATGTCTGACCAAGCCCTGTTGTTCCTTGTTTTTCAGACCAGCAGCCCCCATTAGGGGCGCAACTGACGGCAGAAGTGTTGGATTACAGAGCAAGTGCCTTTTCTGATAACACTAGGAAGACTTACCGCATCCACCCTACCTCGTATTTACGTTTCTGTGGGGAGATGGACATAATGCCAGTGCCTGTGAACGAGCAGACTGTTGCGCAATACGCAGCGTACCTAGCCCGAGGTTTGAAACCGTCCTCCATCAAGCAATACATCAACATTACTACGCATTCTTCATCTTGAAAGCGGCTTGCCGCACCCATTCAGGGACTCGTGGTACGTCCAGACAACACTTAAGGGCATCGAAAAATGCAAGGGGTGTGCCACTGATAAGCCAACCCCAATCACCCCTGAATTACTACACATAATAAAAAGCCAGCTGGACCTTGAGTGTAGGCAAGATATTGTGTTCTGGGCTGCGTGTTTGGTGCTTTTTTCGGAGTTCTCCGGAGATCGAACTTGTTTCAGGACAACGGGAACTTCGATCCTTGTAAGCAGCTCACAAGAGACCAGGTGGTTATTCTGGGTACGGGCATGTCAATAACGCTCCAATGGAGCAAAACGATTCAGCGTAAAGAGCGCTCTGTTGAAATTAAGCTCCCGGCAATGTCACTCCATCCCTTGTGTCCAGTGTCTGCCGTGACCGCTGTGTTACCTTTGTTGGGGCCGATGGACCCCAAGGCGCAGGTCTTCCCGATGAAAGGATCAGACTTTAATAAGAAACTGCGCTTGACTACCGCTGTTGCTGGGGGAAACTTCTCCAGCCACAGCTTTCGGCGGGGTGGTGCCGCGTGGGCGTTGAGTTGTGGTGTGCCGGGGGAAATTGTCAAGGTGATGGGGGATTAGAAAAGCAACGCGTACTTAGGCTACTTAGACCAGCTGCCACAAAAGATCATCTTACAGATCACATGTAGCCCAGGCAACTCCTTCATGTATAACATCACAACAATCCTAAACCTCCCACCTCTAACCTAGTATACTGTCTTTAGTTGGGCTGAATAACGAGTAGTACCTCTAATTTGGGACTTATCACTGCACAATGATATCTCTCATTGTCAGATGGTATTCTCTTGAATAAACTGCCCTCGTTATTTGCCCAAATCAATACATGACTTGGCTATGTGTGATGTATGTGCGCACGAGAGTGATTGCGTGTGTGTCAGGTGTATGTGAGTGTGTGCGCACGCAGGTGTGTGAGTATAACTGTAAGTAATAAGAGGGAGAGAAAGAGGAGTGTCATTTCTTTGGGATTATCGTGTGCTCTTGATTTGCGCCGGGGGCGGGGGGGGGGGGGGGGGGGCGATAAGTGAGTAGTTTAAGTGTGAGTTTAGATAGAGCGGACAGCGTCAGATAAACTCTATTTAAACGAGACAGATTAGCCGCGGGTGGAGGAGGAGGATGTTAGATACTTGAGGTAGGCCTAAAGGGATCAGTGTTGGCAGGTAGGGAAGAGAGGGTAGTAAAACAGGATATCAACACTTAGGCCCGTAATTAGAAAGAGAGGGGAGAGAGGACTTGTGAAAGTCAAGGAGAATAGCCCAGCCGCAATGTCCATGTTGCCGGGGGGCTTGCACGTGTGATGCATCAGCGGGGGTCTATAAGAACGGGAGAGCAACACATTGTGGTCAGTCCTTACCAGCGCGGCGCAGCGGGCATATGCCAACTATTTCTTACCCCCCATCCACCCCCGGCATCCACCGTTGTATTTTGTTAGCAATCCGTTGCATGATGTTTTTAATTTTGAGGCAAATGCATGCCTGTTTGTGCGCTCCTTCACTTGAAGTGAGGTTGTGCATGAAGCGACTCGAACCTTGTTATGTAATCATTATTCACGGTGTTAAATCTTTGAGTGAGGGCTCCTTGTGTTTGTTGTTAGTGTAACCAAATGTTTGTTGTTTTTTGTTGTGGACTTATGGGACTTATCACTGCACAATGATATCTCTCATTGTCAGATGGTATTCTCTTGAATAAACTGCCCTCGTTATTTGCCCAAATCAATACATGACTTGGCTATGTGTGATGTATGTGCGCACGAGAGTGATTGCGTGTGTGTCAGGTGTATGTGAGTGTGTGCGCACGCAGGTGTGTGAGTATAACTGTAAGTAATAAGAGGGAGAGAAAGAGGAGTGTCATTTCTTTGGGATTATCGTGTGCTCTTGATTTGCGCCGGGGGCGGGGGGGGGGGGGGGGGGGCGATAAGTGAGTAGTTTAAATAACGAATAAATTACTTCACCCCAACACAAGCAATTTAACTTCCCATGCCAGGTGTACAAAATGTTTACTCCACGTCCCCTGTTGGTCTTGGTGGTGGACTACGTAGGTATGACCCGGCCGGGGTTCCAACCCACGACCTCCCGATCACAGGGCGGACGCCTTACCACTAGGCCAACCGTGCCAGTAATCAGGTCTGAGTGAACCGAACTGTTAACATGAGAAGTAGCGTGCCTTCGAGTAGCAGTACACAAAATAAAATTAAACTAAAATTGTAGTTTATTAAAACGTTTGATTTATGACAAAACAAATCAAAACGTTGCATTTACATCGTACTGTTCTGGATGGGGTTTTTGTCTGAATTTTATTTTGGAACGTTGGCAGTCTATCTGATTTGTACAGTAGAAACAGCCCGGGCCAGATACAGACATAGCTTATAACCTGCATTGCCATAATACCCACGATACAGAAAACGCATCTTGTCGTGATCACGGTAAAACCAAAAGGATTCGAACCTACAACGCCTTCATTCTTGTGTATTGTTCTCGACAGAGATCATTCCTTTTAGCGTATCAATATCATAACTCGTACCATTAGCTGAACTTCTGCTTGTTTCCCAGATTTGTACACAGGCAAAACACACAGACACATACAGATGCGCGTCAAAGCACACAAACACTCGAACACACGGACCCACAGACACACACACAAGCACACACGCACGCACACACCCACCCACACAAACACATGCAAGCAAACACACAAACACACACAAACACACACACACAAACACACACACAGACACACACACACACACACGCACAAACACACAAACACACACACACACACGCACACACACACGCACACACACACACACACACACACACACACACTGATTGATAAGTTGAACAAAAACCACACTCTTTATTTCATTCAGGCTTTCTACAACGAAATCTTCCCAATACAACAAGCATGCAGAAGACTTCAATGGTGTCGTTGATGTTGGCCATCCACGTGTTTCTGACTGCATCTCCAATTCTGACTCGTGCGTTGGAAAGTGAAGGTAGGGTATTGTGACTCCCACTTCACTACAGGGCTCTTGATCTGTGCACGTGAAATGAAACAACACACAGACAGAGGGACGGACACAGACACAATACAATACAATACAATACAATACAATACAATACAATACAATACAATACAATACAATACAATACAATACAATAATCTTTATTCATCTCTAAAAGAGAAATTACAAGCTTGACTGTGTGTCTGTAAAATCAATCAATTAATCAATCAATCAACCATGCATGTAGTAACATTCACATCGCATATTCACATCATATCGTTACACGCAAACATTGTACCCACACACTTACTAAAATAAGCCTACAAATAGAAGCAATGCATTGCCTGTTTAAAAATTATATCACATTATCACCTTATCACACTTTAACCACATTATCTTCTCACATTGTGCTACGGACACTCCTGAATGTGTTCTCATTGCTTTAAAGCTCTTTTTGTTTAATGAGTTGGATAAATAATGACTTGAAAGAATTTGAAACTAAAACAAGTCACTGTTACTCGATGATCTCAAATTTCGTTAATGTCTTCTTCTTCTTCGTTCGTGGGCTGAAACTCCCACGTATTTACGTGTATGACCGTTTTTTTTACCCCGCCATTTAGGCAGCCATACGCCGCTTTCGGAGGAAGCATGCTGGGTATTTTCGTGTTTCTATAACCCACCGAACTCTGACATGGATTACAGGATCTTTTCCGTGCGCACTTGGTCTTGTGCTTGCGTGTACACACGAAGGGGGATAAGCCACTAGCAGGTCTGCACATAAGTTGACCTGGGAGATCGGAAAAATCTCCACACTTAACCCACCAGGCGGCTGCGGCCGGGATTCGAACCCTCGACCTTCCGATTAAGAGGCCGACGTCTTACCACCACGCCACAGCGCCCGTCGTTTCGTTAATGTTAATCCGTATGTGTGTATGAGTGGCTCAGAAAAATAACGTTTTGGATAAATTTGAAACTGAGGTATCTCAATATTTCTGAATGCATTCGCTTTGAAGTCATCTGTGTGCTTATTGGCTTAGAGAAATAACACTTTGAATGAATTTGTCACCGAAGCATGTCACTATCCATGAATATTCTGTCGTTGTTGTAAAACCCTCTGTGTGTTTACAAAGAGTTTTCATTGCATTACATTTTCATAACTTCAATGGCTAAGAGAAATAAACTTGAAAGAATCTGAAACTCTAAGTGGCTTTTATTTTCCTTTTGTCTTTTACTTGCTTCATTTATTCATTCATTTTTTTTTTTTTTTTATACATTTCAAGTTTCTGTCTGATGCGCGTAACTATTTGGTGTCGACTCATTTGAGAAGAGCTCCCGTGGTCCAGACTGCGAAATACGATGTTCGGAAATAACTTTGGCTGATTTGTATGGCTTGTGAAGAGTGACCACTCTTGCCTTTTCACACAAAAAAAGAAACACACATGTGCTCCTGTCCACGTGTTCCAGACGCAACCCCTTGCTAGTGATCGGCCCCTCCAATGTTTCTCAAAGGTTTTGGCAAGGGTATTAATTTTTTGCACAATCCACAACCCATACAAACCCGATGAAGTCAGAATTTTGATTTTTGATAAATGTCCATGTGTAGGGATGGTGTTATCTCATCTACACAACATGTCTAGTCATGTCTGAGATGGTGACCCGAACTGTTTTTACAAGGAATGTGTATTTAATTATTTGATTATTTGTCTAATGTGTGTCTTCTTTGTTCGCCGATTAGTAGACGTGCTTGAGAATATTTGGTATTGTGATTTAGTAAACGGTTAATACATTATTCCTACTCCTAGTATTCCTATGTTTCTTCGTTTCTTAAGGCAGAGTATTCTGTTCTCTTTCAAAATATCAACAGTCGGGCCGACAGAATTCAAGTAATGGAAGACCTTTTGAGAAAGGTTTTTGTTCTGTTTAGCACCTTCCAGTGACTCAATTTGTTTTCCTGTTTTTTGGGGGGCGTCCTAACTCAGACGCCCAGCAGAGAGATACGTTTTCGAGTAGCTGCAGATGGTTTGGGATCTGCGGTGGTTTAATGGATTTTCCAGTAATTGTTTTCGTTGTGTGTTTTCTCTACTTTGGAAAAGAGACGGCTAGACGCATACATTTGCATACATTCTCGCTTAACGCAAACAAGACAGCATCTGGGCCACCACTTTGATACAATGCGGTCCCCAGTTAAAACACAGTCTGTCTAAATTGACCCTCAAAAAACAAATAACGTTTATTTGTTTTAACGGTTTGCAAAAAAGTTTGAAAACACATTGTTCAACAAATCAACAGGAATTCTTTTTGTCTTCTTCAGAAACATATTTGCATAAATGTACATTCATTATAGCTCCACTCAGACAGCTAGTACAGTGTCTGAACAACCGCACACACTATATGTACACATCCACATCGGCCAAACGGAGTCAGGGCTCCCCAAAGTGCGCGTCCCTGCGTCCTATACGCACAAGAAGCCGAAATCACGTTCTAGAGATTCATTGAGGGGGTCCCGGGACGCACTAAACCTATAAAGAGCGGGTCCCGGGACGCACTAAATTTCCGCTATCGTGCGTACCTTAGAACATAGGGGGTTTGTGGAACATGGACTCTTGGGACCCTCTAAAACTCCGCGTAGGGGGTCCATGGACCCTCTAAACATTAAAGTGGGGGCCTCTCGGACGGGCTTCTGTGGGGAGTCCTGTGGAGTAGTGCCCCCTGCGGAACTTGCAGCCTGACAACAGAACACTTCCTGCAATCCTGTCTGCTCTACGAGGCGCGCAGGAAGAGGAGCTGGCGAGACCCCAACCCAGAGGCCCGAAACTGTACAGCAGTCTGACGGGCGCAATGGCCAAGTGGATACCAGAGAGACGCCGGCCTCCCACGCGGAAGGTCGCGTGTTCGAACCCCGGCCGCACCTGGTAGATTAAGGGTGAAGATTTGTATCCAATGTCAACGTATGTGCAGACCTGCTAGAGCCTTAACCCCCTTCGTGTGTACACGCAAACACAAGACCAAGTGCGCACGGAAATGTCATCCATGCCGGAGTTCGGTGGGTTATAGAAACACAAAAATATCCAGCATGCTTCCCCCGAAAGCGGCGTATTGCTGCCTGAATGGCGGGTTAAAAACGGCCATACACGTAGACACCCAATCGTGCAAAAAAGCACCAAAAAACACACACACACAAGATTTCGCGGAAGTTTTAGCCCTTGAACGCGGAAGAAGAAGAAGAAGAAGAAGAAGAAGAAGAAGAAGAAAAAGAAGAAAAAGAAGCTTCCTCCAAAAGTGGCGTAAATTGCGGGGTAAAAACGGTCATTCACGTAAAAACCCACTCGTGCAAAAGAACACACACGTCGTGTTTTAGCCCATGAACGCAGAAGAAGAAGAAGACGAAGACGAAGTACGGCAGTCTGGAGAACCTGCGGGGCACTGCCATCGCAGAGACTGGAGTGTCCATATGGAGAACGGGAAGAAGAACAACAACAGCCGCATTGATATTAACAGCTATTAAAGGTACTGAACTTGTCAAATCCAGGTGCACGGAGCCCCTGGGTCTTTTAGTCATACCTCAGGCAGCTATCCGTTAGAAGAACTACCAAGTTTCATTGACTTGCACCCAAAGAGTCAAGAACTGCGATATTGTTACGAATTAATGTTGTACTCGGACCCGGCTGGTCTTGGCCTATTTTTGGATCTAAATTTAGATCAGGTAGATCACCACATCATGCACAAAAAGACACGTCACTAGCAAACTATGTCAGACGTCATCATGAGTTTGTGTAAAACAAAATGGAGGCCGGAATCACTCAGTTGAATCGAACTCCGACCAAACACAACGTAATAACTAGGTTAATTTATGCACTCGCGTGAACAAGAAACTGTCGAGCTTCACAGATGTCGTTGGGTAGTTTTGGGTTTGTTTTACTAACATAGGAGGATTTTTGAACTGTAAATGCACTCATGAGCTGCAACAAAAACGCAAAACGAAGGCTGTGAGCTGCACTGTGCCTTTAATAATAACAATAATATGGGAGATTTATAGAGCGCTTTACGTTCTCTAAGCGCTTTACAATGAAACAAAATATTTAAAAACAAACAAACATACAAATACATACAAAGCAAAGCAAAAAAGCATGTGCAGCAGCATTCAGCACACAAGTGAACAACGAAACACTACATCAATACAAGCTGCAAGCATACTAACACAGGCAAAACATTCAAACATTTAAACACCTGATCAAAAATGCAACATATTGAAATAAAATTAATCAAAATACTGTGTGAAGAAGTGTGTTTTAAGGTTTGATTTGAAGGAACAAAATGTTTG
>NC_090250.1:17874082-17939082 GCF_037325665.1 Littorina saxatilis | reverse complement strand
ACATTTCTGAGGATATCATACCCAGGAACTCTCATGAAAAATGTCATAAAGATCGGTCCGGTAGTTTACTCTGAATCGCTCTACACACACACACACACACACACACACACACACACACACACACACACACACACACACACACACACATACACACACACACACACACATACACCACGACCCTCGTCTTGGTTCATCCCTCTATGTTAAAACATTTAGTCAAAACCTGACTAAATGTAAAAACAGAAGAAGAAGCACAAAACAAAACAAAACAAAACGTGTGTGTGTGTGTGTGTGTGTGTGTGTGTGTGTGTGTGTGTGTGTGTGTGTGTGTGTGTGTATGCGTGTGTGTGTGTGTGTGTGTATATGCGTGCGTGTGTGTGTGTGTATATGCGTGTGTGTGTGTGTGTGTATATGCGTGTGTGTGTGTGTGTGTGTGTGTGTGTGTGTGAGTGTGTGCATGTGTCCCCCATCACTTCAAATTGCAAACATAATTCACCAAACAAATATCTCCTTTGCTCAAAAAGAAACCAAATTGTATGTGTCTATGTATAAATTCTGATATTATACCACAGCCAGTTCTCCGCGCGTGTGTCTGGTCCTTCGCCCAGTGAATAGGTTTGGCTCTGACAGTTGCGACAAGTTAATACAACAAACTGCTGCCCTTGTGTTTTGGCGAGAACATTATCTTTAACGGTAATTTCAAAGCTGTCCGACCGCTTGTCGTAACCGGTTGATTTTCTGTTGTTTGTGTGAGTGTGTGTGTGGATACGATTCTGCATGGCGAATACATTATTTTTGTTATTTTACTTCAAGGATTCGTCAGTTTTGCTTCTCTTCATCTCCTAACATCTCTACTCCTGACGCTTTTCGTTTTGTAAATCATGATTATTCTGTCAAGGGAAGAAGATCGCCTTCAATTTTCCCCTCTAAAACATTTTTCTATCAAAAAAAAACTTAGTTTCATTTTGTCGTAAACATGACTTTTTTCTTCTTCCACTTTACCCTCATCTTCTCCTTGTATGTCATCCAGATTTCAAGCTTGCTTTCCAATCAACAGTCATCATTTTCATTGTAGCCGCCGGTGTAACACGAAATTAATGCTCCACGAAAAATTTACTCCGGAGTAAAAATTTCGTACGAAATTCTTACTCCGAGTAAAATTTTTGTACCAGAAAAGAACTCCTCAAGGCACGAAAAAATTACTCCCCATTTTTTTTACTTCCACACGAATGTCGCGCTACCCTCCCTCCACCCCTTCCACCACCAATGGAGTAAAAACTTCGTACACCTGGCATGGAAAGTTAAATTGCTCGTGTTAGAGTGAAGTAATTTATTCGATTTTCATTCGTCAGGGGAGTAACATTTTTGTACAAAATTTTTACTCGTAACTCACCTGTCGTGGGGAGTAATTTTCTCGTGTAGTGGGGGAGTACTTTTTTCGTAAAGGGAGTAACATTTTCGTTCGAAATTTTTACTCCGGAGTAAAAATCTCGTGGGAGTAATTTTCTCGTGTTACACCGGGCTACTTAGGTTTCGCTTCTTGTGGTTGTTTGAAAGTCTAGTTGATTGTCGACTGGGGACTGTATCTCTGGTACTCTGGGGTCACTTGAGCTCAAATATGGCGAGTGGCTTGGAATTGTGGGGCCAAGGGTTTGTGCAAAAAAATTACGTTCCTAACGGAAGATATTAGCTTTACACGTTTTTCACTTTTTTTTCTCCTGACATTGCTTGAAGTTAGAGATTGATGCGTATCTTAATTAGAGCTTCAGGGTAATCTCCTCAAACCTCGTGAATTACGATCCAAAAGCGAGAGTTGAGAGATTTGGTATTGTAGTTGTATTAGGTAATCAGCTTATATATATACCTGAAGCAAAAAGAATTGCATAATTGTAGGGCACTATTGAGTTTGATTCTTTACTTCACAAGAGGCTTTGTGGGTTATTGTTTTGAGAATAATTAAACATTCCAACTAACCCACAATTCATGTGCTTTTTATTCTGATTTTTGGAACGTTCGCTGTCGCAAAGCGTTGAATCGAAACATGTTAGTTCACGGATGACAAGATAATTTCAAAACCATTAATCAGAATAATGTTTACCGTTGCAGAAATGTTTTAGACATTCTGATAGATCTTTTGTATTAAAGGCTAAGAGCTAGAGAAAAAAGTGAAATGATCTTGTCATCCGTGAACTAACATGTTTAGATTCATCGCTTTGCTTATTTTTCATGTAATAACTTTTACTAAGCCAATTTAGAAGCAATTTCTTTTATCATATACATACACACTATCATTCTACATATATTGAAGCAAATACACACCAACACAACCAGTTCTGTTTCATGAATGTTGTGGTCAAATGACTCAAACAGAAAAACGGTGTATTTTAAGGTAGCTTCTACCCTTAAAGGTCCTTGTCTACATTTTTATACATAAATAGACATTTGACCATTAACATGCTGAGTCTATTCCCTACAAATATCAAAAATACACCCCCCTTCGATCAAGAAGAACGAAGCAAGGGTATCCGTTTGAAAATTCATTGTAGTATTCCAGCATAGTAGAATATCCTTATTTGGGAAATGCCGAGGGCAAAACTCCTCTCGAATACCGTGCATTTCGTTCGTTTAAAACAAATCGTGGACAGCGCTCCAATATCCAGTGTCAAACATTACTGTTGCTGTGACTGTGTAGGCGTGACTGTCAGCATAGAGACATGAATTTGATTGGTCGATATTTTTAGGCAAAGCATATGTTCTCAGCAAACAGAAAACAAAATATTGGAAGTGTCTGAGACACTACCCCAAAATAAAAACTTTTTTTACATATATGTTTTTTTCTATAACTTTTTTCTCTATGGTTCTTTCATTATCTGACTTAACTTTTTATCGAAATCTAACCATAAATTTATTGAAAAAAAGCTAAAATGTAGACGACCACCTTTAAATACTTCTTTTCAAAGAAACAGTCGATTGCAAAGGTAACTAAGTGACATCAGATCAGATAAGAAGTAGTTGTGTTATTTTAGCACAAAAGAAATGTAATAAATCAAATATCAGCTGGAAAAGTGATTGGATAGCAATTTCTTATCCAAGCTGTTTCGAGATTATCTTCGGGAAATTACCAGGCATTGCCAGTTAGTTGAATCTCTCACTCTACCACTAGCCCCAGACCTAAACAGACAGACAGACAGACAGACAGACTGACCGACCGACCGACCGACCGACAGACAGACAGATAGACAGACTGACCGACCGACCGACAAACAGACAAACAGACAAAAAGACAGGCACACACACACACACACACACACACACACACACACACACACACACACACACACACACAGAGACACACAAACACACACACACACACACACATACACACACACGCGCGCGCACACACACATTATGCACATAAAATCGAACCCCCGAACCAATATTTATTTGCCCGTCTGTCCCATGGTACTGATTCCCCTGCGATGAAACTGTAAGAACGAACACAGTGACACGATTGGATCCGAAATGGTGATCGTTTGGTCCTGCGAATCTTGTTATTGCAATTACCTAATCGTTTTTGTTTTTATTTAATTTTTTTTGCACCATATTTGCATTCACCCGACTGGAACAGTGACATCCCCAAGAAGGTTATATCCAATTTCCATCCGCTATGGAACTATTTGATTTGTGCGGTTCCACAGATCAGTAATTGTTATTTCTCTTGGGAATTCTTGTGTTTGAAACCTGCATGGTTGAATCGCTAAGCTGTTTGATACTTTATTGTTACTTTGTTTGCTTAACGCCCAGCTGACCACGAAGGGCCATATCAGGGCGGTGCTGTTTTGACATTTAACGTGCGCCACACACAAGACAGAAGTCGCAGCACAGGCTTCGTGTCTCACCCAGTCACATTATTCTGACACCGGACCAACCAGTCCTAGCACTAACCCCATAATGCCAGACGCCAGGCGGAGCAGCCACTAGATTGCCAATTTTAAAGTCTTAGGTATGACCCGGCCGGTGTTCGAACCCACGACCTCCCGATCACGGGGCGGACGCCTTACCACTAGGCCAACCGTGCCGGTAAGCTGTTTGATGTAGCCTACGCTTACATTACACCATGATATGCCAATACAAAAACTCTTTTATACAGTCGAACCTGCCCACAAAGACCACTAAGGGACCGACCAAAAATATGTCGCTATGAAAGGGGAGTCACCAGTGCCTTTTATGAAATTACTTCTTAAAAAAAACCTGTTACAGTGTACAGACAGCACCCATCCAGGATGTTCCTTTTTGGTATGTGACCAAGTGAAGGGATGGTCAAATTACGCGTCGAAACTGTTTCCGATGTGACGAGCGCAGTGGCGTAGTGGATAAGACATCGGCCTCCTCAAACGGAAGATCGTGAGTTCAAATCCCGGCCGCGGCCGCCTGGTGGGCAAACACACACAATTACACACACATTCTCTCTCTCTCACTCTCTCTCTCAAACTATCTAAATACAAACAAACACACACACACACACACACACACACACACACACACACACACACACACACACACACACACACACACGTGCATCACCACCGTTACCACTACCACCATCCTCCTCTCACTTTCCTCCTCCGGTTCCTTCTCCTCCTCCTCCTCATCATCATCATCACCATACCACCACCACCACCACAAACAACACCAACACCAACAACACCGACGACAACCTCACACACTACGGCAATATAGAACTCGCGCGAGCAATGATGCACACGCTTCCCGTGCAAATTCTACACTGCGCCGGCGTCTGGCAGAGTTTTCCTCATATCACAGGCGCGTGGCGAAACCTAAACAATTGTGACTCGCGAAGTGCCCGGACAAAGCGCGAAACCTCGTCGCTGTTACTCCCGAGTCAGCGACTTTTTATGTTATTGGTTTGCTCTGGGTCTCGAGCTGGACGGATAGCAGTATGCCGGAGCGTGCTAATTTTCTTGTGTAATTATTCCGGTGACTTGAGGTCGCGTATATATAAATTGTGGTGTGAGTAGTGCTCGTGGATTATACTTGTTCGTCGTCGGTGAGACTTCGTATCGGAGCACCTTCGAGGATTTGTTCGAGGTAAGAATGTTCTGTGTGTCTGTGTGTTCTGTTGTCTGTCTGTCTGTCTGTCTGTCTGTCTGTCTATATGTTTGCCTGTCTGTCTGTTAACATAAACAGAACTGTGACGGCACTGTAGTGACAACATTTTTCAATGCATCAAACATTTTGTCAAGCTACGGAATGTATGTCTGTCTGTTTGTCTGTCTGTCTGTCTGTCTGTCTGTCTGTCTGTCTGTCTGTCTATATGTTTGCCTGTCTGTCTGTTAACATCAACAGAACTGTGACGGCACTGTAGTGACAACATTTTTCAATTAAATGCATCAAACATTTTGTCAAGCTACGGAATGTATGTCTGTCTGTTTGTCGGTCTGTCTGTCTGTCTGTCTGTCTGTCTGTCTGACCTTTTTCTCTTGCTCTCCATCTATGTGTCACTCTTTCTTTGTCTCTTTTTCTCTCCGACTCGCGCTTTCTGAACATTACCTCTTTCAAGAATCAACTAGCATAGCACCTTTAAAACAATTTAGAAATGAAAAAAAATTTGAACAAAGGACTGCAGATGAGAGGAACAAAAACAAGATAACAATAATTGTCAGGAAGTACTGGTGTCACATGCCTGATGTCAACCAGTTGATTGGCTAATGGCGATGCGCTTAAATCTGTTAGCGCACTCTTGGAGTGCGCTAACTTTTCCACAGAGCGTATTCTTACGCCCTTTGCCAAAGCGAGACTGTACTCTCATCCTCAGAATTAATTAATGACATGTGGCTTATATTATCTACTTTACCACAAAAAAAACCATACATTTCCTGCGGCTCAAAGCAGAAGGTTTTTTCCCTGACAGATCGCAGGCGCCTGTGCCACAGTTAAACCCACTGATCTAAAAATAGAAGCGGCCGTATCTCTTCCACAAATGGTCTCTTCTCGTTTTGACTTGCAAAGATTCTTCTCATATGCCATGTTAGTGGCATGTAGCTTATTAACCACATTACTAAAATTAATGATGAGTTAGTGTAACATTCCCAGCGGCAAACAGAAAACACAAGTGTTATTCCGATAACGTACCAGCTAAAAATATAAAAATTATGATCAAAATTCAATTTCCGAAATCGATTTAAAAACTTCTTCTTCTTCTTCTTCTGCGTTCGTGGGCTGAAACTCCCACGTACACACGTGTTTTTTGCACGAGTGGAATTTTACGTGTATGACTGTTTTTTACCCCGCCATTTAGGCAGCCATACGCCGTTTTCGGAGGAAGCATGCTGGGTATTTTCGTGTTTCTATAACCCACCGAACTCTGACATGGATTGCAGGATCTTTTTCGTGCGCACTTGGTCTTGTGCTTGCGTGTACACACGTGGGTGTTCGGACACCGAGGAGAGTCTGCACACAAAGTTGACTCTGAGAAATAAACCTCTCGCCGAACGTGGGGACGAACTCACGCTGAGAGAGGCCAACTGGATACAAATCCAGCGCGCTACCGACTGAGCTACATCCCCGCGCTATTTAAAAACAATTTCATCTTATTCCTTGTCGGTTCCGGATTCCAAAAACATATAGATATGATATGTTTGGATTCAAAACACGCTCAGAAGGTTAAAACGAAGAGAGGTACAGAAAAGCGTGCTATGCAGCACAGCGAAACCACTACCGCGCTGAACAGGCTCGTCAGTTTCACTCCGTTTTGCACAAGCGGCGGACTACGGTCAGTGCGTTCAGTTTCATTCTGTGAGTTCCACAGCTTGACTAAATGTAGTAATTTCGTTTTACGCGACTTGTTTTCTCTTCTTAAGGAGAAATGGATGTCACTCGGTACTCAGAAATTGGACAGGTAGAGATTAGACTGATGTGGTTGATTGTTATCAGTAGCAGTGAATCTGTTTCTATCGGAGATGTGTGGTATATTTGACTAATTTTACCAAGGGGACTATGTCGATAAACAGTAGTGAAATGTGACAACAGTGATGATGATGATGATGATGATGATGATGATGATGATGATGATGATGTAAAATGTTGTATTGCTGCATGTATTTATTCTAGCGTATGCATTCCAACATTCCGTAGCTGATCAAATTGGACAAAATGTTTGATGCATTTAATTAACAAGTCGCGTAAGGCGAAAATACAATATTTAGTCAAGTAGCTGTCGAACTCACAGAATGAAACTGAACGCAATGCCATTTTACTCGTAGCATCGTCAGGCCACCGCTCATGGCAAAGGCAGTGAAATTGACAAGAAGAGCGGGGTAGTAGTTGCGCTAAGAAGGATAGCACGCTTTTCTGTACCTCTCTTTGTTTTAACTCTCTGAGCGTGTTTTTAATCCAAACATATCATATCTATATGTTTTTGGAATCAGGAACCGACAAGGAATAAGATGAAAGTGTTTTTAAATTGATTTGGACAATTTAATTTTGATAATAATTTTTATATTTTTAATTTTCAGAGCTTGTTTTTAATCCAAATATAACATATTTATATATTTTTGGAATCAGAAAATGATAAAGAATAAGATGTACGTAAATTTGGATCGTTTTATAAATTTTTATTTTTTTTTACAATTTTCAGATTTTTAATGACCAAACTCACTCATTAGTTTTTAAGCCACCAAGCTGAAATGCAATACCAAACCCCGGCCTTCGTCGAAGATTACTTGACCAAAATGAAAAATGAGAGCGTGACAGTGCCGCCTCAACTTTCACGAAAAGCCGGATATGACGTCATCAAAGACATTTATTGAAAAAATGAAAAAAACGTATGGGGATTTCATACCCAGGAACTCTCATGTCAAATTTCATAAAGATCGGTCCAGTAGTTTAGTCTGAATCGCTCTACACACACACACAGACAGACAGACAGACACACACACACACACACACACACACACACACACACACACACACACACACACACACATACACCACGACCCTCGTCTCGATTCCCCCCTCTACGTTAAAATATTTAGTCAAAACTTGACTAAATATAAAAAGAAGGATGTTACATTTTATTGCACGTGTTCTTATTCAAGTGAACAGGAAGTTCTGGTTTTGTTTGGACTAAATGTATTCCGATAGACTAGGAATTGAAAAAGAGGTGAGGGTGTATGTCTGTGATGGTGTGCACGTGCACGTAGAGCAGTTTCAAGAAACTACTGGACAGATATTGTTTGTTCAAACAAGGTTTTATTCAATTAAACATGATACAATAATAAAACGAGAAATAATAGGGACACCAACTCAAGTGAATTCTTTTGAGGCGGTTGTGTTTTTCTTCCTTTTGTGTGTAGAGCGATTCAGATAAAACTACTGGACCGATCTTCATGAAACTTGACATGAGAGATCCTGAGTATGGTATCTCGAGACTTTTTTCATTTTTTTTATAAATGTCTTTGATGACGTCATATCCGGCATTTTGTAAAAGTTGAGGCGGCACTGTCACACCCTCATTTTTCAATCAAATTGATTGAAATTTTGGCCAAGCAATCTTCGACGAAGGCCGGACTTTGGTATTGCATTTCAGCTTGGAGGCTTAAAATTTAATCTATGACTTTGGTCATTAAAAATCGTAAATTGTAATTAAAATTATTTGTTTATAAAACGATCCAACATCACGTTTATCTTACTCTTCATCATTTTCTGATTCCAAAAAGATATAAATATGTTATATTTGGATTAAAAACAAGCCCTGAAAATTAAAAATATAAAAATTATGATTAAAAGTAAATTTCCGAAATCGATTTAAAAACAATTTCATCTTATTCCTTGTCCGTTCCTGATTCCAAAAACATATAGATATGATATGTTTGGATTAAAAACACGTTCAGAGAGTTAAACAGAATAGAGATATAGAAAAGCGTGCTATCCTCCTCAGCGCAACCGCTACCGCGCTTTTCTGGATTGTTAATTTTACTGTCTTTGCCACGAGCGGTGGACAGACGATGCTACGAGTGTACGGTTTTGCGGAAAAAATGCAATGCGTTCAGTTTCATTCTGTGAGTTCGACTGAGCTTGACTAAATGTTGTATTTTCGCCTTACGCGACTTGTTTTATTTCTTCTTCAGATAAACGCCTTTGGTGACATCATATCCAACTTTTGAAATAAATCAAGGCGTCTCTGTAGCAACTTCATTTTTCTATTGAATTCACTTAAATTTGACCCGGTCCAGATAATGGGATTGCATTACAGTTTTAAGCTCAAAAACTAATTAACTTCTTTCGTAATTAAACTCCTGTTCAAAATATAAATGTAACAAGATATTTGTGTCTCTACCTCTCCGTCCATCGCTCCCTCTAAAGACTCAAGACTCAACAATTTTAATGTCCTTATAAAAACAAGGAAAATTGCCTCGATCGCAGTGTCAGGCGGTTTAAAACATAAATACCATCTCAATCACATCTCTCTTCTCAATAACATCTCTCCCCCCCCCCTCTCTCTCTCTCTCTCTCTCTCTCTATCTCTCTCTCTATCTCTCCCTCTCTCTCTCTCTCTCTCTCTCTCTCTCTCTCTCTCTCCTTCTCTCTCTCTCCTTCTTTCTCTATCCCGTTGTGTTTAAGTGTCTGTGTGCGTGCATGCATGCATAGCGTATCTTTACGCGCATGTCTTTCCCGGAAGAGATAAACAGCACCATGCAATGAGCACAAATTGCTTTCTCCCCAAGGAAAGGTTGTGTGCAAGACCCTTTCCATTAGTTTGAAGAAGTTAAATTAGTTTAAGAAAGTTGGAAATGTGAGCGTGCTTCCATTGACAATCAAAGCATGTGACACACCATAATCATGCGCAACAGGACGTTTTATTTGTTATTTTTCAAAAGAACACGAAAGTAAGCAGGTCACGTTTCTTGAAGGAATTGGACCTCATTGGTTGACGTCGCATCATGGTGTGCAAACTTTCCAAGATTTACTTAACTCAAAAAGTATGTAAAAATAAACCCACACACGAACAAATACCGGGAGAGCGGGAGAAAAAAAAAGAGAAAGAAGAGAGAAAGAGGGAGAGAGAGAGAGAGGGAGAGAAAGAGAGACTGAGAGAGAGAATGAGAGAGAGAGAGAATGATGAGAGAGAGAGAAAGAGAGAGAGAGGGGGAGAGAGAGAGAGAGAGAGAGGGGGAGAGAGAGAGAGAGAGAGAGAGAGTGTCAGGCAGGCAGATAGACAAACAGACAAACAGACAGACAAACAGACAGACAGGCAGACAGACAAACAGACAGACAAACAGACAGACAAACAGACAGACAAACAGACAAACAGACAGACAGACAGACAGACAGACAGGCAGACAGGCAGACAGACAGACAGACAGACAGACAGAGACGGAGTGGAGACACAGAAAAAGAAAGCCAGAGGGAAAGTGCTGAACGCATTTTCAATACCTCACAACTTGTAACGAGTTGAAATTACCTTTCCCTGGCACTGGTTTTCTTCTTCTAAGAAAGAAAGAAGAAAACAAAGAGGAAGTACAAACTGTCAGAAAAATGCAACAAAAAATGTTAGAAGATACAAAAACAAAACACGCCGTGGGCTTTTTTCATCAGAATGTTTGCGACTGTAATTGTTTTCTATTTGATTCATAACAAAAAATGATGTCTGAACACTTTTACTGGCAAATATTGCGATGACTTCTTCATAAAAAAAAACCAAGTCGACATCAATATTGATAATAATAATAAGAATTGGTATGTTGACTGTTTAAGCATACGATTATCCCAGTGTGCACAGACTTTTCAACCCCCAACATCAAGACAAATTCCTGGAGAACTCTGGGTAAAAAAAAGAGAAAGTGTGCAAAATAGATAAAGAAAAGAAAGAAAGAAAGGAAGAAACGAATGAATGGACGAAATGAATAAATGAATGTGTAAATACATGAATAAATAGATAAATAACTCAATAAATAAATGAATAACTAAAACATTAAATCAAAAAATCAATGAATGAATCAATCAATGAATAACTCAAAAAGAACAAAAAGAAAGATTGCGACACATTTTGTACGCCAGCAAAATATATTAAATACCATGTTCTTTACTTAAAACCCACAATATGTATTGAATGCAATAACACAGGAAACACAGAGAGAGTCCCACTATGTATATTGTCCTATCACTTTATTCCAACGACGTCGTTTGTTGCCTTATTGTCCTTTGGCGCACAAATAACAAAAAAGGCCTGGAGACGAGAGTTTGTTACCCGAAGCAAACTTTATCACGGTGTGTCAACTGATTCCGGCTATATCGTTCGTACACCGGATGTTTCCGTTCGTACAGCGTCCGGTAGCTCAGTTGGTAGAGCACTGGACTTGTGATCGAAAGGTCGCAGGTTCGAATTCGGGCCGGGACGGACACGGGTCAACTTTATGTGCAGACCCAGAGACGGAAGCCATGTCCCACCCCCGTGTCATCACAATGGCACGTAAAAGACCTTGGTCATTCTGCCATAAGTGCAGGTGGCTGAATACACCTAAACACGCAGACACCTGGGTAGCGCGACTCCGTTGCTGCTAGCTTTCCACTGGGAGGAAGCGACCCGAATTTCCCAGCGATGGGACAATAAAGTAATGAAAATGAAAATGAAAATGAAATTTTCAGCACTTGGTCGAGGAGAAAGTTCCAGAAATGACGCTGTACGAACGGAAACATTCGGTGTACGAACGAAATAGCCGGAATCAGTTGACACACCGTGTTTATTCTGTATTCTGAATGCAGCTTTTACAGCAACCGACGGTAAATAAGTGTTTCGTAACACCATTTTGTAGAAAACTCAAATGGCCTGTCCCCAGAGAACCATCGTGAGCGATGGACTTTCAAGGGTGACCTTCCGTTTCATCGTGTTTCGTTTCGCCGTTCCATCAGTGAGCTCAACCGCGACGATCGCTGATGTGGAGCAACATTTTGTTGTGAAGTGCAAATCCTCTTTCAAAATCTTCTAAACCGGTATTCTTGCCAGAGACTGAGTACGAGTATCAGCAAAGCTTTATAAGCTTGTACCATCAGTTCTTGTCTGTCTGCCCACGTTAAGAAGACCATTGGTTTGACGTAATTGTGAATGATATTTTGTTCATAAATTGACGTTTTCAATAACTAACAACTCTTGGTTTAAAAAAATAAAATCAAAACTTTGAGAAAATCGGGTCATAAGAGGTGACTGATACCACTATTCTCATTGTGGCACCACCACTCTCACTCCGGCACCGACCGGCACGGTTGGCCTAGTGGTAAGGCGTCCGCCCCGTGATCGGGAGGTCGTGGGTTCGAACCCCGGCCGGGTCATACCTAAGACTTTAAAATTGGCAATCTAGTGGCTGCTCCGCCTGGCGTCTGGCATTATGGGGTTAGTGCTAGGACTGGTTGGTCTGGTGTCAGAATAATGTGTCAGAATAATGTGCTGCGACTTCTGTCTTGTGTGTGGCGCACGTTATATGTCAAAGCAGCACCGCCCTGATATGGCCCTTCGTGGTCGGCTGGGTGTTAAGCAAACAAACAAACAAACTCCGGCACCGGTCTGGCAACACCATTCTCATTCTGGCATCTCCACGTTTTCAATAACTAATCATTCTTGGCTTTTAAAAAAATTCAAAACTTGGAGAAAATCGGGTCATAAGAGGTGACTGATACCACTATTCTCATTATGGCACCACCACTCTCACTCCGGCACCTGTCTGGCAACACCATTTTCATTCTGGCATCTCTACTCTCACTCTGGCACTCTCACCCTTGCAGCACTTTGTCACCACCGCTCTCACTCTCACGGTCTCACAGTTTTTGGCACCGGTCAGGCACCACCAATCTCGTTCTGGGACAGATCACGCACCACCACTCTCACTTCGGCACCCGTCCGGCACCATCATTATTACTCTGTTACTCTCACTCTCACTCTGGCACAACAAATCTCACGCAGGCACCGGTCTGGCATCTTCACTCTCGCTCTGGCACAACCATTATCACTCAGGCACCACTGTGGCACCCCCACACTCACTCCGGCCACCGTCTGGCACCACCACTCTCACTCCGGCCACCGTCTGGCACCACCACTCTCACTCTGGCACCCGTCTGGCACCACCACTCTCACTCCGGCCACCGTCTGGCACCACCACTCTCACTCTGGCACCCGTCTGGCACCACCACTCTCACTCCGGCCACCGTCTGGCACCATCACGCTCACTCTGTCACCGGTCTGGCGCCACCACTCTGACTCCGGCACCGGTCTTGCACCACCACTCTGAATCCGGCACCGATCTGGCACAACCACTTTGACTCCGGCACCGGTCTGGCACCACCACTTTTGACTCCGGTACCGGTCTGGCTCCACCACTCTCGCTCTGGCACCCGTCTGGCACCACCACTCTCACTCCGGCACCCGTCTGGCACCACCACTCTCACTCCGGCACCCGTCTGGCACCACCACTCTCACTCCGGCACCCGTCTGGCACCACCACTCTCACTCCGGCACCCGTCTGGCACCACCACTCTCACTCCGGCACCCGTCTGGCACCACCACTCTCACTCCAGCACCCGTCTGGCACCACCACTCTCACTCCGGCACCCGTCTGGCACCACCACTCTCACTCTGGCACCCGTCTGGCACCACCACTCTCACTCCGGCCACCGTCTGGCACCACCACTCTCACTCCGGCAACCGTCTGGCACCACCCCTCTCACTCCGGCACCCGTCTGGCACCACCACCCTCACTCTGGCACCCGTCTGGCACCACCACTCTCACTCCGGCCACCGTCTGGCACCACCACTCTCACTCTGGCACCCGTCTGGAACCACCACTCTCACTCTGGCACCCGTCTGGCACCACCCCTCTCACTCCGGCACCCGTCTGGCACCACCACTCTCACTCTGGCACCCGTCTGGAACCACCACTCTCACTCTGGCACCCGTCTGGCACCACCCCTCTCACTCCGGCACCCGTCTGGCACCACCACTCTCACTCTGGCACCCGTCTGGCACCACCACTCTCACTCCGGCACCCGTCCGGCACCCCAACACTCACTCCGACCACCGTCTGGCACCACCACTCTCACTCTGGCACTCGTCAGGCACCACCACTCTCACTCCGGCACCCCGGCGTCTGGCACCACCAATCTCACTCTGCCTCTGGCACTACCATTCTTATTTTGGAAGTCTCACTTTGGAAGTGTGTGTGTGTGTGTGTGTGTGTGTGTGTGTGTGTGTGTGTGTGTGTGTATGTATGTGTGTGTGTGTGTGTGTGTGTGTGTGTGTGTGTGTGTGTGCGTGTATTTGTTCACCAGTCTCGAAGGACAAAGTTTCATTTCCAAGGCGTCAAAAAGATGACTAGTCTCACACACCGGTCAACATTGTTAGCCCAGCCAATTAACCTGGTAACCTTTCGCTGTGTCACCCACTGTTTTTGTTATTTCCATCTCTGTCCCCCCCCCCCCCCCCCCCATCTCCACCCCTACGTTTCACTGTACTGTTTCTTTCCTTCTTTCTCATTTCACTTTCCTCACCCACCTCACACAGCCCGACAGCCACCTTCTCCCTTCTCAGTTCTGCTGGTTTGCTGTAGCCTACTCTGTCTTCCCTCCTTGTTGTAACCCCCTTACACCCCCCCCCCCCCCGCACTCCATGCACAGCCCAATGCCACCCCTCCCTTTTTTCACGGACTTACATCTCATGTACGTCCGTGCTTTTTTTCATGAAAGGGTCCTCCCCCCCCCCCCCCCCTTTACTCCGTGGCTCTCCCCCAACCCACCACAAGCCCCACTCAGCCAATCCCAACTCCCGATCCCGTTTCTGTTACGTCACTGTGTTTTTGTTGTTGTCTACCCTCTTACTCCATAGCTCGCTCCACCCCCCCCCCCCCAGCCCCCCCCCCACCCCCCCTCTTTGAAGTCGTGTCAGTCCTGTTCATTATTACAACGGTAAAGTGAAAAACATCTCGCCCTCTTTAACTCAATCAGGACAACTAGGTCAGAGACGAGGACACAGAGTCGCAGAAGATAATGGTGTCTGTAAGTGTGAGAGATGACATTTGTGTAAACATAAGAGAGAGAGAGAGAGAGAGAGAGAGAGAGAGAGAGAGAGAGAGAGAGAGAGAGAGAGAGAGAGAGAGAGAGAGAGAAAGACAGGGGGGGGAGAGAGAGAGAGAGAAAAAAATGAGAGATAGATAGAGAGAGCGAGGGGGGGGGGGGGGAGACGTGTGTGAGAGAGAGCCGAATACCAGGCTGCGCCTGGGACCCGGCTTTGCCGGGTATACGCCGGCTTTGCCGGCGCACGAAGGAAAGGAGATAAACGCGCAAAACACTGGAGACCTTTTAAAAATAGTAACGTGCAGTGACCTTCTAAAAATAGTAACGTAGTAACGGGAATATGGATTGACGCCACACAGAGGAAGGGAGATAATCGCGGCTGAAAACACTGGAGAAGATAAGGAAGAGTTACTGGTAGTGGATCCAGACCAAAAAAAACCCAAAATCGGTTCAGCGCGCACAGCGCTGCGCGCTGAGAGCACGTGTTGAAATATCTCATCGATGAGGTTGTGTCCGGGGTGTAGCTGAATACGGTGTCCAAATTTGAAAAAGATCCACCAAGAACTTTGGCCGTGCATCGCGAACAGACAGACAGACAGACAGACACTAGTCGTATATATATATAGAAGCCCGGGCGCGGACTGTATAGAAAGCATCGTCCATCGCGGAAGAAAATCGGCCTGAATACGGCTAGAAACAAGGAATCTGTGTTTCTTACACTAGCTTTACCCTCCGTTATTTAAACAAATACAAAACCACTCCTAACAAACAATACATCAAATGAAAGCTACGACCTTAAAGCTTTTCATTGCAATAAATAACATTTCGTAAAAACTTACATTTATTTAGTACGATACAAAAACAATGGTCCTAGTGAAGGCACTGAACCAATTTCAATGCAGCCTGCAAACTACAAAACTCTCTAAACTGGGATAATGGACAAATTCATAAATCATACACATAAAAAGAAGAACCCTAGACAAACATTATGATCTATATGCGTTACATGGCGGAACATAAAACAGTGACTTAGTACGAAGCGGCAAAGTCCGAAAGTAAATGGAATCGGCTAAATTCCGGCGCGAGTACATGTGTACTTAAATTCTGAATCTTCGCAGAGAAACCAAGCATCCTTTATTACAACCAAATCCTTATAAACAAACTAAAATCATATGCAACATAGGCACGGGATATGTAATAGTGATACAAAAATGACAAAACAATGAACAAAAAGACAAAGATACGTTTGTGAGAATCAATTTCTCTCAACGATACATGAAACCGGTCAAAATCAAAGTGACGCTTTGGTCAGTTCGAAACATTATCGTAAATAACACAATAATATGCAGCCATATGCCTAATCATTGACTTCTATGCAAACCTAAATATAATTAGGACCATAATTATGAAAGATAAGAGGGACTTTGAAAGATAGAAGTTAGGTCGAAAGGTATTTTATTAGAATTTGTGCCAGCAAGGGGCGCACGCATCATCGAGGGCCCCAAGGGGGGGGGGGGGGGGGGGGGGGGGGTATCATCACGATCACGGGAAGGGAAATTTTAGCTTTCACGATCACAGTTACCTTGATTTTTGTTTTCACGATCACAAACACCTTGACGAATAGACGATCATAGAGTGACACAGCTGTGAAAAATGTACGTTGAAAATAAAACGCTTTGCAATAATGCCCATCACGATCACGAAAACAAATGACGATCACGATCACGAGACTTGATTATTTTTGTCATCACGGATCACGGGCAAAGTCCCATCACGATCACAGAAATGGAAATTTCGGCAATCACGGTCACAGAAAGGTAAAAAAACGCCAATCACGATCACGATTTTAAACCCTTTGGGGCCCTCATCATCGTATCGTCTGCTACGGAGTAGGTGACTCTGTTTGCACTGTACCAGGCTGTTTCGCTATACGATCGTTAGAGTGTTTAGGGTAGCGAAGTGCACTTGGCTACATAAAAACAAGTTGCGTAAGGCGAAATTACTACATTTAGTCAAGCTGTGGAACTCACAGAATGAAACTGAACGTAGTCCGCCGCTAGTGCAAAAGGCAGTGAAAGTGACAGCCTGTTTGGCGCGGTAGCGGTTGCGCTGTGCTTCATAGCACGCTTTACTGTACCTCTATTCGTTTTAACTTTCTGAGCGTGTTTTTAATCCAAACATATCATATCTATATGTTTTTGGAATCAGGAACCAACAAGAAATAAGATGAAAGTGTTTTTAAATTGATTTCGAAAATTTAATTTTGATCATAATTTTTATATTTTTAATTTTCAGAGCTTGTTTTTAATCCAAATATAACATATTTATATGTTTTTGGAATCAGGAAATGATGAAAAATAAGATGAACGTAAATTTGGATCGTTTTATAAAAATGGTGGTTTTTTTTTTACAATTTTCAGATTTTTAATGACCAAAGTCATTAATTAATTTTTAAGCCACCAAGCTGAAATGCAATACCGAAGTCCGGCCTTCGTCGAAGATTGCTTGGCCAAAATTTCAATCAATTTGATTGAAAAATGAGGGTGTGACAGTGCCGCCTCAACTTTTTACAAAAAGCCGGATATGACGTCATGAAAGACATTTATCGAAAAAAATAAATAAAAAAACGTCCGGGGATATCATTCCCAGGAACTCTCATGTCAAATTTCATAAAGATCGGTCCAGTAGTTTAGTCTGAATCGCTCTACACACACACACGCACAGACAGACAAGACAGACAGACAGACAGACAGACACACACACACACACACACACACACACATACACCACGACCCTCGTCTCGATTCCCCCTCTATGTATTGTTAAAACATTTAGTCAAAACCTGACTAAACGTAAAAATGGTGATTATAATTAAGAGCAAATGAATGCGGGCCTTCGTTTCACTGCTGTTTAAGTAAAACTACTGAGAAAAACAATCCCCCCCCCCCCCCCCCCCCAATCAGAAATTGTGAAAACCCACACGAAATCTAGATTGAAAACTAAAGGTCAATGCTAATGTACGTATTTCGTCCTTTCCATTCAGTATAGGCCAGACTTGTCAAAATCCTTTTCAAGACACTCTCCTTGTCCAGTAATCAATTGTACTCGCCAACTCGGACATCACAGTACTCAAAGAAAGAAATTCTAATCTTCTTCGTTGTCTTCTTCTTTGTTCATGGGCTGAAACTACCACGTTCACTCACGTTCTTGCACGAGTTGATTTTTACATGTATGACCGTTTTTACCCCGCCATTCAGGCAGAATACGCCGATTTTGGGGGAAGCATGCTGTGTATGTTCGTGTTTCTATAACCCAACGAACCCTGACATGGATTACATGATCTTTTCCGTGCGCACTTGGTCTTGTGCTTGCGTGTACACACGAAGGGGGTTAAGTCGCTAGCAGGTCTGTACATATCAGTTGACCTGGGAGATCGAAAAAATCCCCACCCTTAACCCACCAGGCGGCCGCGGCCGGGATTTGAACTCACGACCTTCCGATTTGGAGACCAATGTCTTATCCACTTCGCCATTGCGCCCGTCATTCCAATGTTCGATCGTGCTTGTTTACGCTGTGCAATGCGTTTTAGCCCCATGTACATCATGGGATGAGAAGCCGTCCGCTAGATAACAGATTTGAATTGCTGACAACTTTTTGACAGCTTCGACGAATGCTTACCCACCAGAATAGAGTAAAAATTTGACATTAAACCTAATTGTGTTTCTGACAGCGAAGACTGTCAGACCGAAGCTATTCGCCGATTAAATTTCATTTTTACATTTAGTCAAGTTTTGACTAAATCTTTTAACGTAGAGGGGGGGAATCGAGACGAGGGTCATGGTGTATGTGTGTGTGTGTGTGTGTGTGTGTGTGTGTGTGTCTGTCTGTGTGTGTGTGTAGAGCGATTCAGACTAAACTACTGGACCGATCTTTATGAAATTTGACATGAGAGTTCCTGGGTATGATATCCTCACACGTTTTTTTCATTTTTTGGATAAATGTCTTTGATGACGTCATATCCGGCTTTTCGTGAAAGTTGAGGCGGCACTATCACGCCCTCATTTTTCAACCAAATTGGTTGAAATTTTGGTCAAGTAATCTTCGACGAAGCCCGAACTTCGGTATTACGGTTCAGCGTGGTGGCTTAAAAATTAATTAATGACTTTGGTCATTAAAAATCTGAAAATTGTAAAAAAAATATTTTTTTAATAAAACGATCCAAATTTACGTTCATCTTTTTCTCCATCATTTGCTGATTCCAAAACATATAAATATGTTGTATTTGGATTAACAACAAGCTCTGAAAATTAAAAATATAAAAATTATTATCAAAATTTATTTTTCGAAATCAATTTAAAAACACTTTCATCTTATTCCTTGTCGGTTCCTGATTCCAAAAACATATAGATATGATATGTTTGGATTAAAAACACGCTCAGAAAGTTAAAACGAAGAGAGGTACAGAAAAGCGTGCTATCCTTCTCAGCGCAACGAATACCCCGATCTTCTTGTCAATTTCACTGGCACTGCCTTTGCCACGGGCGGTGGAGTGACGATGCTACGAGTATACGGTCTTGCTGCGTTGCGTTGCGTTCAGTTTCATTCTGTGAGTTCGACAGCTACTTGACTAAATGTTGTATTTTCGCCTTACACGACTTGTTACATTTAGTCAAGTTTTGACTAAATGTTTTAACGTAGAAGGTGGAATCGTGACGAGCAGGGCCGGACCCAGGGGGGGTTCCAGGGGTTCCGGAACCCCCCCCCCTGGAAAAAGCATGTACCTTGCTTTGAGTGTTTTTTATTTTTTTTATTTTTTTAAAAATAAATTTTGTGTGTGTCTCTAACAAATTTCATTCAATGTGAAATCCGATGAGAAAAAGGTACCCCCCCCCCCCCACAATGCTGCTCTTAACCCTCAAAACAAGGCCCAGAATGCACCAGATTGCACAGATTTTAACCGTTTTTCAAAAATATTCCGGGGGAGCATGCCCCCGGACCCCCCTAGTTCGCGCGCCTGCAAAGCAGACGCGCGCTTGTGGCTTCGCCACTTCGCTGATTTGCCCCCCCCCAAAAAAGGGGGAACCCCCCCCCCCCCTTACAACTCATTTGGTCCGGCCCTGACGAGGGTCGTGGTGTATGTGCGTGCGTGCGTGTGTGTGTGTCTCTGTGTGTGTGTGTGTGTGTAGAGCGATTCAGACTAAACTACTGGACCGATCTTTATGACATTTGGTTTAAACAAGTTTATTCAGTAAATTCCATTGGTACTATTACCGCATACATGAAATAAGGAACATGGAGCACAACAAGCTAAGCTTATGAGCGTACTCTTAAAAGCAAATGAAATTTGGCGGACGATTTTAATATAACAAATTTGAAATAATGTCAAAATAATAATGGTAAATTATGGTAGACAAACATGTAACAATAAGAGTGAAAAGGCAAAACCAACAAAAAACAACAAACAAAAAAACCAATGCTAAACTAACAACAGTACTCACACGCGCTCGCACACTCACTCGCACACACACGCATACAATGACTTCCACATGGTTGAAAATAGAATACTACCAGAACAAAGAAATGTAAACAGTACTGCACATGGTGGATGAGATAAATGCATTCATTATTCAAAACGTTTGCTTAATAAGATAAACCTGAATAACTGGTCAAATATCAATGCATTTTCGCTGTCTGACTTGTCTCTATTGCCATACAGAAAATCATCAGCGGTTAGCAAATCATAGTTGGGCAGTGTTGACAAGGTGACTTCACGTATTTGAAGAGATAAGGGGCAATGAAAAATATAGTGCTCCGCATTTTCAACAGGATAACCACAAGTGCATGACGGGTCGGGAATTAAATGTCTGTCAAATAGATCACTATTTAGATTGCTGATCCTCAATCTCAGTCTGCAATGGATAATTTCTGATTTTCGATCAGATGTGTATAGATACGAGGGAACAACAGAATCATCAGAACTAATACGTTTTTTAAATAACCCAATAGAATCAAGTTGTTTTACAGTATCTGGAAGCTCATTCCACAGGGAAGTCGAAGACAGAAAAAATGACTTTTTATACAATTCAGTTCGAGAGTGGGGAGTCTGTCTGTCAAGTGGTCTTCGTCTATGGTAAGGGTTCACAGAAGCAACGAGAGGAGGCAGACGTTCTAGTAAGTATGGTGGCACGCGTGCATTAACTAATTTGAAATACAAAATCAATTTGTGTCTTTTTCGCCTCTCCTTCAGTGTTGTAAATCCTGATTCATCGTACAATTTTTGGTGACTCGTGCCACGAACTGCACCTATAATGGTTCTTATGGCATCAAGATGCAAGTTTTCTAATAAAGTAGCTAATCTGTCAGAACAGTTATCCCAAATGACGTCAGAAAAATCAAAATGGGGAATAATAAAAGATTTATACATAAGTTCAAGTGCCTTTCGGCTAAGGCGATACTTTATGACATTTGACACGAAAGTTCCTGGGTATGATATCCCCAGACGTTTTTTTCATTTTTTTGATAAATGTCTTTGATGACGTCATATCCGGCTTTTCGTGAAAAATATTTTTTTTATAAAACGATCCAAATTTACGTTCATCGTATTCTCCATCATTTGCTGATTCCAAAACATATAAATATGTTATATTTGGATTAAAAACAAGCTCTGAAAATTAAATATATAAAAATTATGATCAAAATTAAATTTTCCAAATCAATTTAAAAACACTTTCATCTTATTCCTTGTCGGTTCCTGATTCCAAAAACATATAGATATGATATGTTTGGATTAAAAACACGCTCAGAAAGTTAAAACGAAGAGAGGTACAGAAAAGCGTGCTATCCTTCTCAGCGCAACTACTACCCCGCTCTTCTTGTCAATTTCACTGCCTTTGCCGTGAGCGGTGGACTGACGATGCTACGAGTGTACGGTCTTGCTGCGTTGCATTGCGTTCAGTTTCATTCTGTGAGTTCGACAGCTACTTGACTAAATGTTGTATTTTCGCCTTACGCGACTTGTTTTAATTGACATAGTTACGAAACACTCGAAAAAACCCAGTGCAGGTGTATTTAAAAGCTGACATATAGTCCTATTTAACTAGTTTAATTACTTCCAGAACTTTTCCCATCGTTGCGAGGATGTATAAATTAAGCTTCCTGCAAAGTTTTAGGTTTGAAGTCCTTACCAATTACGAGAAATAATTAATTCTTTATTGCATTGTTTCGCAACAGTTCTCCAGAACTTGGGCTATTTTTAGACCGTTGACGTCACTTCGTGACGTTTCGTAAGGCCAAAAAAAAAATTTGTCTGTTTAGGGTAACATGACCAAAAAAAGTAGGGTCGGTAGGTAGGTAGGTTTTTTGTGTTTTTTTTGTTTTTTTTGTTTGTGTAAATGCTATGTTGGCTGAACATTCACTTCTTATATTTGATGAATACATGTTTCAAAACTAACGTATAAATAAAACAGAGAGAAAGGGAGAGAAAGAAACGCCAAATGTCTTTTTTTAGCATTTTTACCTCTTTTTTTTCTTTTTTTTTTTGAAATCAAAAAAAAGTTTTTGGGTCGGCGCCAAATCGATAGGGTCGGTCGGGTTACCCTAAACAGACAATTTTTTTTTTTGGCCTAAACCAAAGATGGCGTCGGAGACAGTCAAAGCGCGGTTGCCTTACAATGGCAAAAAAGATAGAAGTAAACCCGTCTAAAGCTGTCAAGGCTTTACCCTAACCCTAATCTGCTGAGAAGAGAAAGTGGACTCCTTGCTTCATCACCACGCAGCACCAGCGCTGGGTCGCGCTGAAAGAAAGATTGTTTTCGTCAGAGGCCCATCGCTTCAAATTGAGAACCAAGTACAAAGGGGATACTGAACTCGCCAAAGTTTTGCTGGACACGTGAGTACATAGGCCTATTAGAAAATTAGATGTACTTGTAGCTTTTCAGCTGGAGCCTGTGGCCTTATTCTTGCGAAAATGCTGTGAGAGATCGTATATTTCCGCCTGCGCAATTTCCGGAAAACATCCACTTTCACTTTGAGACTGTTCTGTTTACATTCGACGCTATCAACACCACTTTGCAATACTGAAATAATTTTGTCTGTGTTCGAAAGCTACAGCCAATCGTTATTATATCCCCCTAGGTACAGTTTTATAACATTATTGGCACATGTAAACAATATGAATTAATTAATGAACGCTACGGGGGGGGGGGGGGGGGGGGGGGGGGGTAAAAAATCAAGGGTCTGCCAAACCCGGCAAATGCAGTAGGCAGCCCAGAGATCCCTAAGTACCTCTCTCAATTATAGTACTTTTCGGCAATATTTACAGTTTCAAATAGCTAGGATAGCTTCTTTGTGATTTGATGGAGGTGTTCTGGGGAAACTGAAAGGTAGCCTCGTCAGGGGACAACTATTCAAACCCATATCCTCATCACTTTTGTTCCTCGATTCAGAATAATCATTTATAGATGACTATTTTTCATTTCCCTTATTTGGGTGTATTGGTGTGTACTATCCTCTCAGTGATTGAGGCTTATGTAAGGCTTGGTGATTGTGTAGTACATCGTGCCTTTAACGTTTTTTTTCTCCGTATTGTTGTGTGTACTGATGGTACAGGTAAATGTGGGGAGTGGTGTGGTTGTGTGTTCAACCCTTCTCATTATTATGGGGGCGAGGACGCCCCCATTCTATACGGATAGTTTCGAGGTTGACCATGGGCAGCGCCATTTTGTTGTGAAATACGTCATCAGTTTGTGTACACAGGAAGTTGTGACATCCGTCACCCTATGGGAGGGGTGGAGGCAACATTGTTCATCTGTAGAAAGTTGTGAAATCCGTCACCCTATGGGAGGAGTGAAGGCAAAATTGGTCATCACAGAGTTTGTGTAACACAGGAAGTTGTGAAATACGTCACCCTATGGGAGGGGTGACGGCAAAATCGCAAAAACATAATAGGTCGCATTGTGCAGGGTCAACTGCAACAAACTCAAACCGAGCCATTCATACCTAGTTGTATTTGAGCGACTTATATACCGACATTTTTATTTCTTATTTTCAGCACAGGTGTAGGAAAAATCATGAACCAAAATGTTATTTATTTTCTAATTTAACATTTTTTTTTACAAATATGACCATGGTCTTTTAAACATACAGTGACATTAAACATTGTTATGTTAAAAAAAAAGAAAAAAGAAAAAAAGCTTTTGTGCACAAATTAGAAAATACATTGTACATTTTACCTACAGGCCAAACAGTGTCTGTTGACGGCAAAGGACCCAGCAAGTTGCTATTTTTAGATCGATTAAAAGTTGTCAAGAACAGGCGCTTACATTTGGATGTGTCCACTGATAGTAGGTTTGGTTGTGATCAATCAGAATGATGTGGGAATAAAAATGTATGACAGTTTGGTATGATGACATGCAATTCAAATATGCTGAAATGTAATATTATACATGATATAATATTATTATGGCTGTTGCCATGACCATGAACCCCAAGAAAGGTTTAATGTTATGTAAAATCAAAATACCAAAATCAAGCACCTACTAATCTGGTCTACGGTGAGGGAAGATTGAGGCAAACTTCGCGCGCCGCGCTCATTGGCTCAGTATTGAACTTGCGTCAAGGCCGATGCGCGTAGATTCCCAGAATGTTTACTTTCGGTTAGATTCTTCGACAGCATTCGCAGAGGTGACTGCCGTTACAGAGGTGAGTAAAACTGACCATCGAAAGGAAAATAAGATTCATATTGGTAATACTAATAACATACTTGCACAAGCATGTATCTACCAAAACTGTATGGGAGCACATAGTTGGAAAGGCGTGGTGAAGCGATCAAATCGAATCGTCCGTCTCAGTCAAGGTCCTGAGCGAAAGAGAGTGAAAAACCGGCCACAGTCCTCAGCATCGTGTGTCTGTGTGTAACCTCTTTCATTGACAAGATACTCTTGTTTCCCCTCAGCCTTGACCATTGAGTCGGTTACCTAATCTGTGAACCCTTCAGTTGTCTTGCTGTGTCAAAAGTTACGACACAGTCAACTGGTTTTGCTCTGAGTGAACAGTTGGAGGTGACCTCTCTGACCACAGCCCAACAGTACATGGCTGGAGGGAGTGAGAGAGAGAGGGAGGCGGGGGGGGGGGGGGGGGGGTGGGGGTGGAGGGGTAGCTGGCTAAACTCTGTGGGGTGTCCGGTGTCACTGCATGTCAGCAGGAAGAGCATTGGAGAGAAATAGAGAGGTGTACTCTTCCACACAATTTCCAAGCATCAGTTGTCACGGCTTGGGGTTGGCATTAGTGAGGGAGAGTGTGAGCTGTGTTATGTACAGTGTATTTCCGACTGAAGAGTGAAAAGTCACTGCCATGCCACATGATCGGCATGCAGTCAATAAAGCCAGACAAGATGAAAATAAATTACATGATTATGACATGCAGCTCTATCTGCTGCTATTTATTCAAACTGGGTTTCAAGCTTATTCTTGCAAAGCATCTGCACACGCTCCTCTGTGCTGTGTTTGTGTGGCTGCTTTCGTATGTCAGTGCATGGTGAGTGTGTTCACTGCCTTGAGGATTTATTTTATCTCTTCTTTTCAACACTTTTCATACAAATCATTTTTACAGAACGTTTAAAGAAGTATTAGGAGTTTATTGTTTAGCAGCCACAAGAAGTGATTAGCATATATAGGCCACGGTCAAAAGATCGTGTAGGTTACCTAGCCCAAAAGTTAGGCTAGGATAGCAACTGATCAAAAGATCAGACAAAGGCTTAACAGCCTAAGTACCAGTCTGATAACATAACATAACATAACAACATAGACTCAATCCTGTTGTTTGTGTGTCTCTGTGTGAGTGTATGGGGGAGGGGGTGGTGTGGTCACCCCGTGACCGGACACCTGCAATGTACGGACAGTTTTGCTGTGGCCCAAGGGTGTCCGTTCATGAGAGGGACTGCTGTACATTGGTGCTCAGTGATTTACAAGCATGTTTTCTGTTGCTATGTAAATTCTCCTGTCTTATGTAGAACACACACACTTTGTATTACATTTTTTTTTTTTTACAATAATCTCATTTGGTGCTGGGTAAAAATATTTTAAAAGTTTTCAGGTTCATGTTATTCTCTAGTTTCACTTTTTGTTTTACGCTCGACACGTGTTTGAATCTGTATCTGTCTGCAACTGTGAGTAAGTACACCTGAATCCAACATACTAAAGAGAAATAGAGAGCTTCAGTATTTAGTCTGTACTTTAAAAAAATTGTTATTGCATGCATTTTTCTTCCGTTGTATTTTTTATGTCTTGAAAATAATAAAAATTGCTTTGAAAATGTATTGTGTACCGCAGTCAGAAGTAATTTATTACTTTTGGGAGTTTAGTAACGTGATATCAGTTTTCAATTGTTCGTTCACTTATATTGCTTTCAGATTTAACACACAAGAAACAGCAGCACGGTTTTCGTTGCGAAAAAGGGCATTGGCAGTGCTACGCGATCGAATTGTGTATTATGTACACGCGGTGTTCTTCTGGAAAAGACCGAAGCGACATGTGACGTCAGTCGTTCAGCCCGCGAGCGGTGGGAGGGGGGGGGGAGGGGGGTTCACATGGTTTGTTTGTTTGTTTGTTTGTTTCAGACCCACACCCATATACACACATTTCACATGTAAACCATTTGTCCGCCCCCTGTCGATATTTATCGACTAAGTTCCTTGTTTTGTCTGTGTACTGTATGTACAGGTTGACAGGGGGAGGGGGTGTCTTGGTTGTTTCATTGGGTGGTTTAGCAACGAAGCAATTCATCCCTTTTTGGAAGATGAGGGTGGTCCGCCCGAGGGCAGACCGGAGTGTAGGTTTTAGACAAAAGTTTTGCCTAATGTCGCTTTGGTAGCTTAGGGATTCTGTTGTCACTTGTTGAGTGGTCCCGTGGCCGTTTTCGTTGTTGGTTGCGGTGTTCGCGTCTTTCCCTGTCTTCCTCGTAGTCACGGTGGCGTTGTACCAAAGTTTGTTCATCCTTGATGAATTTTTGGAGGCCGTGTTTCAGCATATTGAGGGTTTCTTCATCTTTACACGCGATGGCGAGGGCTTCATCGCGGAGACATTTGATGGTTTCTGTCTCGTTTCCAATTTCCCCCTCGAGGAATTCGGCGAAGTGGTGTTGGAGGGAATTGTTGTTTTCCCTTATGATGTCCCGAAATTGTTCTCTAAGCCCCTGCATTCTTGCAGTTGAGCCGTTCAAACCTGGGTTGAAGTCGGTGGCCCCTTTCAAAAAGGGTACACAACGGTTCTTTTTGATTGCGAGTGTTATCGATTGTTTTGCTGTGGTTAAGCTCGTTCTAGATTTGAACGTTTCCTGTAGTTTTTCCAGAATGTGGTTTACCCTTTCTTTGGTTGGTTTCTGGTTCAGTTGAAGGGTTTGGTTAGGGGCGTCCGCGTTCGCGGGTAGTAGATTGATCTCGAGGATGCTGTCATGTTCCCTCATGCTGTTCAGTTCCAGCTCCCTGGAGGTGTGGTACTGGCTGGCGTGGATGGTGGAGTCCTCTTCATTTTCCAAGGAGAAGTCGAATTGGGTCTCGGCAATCTCATTGTTGAAGTTGGTGGCCATAGTGATGGAGGATGGTGTAGGTCGAGGAGCGTAGTTGGAAAGCGTGGTGGGTCTGGATCAGGAGAAACTCGTGATGTGGTTAAGTATTTGGCTCTGTCTGTTTAAATAGGCAGTTTCGTCAGAGTTGAGGTGTGGTTTCATTGGTGGGGTCGGGTGTGTGTGTGTGTGTGTGTGTGTGTGTGTGTGTGTGTGTGTGTGTGTGTGTGTCTGTGTTTGTGTCTGCGTGTGTGTGTGTGTGTGTTTGTGAGTGTGTGTGTGTGTGTGTGTGTGTGTGTGTGTGTGTACGTTTCTATATTTGCTTGTCTTGCTCGTTTGCTTCTTTTTGTGGCTGTTGCTTGCTTGCCTTTGATTTGGTAACTTATTTTTGTTCTTTAATATTGCAAAACAGTAATGGCTTCACATTTGAAAAAGACGAAGACAAGTCGCGTAAGGCGAAAATACAATATTTAGTCAAGTAGCAGTCGAACTCACAGAATGAAACTGAACGCAATGCCATCTTTCAGCAAGACCGTATACTCGTAGCATCGTCAGTCCACCGCTCATGGCAAAGGCAGTAAAATTGACAAGAAGAGCTGGGTAGTAGTTGCGCTAAGAAGGATAGCACGCTTTTCTGTACCTCTCTTTGTTTTAACTTTCTGAGCGTGTTTTTAATCCAAACATATCATATCTATATGTTTTTGGAATCAGGAACCGACAAGGAATACGACGAAAGTGTTTTTAAATTGATTTCGACAATTTAATTTTGATAATAATTTTTATATATTTAATTTTCAGAGCTTGTTTTTAATCCGAATATAATATATTTATTCTTCTTCTTCTGCGTTCGATGTTGGTGGCCGTGCTAGATCCTCAGACCAGTGGCTGCCAGGAAGTCCGCAGTCTTGCGCAGTTCGTCGGCAGGACCCCAGAGTTTGGCTCCAACACTGGTCTCTTCTTGCCAGAACTTCTGGCGTATTGTCTCTAGATGGGGGCAGTTCTGGAGAATGTGCTCCGGAGTTTGCTCTTCCGAGCCACATTCACAGTGTGCGTCATCCGCAAGGCCCAGTCTCTTGAGGTGTTTCTTCAGTCCACAGTGCCCTGTCCTTAGACGGAAAATGGTGGTTTGGCTTCTCCGGTCTAGTTTGTTGATGGGGTCTTCCTGTGGGTTGTAGTCTCCGTTTCTCTTTTTCCAGTTTTCTTTCTTCTTCCGTTGTAGAAGAGTCTTGGCTTCTTTGTACGAGGTGGAGTTGTGTGGTTGGGGAAGTCTCGCACCTCCTTTTGCCAGCCTGTCCGCTTCTTCATTGCCGGCAATGCCGACATGAGCCGGTATCCACTGGAGCACCACCTTGTTGTGTTGAGACAGGGTGCTGAGGCAGTTGTCGAGTTGCCTGGTGGGGAGGTCAGTGGGGCCAGACAGAAGGGACTGGAGGGCGGACAGGGAGTCAGTGAGGAGGACGATGTTTTGCCGACTGCGGTCTTCCCCTGCTGCGTGCTCTGCTGCAGTGATGAGGGCGTGGAGCTCGGCCCTGTAGTTCGAGCTCAGGTCACCAGCTGGGACGGAGAGGGAGGTGGTGGTCCCGTTTGGGCGACGGATGTAGACGCCACTGCCTCCATTCCTTACGGCGTTCTCTGAGGAGCCGTCTGTGTAGACGTGAGTCCAGGTGCAATGTGGGTAGCGATCCTGAATCATCTCCATGGCGAGGGCCTTCTGGACATGTGGTGACTGTTCGCCCTTTGCTGTCAGTCCTGGTACATCTATATATTTATATGTTTTTGGAATCAGCAAATGATGGAAAATAAGATAAACGTAAATTTGGATCGTTTTATAAATTTTTAATTTTTTTTTACAATTTTCAGATTTTTAATGACCAAAGTCATTAATTAATTTTTAAGCCACCAAACTGAAATGCAATACCGAAGTCCGGGCTTCGTCGAAAATTACTTGACCAAAATTTCAACCAATTTGGTTGAAAAATGAGGGCGTGACAGTGCCGCCTCAACTTTCACGAAAAGCCGGATATGACGTCATCAAAGACATTTATCAAAACAATGAAAAAAACGTTCGGGGATTTTATACCCAGGAACTCTCATGTCAAATTTCATAAAGATCGGTCCAGTAGTTTAGTCTGAATCGCTCTACACACACACAGACAGACACACACACAGACACACACACACACACACACACACACACACACGCACATACACCACGACCCTCGTTTCGATTCCCCCTCGATGTTAAAATATTTAGTCAAAACTTGACTAAATATAAACAAGTCGCGTAAGGCGAAAATACAATATTTAGTCAAGTAGCTGTGGAACTCACAGAATGAAAGTGAACGCAATGTAATTTTTCAGCAAGACCGTATACTCGTAGCATCGTCAGTCCACCGCTCATGGCAAAGGCAGTGAAATTGACAAGAAGAGCGGGGTAGTAGTTGCGCTAAGAAGGATAGCACGCTTTTCTGTACCTCTCTTTGTTTTAACTTTCTGAGCGTGTTTTTAATCCAAACATATCATATCTATATGTTTTTGGAATCAGGAACCGACAAGGAATAAGATGAAAGTGTTTTTAAATTGATTTGGACAATTTAATTTTGATGATAATTTTTATATATTTAATTTTCAGAGCTTGTTTTTAATCCGAATATAACATATTTATATGTTTTTGGAATCAGCAAATGATGGAGAATAAGATAAACGTAAATTTGGATCGTTTTATAAATTTTTATTTTTTTTTTACAATTTTCCGATTTTTAATGACCAAAGTCATTAATTAATTTTTAAGCCACCAAGCTGAAATGCAATACCGAACCCCGGGCTTCGTCGAAGATTACTTGACCAAAATTTCAACCAATTTGGTTGAAAAATGAGGGCGTGACAGTGCCGCCTCAACTTTCACGAAAAGCCGGATATGACGTCATCAAAGACATTTATCCAAAAAATGAAAAAAACGTATGGGGATTTCATACTCAGGAACTCTCATGTCAAATTTCATAAAGATCGGTCCAGTAGTTTAGTCTGAATCGCTCTACACACACACACACACGCACACACGCACACACACACACACGCACATACACCACGACCCTCGTTTCGATTCCCCCTCGATGTTAAAATATTTAGTCAAAACTTGACTAAATATAAAAACAAGTCGCGTAAGGCGAAAATACAACATTTAGTCAAGCTCAGTCGAACTCACAGAATGAAACTGAACGCATTGCATTTTTTCCGTAAGACCGTACACTTGTAGCATCGTCTGTCCACCGCTCGTGGCAAAGGCAGTGCAATTAACAATCCAGAAAAGCGCGGTAGCGGTTGTGCTGAGGAGGATAGCATGCTTTTCTATATCTCTATTCTTTTTAACTCTTTGAACGTGTTTTTGATCCAAACATATCATATCTATATGTTTTTGGAATCAGGAACAGACAAGGAATAAGATGAAATTGTTTTTAAATCGATTTCGGAAATTTACTTTTAATCATAATTTTTATATCTTTAATTTTCAGAGCTTGTTTTTAATCTAAATATAGCATATTTATATGTTTCTGGAATCAGAAAATGATGAAGAATACGATAAACGTAATTGTGGGTCGTTTTATAAAAAATAATTTTAATTACAATTTTCAGATTTTTAATGACCAAAGTCATTAATCAATTTTTAAGCCTCCAAGCTGAAATGCAATACTAAAGTCCGGCCTTTGTCGAAGATTTCTTGGCCAAATTTTCAATCAATTTGATTGAAAAATGAGGGTGTGACAGTGCCGCCTCAACTTTTACAAAATGCCGGATATGACGTCATCAAAGACATTTATCGAAACAATGAAAAACACGTCTGGGGATATCATACCCAGGAACTCTCATGAACAATTTCATAAAGATCGGTCCAGTAGTTTACTCTGAATCGCTCTACACACACACACACACACACACACACACACACACACACACACACACACACACACACACACACACACATACACCACGACCCTCGTCTCGATTCCCCCCTCTATGTTAAAACATTTAGTCAAAACTTGACTAAATGTAAAAAGGAAAAGTTAACTTTCCACGGTCCTTTTAAGTAACACGCGGAAGGGGGTGGGGGTGGGGGTGCAGGGACAGGGGTCAGATTTAGAAAACGCTTTTGTGATGTTTATAACGGCTCTGGGTCGAAAATCAACCCACTGACACAGTAATATTTCATTGCTCCAATACCATTTTCCATTTCACCGAGACAGATTGCCTGGTCGATCAAAGTGCGTCGTGTTCAATCGATGCAGCCAATTTACAAGCTAGAGAACCATTTCAGAGGTCCAGAATCATCAGACTAGGGTTCGCCTCTGAGAAATATTTTGGTGCAGTCTGTCAGTAGGTGGAGACAGTGTCAGTTCCGTACGGTCTGGCCGTCAAACTGGAGAAAATTACATGTATGCCTTGCTCGGATAACATGAGTTGTTTGTTTTAATCGGCTCCTGCGATGTATACCCCACGATCAACAAATAATCGGCATCCTGAAAGGCACAGTCCTTCCCGTCAAAACTTCGGCTCATCATCTCCGAACTGACCTTGGCTTTTACATGGGATAAGACTATCACTACACTAACTCACATACTGCGAAGCAACAGCTTGGGCGCTCTCTGGAGACACTTATGATTTTTTGATGAATTAATTACGTAAAAGCCAATGGTGGCTTAAAAACAATCATTAAAACAAATCTAGCTCACTACAGCAAGCAGTCATGATGTTTTGATTTTTGGTATGTGACCAAGTGGAGGGTGGGTCGTATCTCATGTCAAAGCCTGGCCAGATCTGAAGGTTTTGTTTGTTTGTTTGTTTGTTTGCTTAACGCCCAGCCGACCACGAAGGGCCATATCAGGGCGGTGCTGCTTTGACATATAACGTGCGCCACACACAAGACAGAAGTCGCAGCACAGGCTTCATGTCTCACCCAGTCACATTATTCTGACACCGGACCAACCAGTCCTAGCACTAACCCCATAATGCCAGACGCCAGGCGGAGCAGCCACTAGATTGCCAATTTTAAAGTCTTAGGTATGACCCGGCCGGGGTTCGAACCCACGACCTCCCGATCACGGGGCGGATGCCTTACCACTAGGCCAACCGTGCCGGTCAGATCTGAAGTGGTGAACTGTTTTCACGAGGAATATGCTTTTAATATTGAAATGCGATTTAAAGCTAGCTTTAATATTTGGAAGAAAACCGGCACGGTTGGCCTAGTGGTAAGGCGTCCGCCCCGTGATCGGGAGGTCGTGGGTTCGGACCCCGGCCGGTGTAGGAGGCATAAAAGACTTCCAGGAAAAAAACACTGCGAGTGTATTTTTGCCAGAAAAGAAACACTGCAATCTCGGAAGGGGAGTGTTATTTTCCTAGGAAAATTACACTGGCGCCAGGAAAATAACACTGCCACTACGGCGGCAAATAAGACTGCCAGGAAAAAAACACTGTTCATTTTGTTCAGAGTGCACGAAGGCAGTGAGCCGAACTCAGTGCCCGTGTTGTTCCCCGGACTTGAAAAAAGAGTTGTTTCGGACTGTTACAATCCGGCAGTGTTATTTTCCGACTACACCGGGTCATACCTAAGACTTTAAAATTGGCAATCTAGTGGCTGCTCCGCCTGGCGTCTGGCATTATGGGGTTAGTGCTAGGACTGGTTGGTCCGGTGTCAGAATAATGTGACTGGGTGAGACATGAAGCCTGTGCTGCGACTTCTGTCTTGTGTGTGGCGCACGTTATAATTATGTCAACGCAGCACCGCCCTGATATGGCCCTTCGTGGTCGGCTGGGCGTTAAGCAAACAAACAAACAAACATTTTGAAGGAAAAAACACACCCAAAAAACATGAGTATGATTCCTAGCCCTCTGATAAAGCAGTCAGTCTGTTGCACCAGCGAGTCAAGAAAGATCATAAACAAAATAATTACATTGCGTTTATCGGAGTAAACCATCCCAACTAATATCGACCGGTCGGTGTGCTTTGCCGCTTGACGATTTAATTTCCGGTAATTAGATAATTTACCTGTATTACACCAGAAATGCGAGCTTAATGTGACTCCTACATTGTGATTATAAACAGGTTTCTTGATGATGAAGGTGGCAGCAATTAGAACAGCGTGAGCTCTCGACACTCAGAGATGCTTTGAAAGAGAGAGTGGTCACTGTAGCCTTAACATGAAGCCGTCTTGAACACCTACTAACTCACATAATCAAGTTAGAAACGCATCATTAGCCATCTCGGTCATAGTTTCAGGCAAGAAGTTAACCACCACCTCGCAGTAAACCATATTACCACGCTTACGTGGGGGAAAGGGTGGGGGAGGGGGGGGGGGCATTTTTAATCACACTCAAAATCACATTAAACATGAGGAAGCCTAGATTATTGAACAGTTTCTTGCGTGTGGGAGGCAAGAGTAAAACCAAATAATATATGCCTAATTGTGTCACAATAGACGAGGTTCCTAAATAGCTCTGTCAAGTTATTATGGGTTGGGAAAGAGTTGCTTTAGAAGCACAGAGACAAGCCTACAATGTCACGTGCGTGCATAGCTTCCATCAGTTTTTTTTCTTCAGGGAAAAGCAACGGAAAGCAATTCCTCCACAACCCATACAAACCCGACAACAATTTGTTTTTCTCTCAGAAAAATCGTCTATTTTCTATCATTCAACCACGCATGCGCAGCTAGCTGTAGAGCTTCCTCAGCTCCATAATTATACTCTCATCCGGGACTCTGACGTTCTGTAAATCACCTGTGAAACTAACATCGTTATGACGGGGTCATTTCCCCAAATTGCTATGACAGGGGTAGATTGACTATTTGCTGGCCGATTTATCTGTCAACGGAGACTCGTGATATAGGCGTATCTTGACACGGAATCCGCCTTCGGAGACTCTTGATGGACACATAAATTATCTGGCCATTGAATCTTTTATCAGAGAGCCCCGAAGGACACATATCTAGCCATTGAATCTTTTATCGGAGAGCCTCGAAGGACACATATCTGGGCACCAAATCTGTCATCAGAGACTCACTCAGCTGCCCCAAGTTTAGACATTTTTGATGAATGTTTCCTGTGGCGAGCAGAAATAACCTGTATATATATAGAGAGAGAGTGTCAGGCAGGCAGCTAGACAGAGAGACAGAGAATGGCTATTTGGGTTCCCGCGCACTGCTTTGTTTTGCATTCTGCTCCATCCATATCCCAGTGTTTTCACAGCTTTGGTGGGTAATTTGCTATGGCCTCGGTGTGAGCTACCAGCATCCAGGCGTTCGCTTTGACAATAATCATCCGAACTCACACAGAATGTGTTGTTTACTTCTTCTTATTTTCCACTGCTGATGTTTGGTTTTTGTGTGTACGCAGAGGTTACATGCCGAGTCTCAGCGATTATTAAAAATAATGGTCGAAGTTTGTAGCGAGCTTTTTCATGACCGCGAACTGAGACCATTATTTTTAATAATCACTGAGACGAGGTGTGTAACCTCTTTATTCCTCCTTTCTTCAGTTATTCAAAGAAATCAGGAGTTTTTGTGCGAAAGTTTGATCGAATCCGAATCACTCAACCAGTCAACCTGCGCAGGCGATCGATTAATGCGCGGTTGTATAGTTCCGTGCAAATCATTCCATTCTGTTAACACTTCTTGTCAGTTTCCCTGTTTTGGACTAAAATCAAGTACACAGATATGCTGTTATTCTGCTGTGGCGGTAAAGGCAGATATTAATATTGTGTGTTCTGTTTATGTTTTAGTATCGCTCAGGATAATGTTCTTTCGTCAAATGGGACTAGCAGACGAACTTTTGCACCCGTGTTCCAACGTTAATTACTGTATGAAGTTCAGTTTTCTGGGGAAAATAGTGTATGAAACCGCTTTATGTTGTTTAAATTGACGAGATGTGTGCATTTGGTTGCGTGTGATCTGTTTATAAAATGAAATATTGTTGAAAACTGACCGTCGGATTGCAGTCAGTGTTGTCGAAGAAACTGCGTTAAAAGAAGGGGAACTACTCTTGTCGCCAGAGTATGAGTTACTTGCCTTGGGAATTTGCTTGTGATGAACGTTTGTGCACGGCAGATCTAGATTCAGAAAACAACCGAACTTATGGATTTTATATGGAGATTCATGTGTTCAGGCCTGTAGTTGTTAATTTAAATGCGGTATGTTTGTATTGTTTGCTCCAGAGATGTATACTTCGTACGTATAGAGCGTTCGGAACTTTTCAGTCGCAAAAGTAGTACCAAAACAGAACAGCTTCTCAACCCATTGCACTATCGAGGATTCAGGCTGTTGCTGGCTCGTTATTTGTTTGGTTGCTGGGTCATTATCGAAAAATAACTAGCTCTACAAGTTTACAGAGGTAAAAAAGCAGAGGGGGGAATAAGGGATGTTAATGTCCAAACCCAGAATGTTAATTGGAAATGATGCAAAATAATAAATTCCTTCCCGTCCGACGGATAAGGTAAACCACAACAGATCTGTCCAGGACTGAGTTTACCTGGTGTAAAAGCATTCTTCCACTTTGACACGTACGAATACCCGTACCCCCATTCCACTCATCCACCCCCCACGGGTTAGGGGGAAGAATTTACCCGATGCTCCCCAGCATGTCGTAAGAGGCGACTAACGGATTATGTTTCTCCTTTTACCCTTGTTAAGTGTTTCTTGTATAGAATATAGTCAATGTTTGTAAAGATTTTAGTCAAGCAGTATGTAAGAAATGTTAAGTCCTTTGTACTGGAAACTTGCATTCTCCCAGTAAGGTCATAATTTTATTGTACTACGTTGCAAGCCCCTGGAGCAAATTTTTGATTAGTGCTTTTGTGAACAAGAAACAATTGACAAGTGGCTCTATCCCATCTCCCCCCTTTCCCCGTCGCGATATAACCTTCGTGGTTGAAAACGACGTTAAACACCAAATAAAGAAAGAAAGGATTCCACACATCCGTTCTAGGTCCCGTTCCCGTAGCGACCAAGGAACGGCACGGGAATGGGAGGGATCGGGAGGGGACCTTAATGGAACGCCAATGGACGTTAACGGAACTCCTTTGAACGTTAGGAACGGTTGGGATGGGCGAGTTCGGGCTGCATGTTCAAAATTTTAGCCATTCCCGTCCCGTTCCAAATGAACGGTAATGGAACCTTAACACATCGGCAACGGAACTCATGGATCGTTCATGGAACTTAACGCAATGGTAACGCAACGCGAGCGCTCTCATGCTCACACACCGAGTTGTCATACCCGCATTCCACACATCCGTTCTAGCTTCCGTTCAAAGCCGTCCTGAGGACATGGCATCTTTGAGCAGCGTCTGACCGTACTGACAGCCGTCCTCAGGACGGCTGGGAACGGAAGCTAGAACGGATGTGTGGATTGCGGGTATGACAACTCAGTGTGTGAGAGCTGTTCTTCTTCTTCTTCTTCTTCTTCTTCTTCTTCTTCTTCTTCTTCTTCTTCTTCTTCTTCTTTTGCGTTCACGGGATGAAACTCCCATGTTCACTCATGTTTTTGCACGAGTGGGATTTTACGTGTATGACCGTTTTTACCCCGCCATTAAGGTAGCCATACGCCGGTTTCGGAGGATGCATGTTTGGTAACAACAATATTCTATAACCCACCGAACTCTTACATGGATTACAGGATCTGTTCCTTGCGCACTTGTGCTTGTGTATACACACGAAGGTTGATAAGGCACGTTACCGTACCATTCATGCTTTTCAGTGTCACATAGGTATTCACGATTTTCCTCTCTCTATTGGTTCAGCGAATCGCACTAAAACCGTGCTGAATCGTATCCATCCACGCGAGCTGAGAAAGTGCACATCAAATGGACTCATACATTTGCCTGGCCCGTATTCAGCAACAATAGCGTTAGCTTCCGTTTCGCTTTGTTAGTGAAACGTTTACTGGATCGAGTGCCTTCTCAGAACAGACGATGTTCGGAAATAACTCTGTCGGGTTGGTATGAATTGTGAAAGAGTGCATACTCTTCTTTTTATTGAGGCAAACTTTCCAGACGTGCTATTGTCCACGTGTTTCAGACACACTCCTCGCTAGTCAGTGACTGGCCTGTATAATGTCACGTGGGAAAGCTTGCCTCAATAAAAACAAGAGTACTCACTCTTTCACAATCCCTACAAACACGGCAGAGTTATAAGTTCCAAACACCGCCGTCTATTTGCGTGTCTTTAGAAGTCGTGCGCTCATGACATATGAAAATACCGCATTTTCTTGGTATAGTGTTGGGTACGCTGGCGGCCATTTCCTGAACAAGCAGAGAGAACATTCTTCACGAAGATTAAACACGCCCCAGCAATTTCCTGCTTTACGATATGATATGATATGCAGGCCAGCCAATCAGACATTAACTTGAAGTCACAATGAAGGGTCGCGCACCATGGAAACCTCCGATATCTTCACACGTGACGTAGCTGCAGCCAATCACTCATCTCGAGCTATGGATATTGACAAATTAAATGTTCTCGCGAGCACTGTGTCCAGATGAACCATTCTGAACACACATTTCCACAGCTTCGTCTTTTCAAAGCGAGAGCAACAGATTTATAGTCAACAACAAATAGAAAGGCACTATCGTAACATACATCACCCAATGTCAATAACAGCAACCAGTTGGTTTTGAAAAGTTCACGAAGTTTTTTGTGGCATTTCTGTTCAAGTCCTGTGTTTTCGTATAACTTTGTCGTTCACCTACACGAGATAGTGGGTGCCTATCGTGAGTTAAAAACAATCCGTATATTCGCTTGTCATTGAGAACGAGCGAGAACATTTGACGCAAAGTAAATGAAGCAATTTCACTGGGTGCTATTTTTCTTTGACCATGCAATTTTCAAAGTAAGCTGCTCAGCAGAATGGCACGCCGAGAAACTGTGTGGTACCGAAAGCGGAGCAGTCTAAGGCTGAAGACATATAATATACTTTAATTTTTCGTTTTGATTAACCGTCAGGTCCACTTCCGAATGAAGCTGGAAAACATGTACAGCATCGAGTTGATAGAACAGACACGTTTTCGTTTATTTTTATTTTTATAGTGGCATTTATGTGATTACCTTTTCATGTGCTCTATTGAGCAATCCTAGATCTGTCGCTAGCTTTCGGGAGGGGGAGGGGGGTATATAAAATTCGTAAAATACAACCAAAAAACCACACACACACAACAACAGTATTTTGTATATTGATTATTTGATACATGTATAAATGTGTCTCCAGGAATATGTTTTGTTTTAATCTTGTGTCGATACTATTTAGTTCTGCCTCGTTATTAGCAATTGAGTATAACTCATCATTACTTTGTTGTTGTTCTTTGGCCATTTACGTTGAATGACTTGTTATACATTGACATTGATAGTTTTATTATTCTTCTTCTTCGTCGTCCGCTAGATAGTTTTATCATAAGAACCTTTTTTAATTCCTATTAACTCGATGTTCTTTAACTATATTTATACATAAATGCATATTGTAAAGCAGTATGCATTGTTAGAGGATTTTTTAGTAGCAGTGTTTAAATGTCGAAGCTGCTTTTCCCAGTTTTACCTAAGAGACCGACTGTATATCGTGTTATTGTATTTGTCAGACTTGATTGTACCAAGCCTCTACACATGTTGTAATGCGCTTAGAGCCAAATATTTTAGTTTTTTTGTAAGGGATAGGCGCAATATAAATACACTTTATTATTATTATTATTATTATTATTATTATTAAAACAAGTATGCAAAACAGGACAAATAATCAATATTTAGGATGTTAGGTGATCGTTTTTCTGTTTCCAATTCATCGAAGTAACTTGATTGACCTTTTTCAGATAAGTGGGTTAGGTCCATTTACTATGTGTGAGCTCGTGTACATTGCACTGAAGACCAACCCACAAGTGCATCTTTCATTGTGATTGGACTCGTGGCTGGCCAAGGCTACACACCTCATTGGCGATGCTTAGGCCCGTCGTCCATTAGAAGTCGAACGCAGCACACATCTGCTGCGTCTACCGTTGATCGTGACCGTTCACACAAACTCGATGTTTAACGCACTCCTAGCTGAGAAATTCAAGTTTTAAGCCCGCACTGAAACGCCAATAGGGGCATGTTCCCAAGTTTTATGCATGTTCCCCGACTTTAAATAAGATACACAAGTGTATGCGTGTTTAGGTGGTATAAGCCATCTGCACTTATGGCAGAATGACCGAAGTCTTGTACGTGCCACTGTGGTGACACGGGGGTGGGACATGGACACGGTCTGCACATAAGATTGACCCGTGTTCGCCACGGCCCGGATTTGAACCCGCGACCCTAGGATCACAATTTCAGTGCTCTACCACCTGAGCTTAATTACCGGGCCTTCCCAGCTGAGTTATTAGAGGCATATGACACGGAGACACGCCTGGCTTAAAGCCTGTCCTTAATTGGACGAAGTCGACTTCACGAAGCTTCCAGAACGACAATTCGTCCCTTAATTGAACTACTTTCAGCATAGCTTCGCGAAGTCCAAGGGACTGCATTCTGCTCTTTCGAGTGTGATTTCTACGTCCATTTTGAATCAAAAAACACTCTTCTGGCAAAAAGAACAACCTCGTAGCAGAGCTACGGCGCAGCTTCGCATGTCAAAACTTGCGAAGCGAAGTAGTGGACGAAGTACTTCGCCGAAGCTGCGGGTTTTCTGTATAAAGACGTCGCGAAGCTTCGCCAAGTCAACTTCATGCTCAAGTAAGGACGGGCTTTACGTGATGTGTGACCACACACAGTTCACCCGCAAAGCATTAATAAACTTGCTGCAGTACCTACACCATTCATTGGTCGACGCTGGATTAGAAGCATGTCCACTGGCTGGACCGCTGTGAATTGTGAAAGGCGTCGAAAGAAAACAAATCATTTTTCCATCATTGTTCAAAACTGCACTTGTCAAACCACTTCTCAAAAAACCTAGTCTTGATGTCAATATTTTGAAGAATTATCGTCCTGTATCTAATTTATCATTCTTGTCCAAAGTTTTTGAAAAGGTAGTTTTGAAGCAGCTATTGTCATATTTGAACACCCATGATTTGATCTCGCACTCTCAGTCCGCTTATCGCCCTTCTCACTGTACTGAAACAGCCCTACTTAAAGTAATCAGTGACATCCTGTCTGCTCTGGATGGTGGTGATGTGTCAGTGCTTACCCTACTTGACCTTTCTGCAGCGTTCGACACGATTGACCATGTCACGCTTCTCCATAGACTTCAGACTCTGTACGGCATATCCGGTCCACCGCTAGCATGGCTTGAGTCCTATCTCATTGGCAGGACTCAGGCTGTGCTTGTCGATGGCCAGATGTCTGCTCCAGCCCCACTTTCTTTCGGCGTTCCTCAAGGTTCAGTACTCGGTCCCATCCTTTTTATCATGTACACTAAGCCCCTCTCCACACTGATTCAAAACCATTCTGTTTTAAATCAGTCTTTTGCTGATGACACCCAGCTGTATAAACCCAGTCCCCCTGCAGAGACACATTCCGCCATCCAGACCATTCAGACATGCATCACTGATGTTAAATCTTGGATGGTCGATAACAAACTCAAGCTGAATGATGATAAGACTGAAGTCTTACTGTGCAAAAAGAAGAACACTACATTTCCCTCTCCCCAACCTGTTTCTGTTCAAATAGGCAATACCGACATTCTTTTCTCACCATCAGCTAGAAACCTTGGATTCACCCTTTCATCTGACATGACCCTTAACAAACATATATCGTTAGTCTGTAGAGCAGCTTATTTTGAGCTTCGTAAGATCAGCACCATTCGCCACACACTCTCCTCTCAAACAACTAACACTCTTGTCTGTGCCTTTGTTCTTTCTAAACTTGACTACTGCAACTCTCTTCTCTCTGGCTGTCCTCTGTACCTCCTGCATAAACTACAAAAAGTCCAAAACTCGGCAGCACGCCTCATTCTCAAAGCACGAAAACGAGATCACTCAACACCACTTCTTCACACACTGCACTGGTTACCTATTCAAGCCCGCATTGACTACAAACTGTCCACCCTCTGCTTTAACTTCTTTTCTGGCTCGTCTCCTGCTTACTTCTCTGAACTCCTCACCGTCTATTCTCCAGCAAGACAACTCCGTGCCTCTTCTGACTGTCGCATCCTTACCATTCCACTCACCAAAACCAAAACATACGGACAACGCACTTTTACTTTCTGCGCACCCACACAATGGAATTCTCTCCCCTTTCACATCCGCCACTCTCAGTCACCCCAAGCATTCGAACGAGCACTTAAAACGCGCCTCTTCAAGAAATACAACCCCTGATTTTGTTTTCTCAGTCCATCAGTAGGCTACATGTAGTGTATTTGTTGTTTTAGTGATAATGTATATAAACATCTAGGACTGTTTTCAGCATTGTTGATAACATGTTCTGTTTGATAAAGGGTATTCAGCTGGTATTTCCTTGTTTTTTACTACCTATTTTATTCATGTTTTTATTACTTAGTTAGTGGAAGAATCTTTTGTAATGTATGTGTGATGGTGTATGCTTTTAATTAAGCGTTGTTGACTATGAATGTAGATGTAAATGCTTGTATAACTGTGTTTTTAATTTTAAATGTGTCAAGCGCAAAGAGCATAATTGTAAAGTTATGATGTTGCGCTATATAAATGCTCATTTATTATTATTATTATTATTAAATCCGCGGCCCATTCCTGCCGATGCTGCTTCAACGCACAGCGGGTCGCTGTGTCACGTCACAGTTTTAACAGCGATAAATCGCCCTGTGGACGGTAAACCTATCGAATAATCCCGGCCGGAACGACAAACCTCGGTGCCTCGATGTCAAGTCTCATGAATAATAAATCGTTTTCGTAATAGCTGTCATTTACCACAAGTATTCGAGGGGAAAATTAGTTTCTTCGTCAACAGTTTTCGCGGCGGAATTAGGACGGCCATTGAAGACAGAGCGAGCCAAGTGCACATCGAAAGGGGTGAGGAGACAAAAAAGTGGACAGCAAACGGTTCTTGATGAATTGGCCACCGCCAACCCAACGGTTCTGACACAAAAATAACCCTTCTACCGACGGACGTTTCTTCTTGATAGACAATCACACACAACCCTACGGTTCTCACACGAAAAGAACCCTTCTACCGACGAAGGACGTTTCTTCTTGATAGTGATGAATTGCCGATCCAATCCCGCTGTCCAACCCTTCTACCGACAAAAGACGTTCCTTCTTGATAGACAATCACAAACAACCCCACGCTTCTGACACAGAAAGCAGCCCCTGAAACCGCTCAAAAGCGAAGAGCAGCTGGGGTAAAATGTTAAAAGGGGTGAGAGCCTGAAGTACGTCCGTTTGGCTGCTTAGAGACGTTCTCCTTCCCGTGTAAACAGTTCTCCTTCCTGTGTAAACAGTTCTCCTTCCCGTGTAAACAGTTCTCCTTCCCGTGTAAACAGTTCTCCTTCCTGTGTAAACAGTTCTCCTTCCTGTGTAAACAGTTCTCCTTCCCGTGTAAACAGCTCTCCTTCCCGTGTAAACAGCTCTCCTTCCCGTGTAAACAGTTCTCCTTCCCGTGTAAACAGTTCTCCTTCCCGTGTAAACAGTTCTCCTTCCTGTGTAAACAGTTCTCCTTCCTGTGTAAACAGTTCTCCTTCCTGTGTAAACAGCTCTCCTTCCTGTGTAAACAGTTCTCCTTCCCGTGTAAACAGTTCTCCTTCCTGTGTAAACAGTTCTCCTTCCTGTGTAAACAGTTCTCCTTCCTGTGTAAACAGCTCTCCTTCCTGTGTAAACAGCTCTCCTTCCTGTGTAAACAGTTCTCCTTCCCGTGTAAACAGTTCTCCTTCCTGTGTAAACAGTTCTCCTTCCTGTGTAAACAGTTCTCCTTCCCGTGTAAACAGTTCTCCTTCCTGTGTAAACAGTTCTCCTTCCTGTGTAAACAGTTCTCCTTCCTGTGTAAACAGTTCTCCTTCCTGTGTAAACAGTTCTCCTTCCTGTGTAAACAGCTCTCCTTCCTGTGTAAACAGTTCTCCTTCCTGTGTAAACAGTTCTCCTTCCCGTGTAAACAGTTCTCCTTCCCGTGTAAACAGTTCTCCTTCCTGTGTAAACAGTTCTCCTTCCCGTGTAAACAGTTCTCCTTCCCGTGTAAACAGTTCTCCTTCCCGTGTAAACAGTTCTCCTTCCTGTGTAAACAGTTCTCCTTCCCGTGTAAACAGTTCTCCTTCCCGTGTAAACAGTTCTCCTTCCCGTGTAAACAGTTCTCCTTCCCATGTAAACAGTTCTCCTTCCTGTGTAAACAGTTCTCCTTCCCGTGTAAACAGTTCTCCTTCCCGTGTAAACAGTTCTCCTTCCCGTGTAAACAGTTCTCCTTCCCGTGTAAACAGTTCTCCTTCCTGTGTAAACAGTTCTCCTTCCTGTGTAAACAGTTCTCCTTCCTGTGTAAACAGTTCTCCTTCCCGTGTAAACAGTTCTCCCTCCTGTGTAAACAGTTCTCCTTCCTGTGTAAACAGTTCTCCTTCCCGTGTAAACAGCTCTCCTTCCCGTGTAAACAGTTCTCCTTCCCGTGTAAACAGTTCTCCTTCCCGTGTAAACAGTTCTCCTTCCTGTGTAAACAGTTCTCCTTCCTGTGTAAACAGTTCTCCTTCCTGTGTAAACAGCTCTACTTCCTGTGTAAACAGCTCTCCTTCCTGTGTAAACAGTTCTCCTTCCCGTGTAAACAGTTCTCCTTCCTGTGTAAACAGTTCTCCTTCCTGTGTAAACAGTTCTCCTTCCCGTGTAAACAGTTCTCCTTCCTGTGTAAACAGTTCTCCTTCCTGTGTAAACAGTTCTCCTTCCTGTGTAAACAGTTCTCCTTCCTGTGTAAACAGTTCTCCTTCCTGTTTAAACAGCTCTCCTTCCTGTGTAAACAGTTCTCTTTCCCGTGTAAACAGTTCTCCTTCCCGTCTAGAGACGTTCTCTTTCCTGTGTAAACAGTTCTCCTTCCCGTGTAAACAGTTCTCCTTCCCGTGTAAACAGTTCTCCTTCCTGTGTAAACAGCTCTCCTTCCCGTGTAAACAATTCTCCTTCCCGTGTAAACAGTTCTCCTTCCCGTGTAAACAGTTCTCCTTCCTGTGTAAACAGTTCTCCTTCCTGTGTAAACAGTTCTCCTTCCCGTGTAAACAGTTCTCCTTCCCGTGTAAACAGTTCTTCTTCCCGTGTAAACAGTTCTCCTTCCCGTGTAAACAGTTCTCCTTCCCGTGTAAACAGTTCTCCTTCCCGTGTAAACAGTTCTCCTTCCTGTGTAAACAGTTCTCCTTCCCGTGTAAACAGTTCTCCTTCCCGTGTAAACAGTTCTCCTTCCTGTGTAAACAGTTCTCCTTCCCGTGTAAACAGTTCTCCTTCCCGTGTAAACAGTTCTCCTTCCCGTGTAAACAGCTCTCCTTCCCGTGTAAACAGTTCTCCTTCCTGTGTAAACAGTTCTCCTTCCTGTGTAAACAGTTCTCCTTCCTGTGTAAACAGTTCTCCTTCCTGTGTAAACAGTTCTCCTTCCTGTGTAAACAGTTCTCCTTCCCGTGTAAACAGTTCTCCTTCCCGTGTAAACAGTTCTCCTTCCTGTGTAAACAGTTCTCCTTCCCGTGTAAACAGTTCTCCTTCCTGTGTAAACAGTTCTCCTTCCTGTGTAAACAGTTCTCCTTCCTGTGTAAACAGTTCTCCTTCCTGTGTAAACAGTTCTCCTTCCCGTGTAAACAGTTCTCCTTCCTGTGTAAACAGTTCTCCTTCCTGTGTAAACAGTTCTCCTTCCTGTGTAAACAGTTCTCCTTCCCGTGTAAACAGTTCTCCTTCCCGTGTAAACAGTTCTCCTTCCTGTGTAAACAGTTCTCCTTCCCGTGTAAACAGTTCTCCTTCCTGTGTAAACAGTTCTCCTTCCTGTGTAAACAGTTCTCCTTCCTGTGTAAACAGTTCTCCTTCCCGTGTAAACAGTTCTCCTTCCTGTGTAAACAGCTCTCCTTCCCGTGTAAACAGTTCTCCTTCCCGTGTAAACAGTTCTCCTTCCTGTGTAAACAGTTCTCCTTCCCGTCTAGAGACGTTCTCCTTCCTGTGTAAACAGTTCTCCTTCCCGTGTAAACAGTTCTCCTTCCTGTGTAAACAGTTCTCCTTCCTGTGTAAACAGTTCTCCTTCCCGTGTAAACAGTTCTCCTTCCCGTGTAAACAGTTCTCCTTCCTGTGTAAACAGTTCTCCTTCCTGTGTAAACAGTTCTCCTTCCCGTGTAAACAGTTCTCCTTCCCGTGTAAACAGTTCTCCTTCCTGTGTAAACAGTTCTCCTTCCTGTGTAAACAGTTCTCCTTCCTGTGTAAACAGTTCTGCAGTCACCATCTCAGATCTGGCCAGGCTTTTACATGTTAAAGGCCATCCCTCATCCCTCCACTTGGACACGTACCAACAATCAACACCCGGATTGATATTTGTGGTTGCGCCCTCTATGACGCGGCACCGTAGTAACAGGCGTCACGTACACAAACAAGGCGAATAACTAAGTGTAAGTAACTCAAGCCTACTCTTACAAGGAGAGTTTTTGTGTGTGAATATTTTACGACATTTAATTAAGCTTCCAAACCGCTTGCTTTTGCAAAGTGAAGGCGGTCATCTTGCGCAGTAGCATTTTGCACCGCTAAATCTTAAGGTGAGACTTTGGAAGCGATCTAATTCTAAAGGCCTTTAAAAACAAGAAATTCCTCCGAGGTAGGAAAAACACCCCCGTCAAAGGGAAATAACCTTCTCAGTTGGTGGCAGTGACTGAGTGAGAATGGTTATTTCCCTTTGACCATTAAGATGTCCCTCTATAAGTCCTTGTATAATTTTAATCCACCAATAACTCCCTAACCGTGTGTTTGACTGGTCCCAATTTTTGTAAGGACCGTCTCAGGAATGTATAGAACCTGTTCACCAAGTTTGGTGACGATCGGTCCGTTCATTCTTGAGATCTATATGCGAACACAAACAAACAAACACATGGACCGAATCCTATACACACCCCTATACCGGGGGTGTAAAAAAAATGTAAGTAATATATCTTTAAGCAGGAGAGGTCCAGGCTCCATACATCAAGTGCAGTCAGTCTTCAGATGTCGTGTAGAAAGCCAGCACTTAAGAGGGCGACAGTGACCTCACAAGTCATACTTACGCTGCACACATTCTGGCCATAACTCTCGATTTCGTATGGCTTGAGTAAGAGTTGCTCCCCTTGTGCATAGAGGGCCAAAGGAACCTCACGGCTTTTGACGAGATACACAAGTGTATGCGAGTTTAGGTGGCATCAGTCATCTGCACTTATGGCAGAATGACCGAGGTCTTCTACGTGCCATTGTGGCGACACGGGGGTGGGACATGGCTTCGGTCTCTGGATCTGCACATAAAGTCGACCCGTGTCCGTCCCGGCCCGAATTCGAACCTGCGACCTTCCGATCACAAGTCAAGCGCTCTACCAACTGACCATACACTTGTGTATCTCGTCAAAAGCCGCGAGGGCGTAAAACTCGAATCATAACCCATATCTTGTCCTTAAGAGGCGAATTATTTAGCCTGTAGGACATAAAGCATTCTCTCTTTCCAAAGTGTGAACTTGAGCTGTCGACTGGTATCTCTGGGAAAAAAGTATCTCCAATATATATTATATTTGGTGCACTGTCCGCTCAATATTACACACGTTTTGTTCCAAAGTATGCACGTCCGAGAGCACCATTCCCGTATTTCCAAGGGGAGCGACTCTTTAACAAACCATATACACCGAGACAGTAGGTATAACCACCTGTTTTTTCGAATTTGTAATGCATTGATTGTTTAAAAATCTGCACTCCAAAACAATCTTTTTGAAGTTGAAAATTGCGGTGCACCTCGAGGCCGACGTCTTCTCTCTTTAATCGTAGGTCAGTTTTTAACACTAAAAACAACGCAAAAGACACGTTCGAACTGCCTAACTGCACAAGGTGAAAGCGTGTTATTTTGTCTCCCTGTTTTGGAGATTTTCGATTTCCGCGAGAGTTACCATTTCTTAGCTTGGTTATGTCCAGAGACAGAACTATTTATGAACATCGTCAATGCAAGAAACCAAACAAGTCTTTATAATGCTGACGGGCGCGATGGCCTAATGGATAAGACGCTGGCCTCCCGAGCGGAAGGTCGCGGGTTTGAATCCCGGCCGCGCCTGGTGGGTTAAGGGTGGAGATTTTTCCGATCTCCCAGGTCAACTTATGTGCAGACCTACTAGTGCCTTACCCCTCTTCGTGTGTACCAGTTCACACAAGCGCAAGACCAAGTACGTGCGATAAATTCATGTAATCCATGCCCGAGTTCGGTAGGTTATAGAAACACGAAAATATACCCAGCATGCTTCCCCGGAAAACGGCTTATAGCTGCCTAGATGGCAGAATAAAAACGGATATGCACGTACAAACGTGGAAGTTTCATCCCATGATCGAAGAAGAAGAAAAAAGTTGACAGCAAATATCAAGGGCAGAGAAAATAATCAGGACCATTCAAAGCTTCTGTGCCCAGAGAAGCGTCCCCCTTCAGATTTGTCTTGGGGCTGGACGACGAGGCTTCAGAAACTTTGGACGAGTTTGAAAAGTTGTATTTGGATGGGGTCGGACTACTCAGGACAGGTCATTGATTTATATACAAATTGAAGGCACAGTCCTTGAGCCGGGGTGGCACAGCGGTTAGAGCGCTTGCCTCTCGAGCTGGAGGTCGTGGGTTCGATCCCCACACAGGACAGGTCATTGATTTATGTCAAGATAAAAGACACAGTCATTCCCATGAGCCGGAGTGGCACAGTTGTTAGAGCGCTTGCCTCTCAAGCTGGAGGTCGTGGGTTCGGTCCCAACCCAGGACGGATCATTGATTTATGTTTATACAGATTAAAGGCACCGCCGGAGTGGCACAGCGGTTAGTGCGCTTGCCCCTCGAGCTGGAGGTCGTGGCTTCGATCCCCACCCAAGCCAAAACGCTTTCCTTTCGACCTTGTTGGAAATGGGTATCCGACCCTACTTAGGGCCGGGGAAGGCAAGGGAGAGAGAGAGAGAGAGACTGAGAGAGAGAGATACTGAGAGAGAGACTGAGAGAGAGAGAGAGAGAGAGACTGAGAGAGAGAGAAAGAGAGAGAGAGAGAGACTGAGAGAGAGAAAGACTGAGAGAGAGAGAGACTGAGAGAGAGATACTGAGAGAGAGATACTGAGAGAGAGACTGAGAGAAAGAGAGAGAGAGAAAGAGAGAGAGAGAGAGACTGAGAGAGAGAGCGAGAGAGAGAGAGAGAGAGAGAGAGAGAGAGAGAGAGAGAGAGAGAGAGAGAGAGAGAGAGAGAGAGAGAGCACAAAACTCACTCTGTGCATTAAACTCAGCCAGGCTGTTAACTCTTTGAATGTGCTCAAGGGGAATCAGGCTCGCATCCGCTTAACAGTCTGTGATGGTCAATTGACATGATAGCTTTCACGACAGGGATTATGTCCCTTTGGTGTGCAGTGCTGCACCTGATTTATTGACGGGCCGCCAGAGCGGCTCGTCTTTAGGCGTCGGGTAAGTAGCTTGCACCTCACCTCACCTACGCCTGTGACCCCGTCTGGGGTATAGGCCGCCAATTTTCTTGGCGTTTCTGTAGCTAGTGGGGTTTTTTACGGGGTGGGGTAGCTAGCCCCACGCCCAACCCTCCTCCTTTTTCAGCCGGGCTTGGGACCGTCCTAGGCGGAGTTTAAGTAGCTTGCAGGTGGAGAAATTTTTGTTCATGGGGGATTTCTGTGACGTATGTACAGGAAGTCGCCGTTGGTCTCGGCAAAGAAACGACAATGCAGTGTGTGGTCTCGGTGAGACTGAAAGACAGAGAGCGACAGATACACACAGTGATTCAAGGCACACAACTATAGTAAAGTTGTCGTAGCCCGTCCGTCTATGGCCAAAGTGATCCGGGTTCGATTCCCGGCATGGGCGGTCTATTTTTTTTTTTTTTAAATTCTTGTTTACTATTGTTTATCATGAACGTTTTAATGTTTTATTTTACTCTAATAATTTTTTTAATTGTGTAAAATAAATTAAAATTTTTTTTTTTTAAATCCACGTGCACAAGACAAAAACTTTCATACTGGGGGAGCGAGCCAGTCTGAAGAGTACTCGGGTCCAGCGCCAGCGTTTTTTATAAGAACTTGGAGTGATTGCGAATTTGCGCGTTTCTCGTGAGTGCTTTCGAAGTTTTGTAATTTGATTTTCCCCAGCGAGTGTTCTTTGGAGGGCACTAGACTGTGATTGCCGGTGCATGTTTTTATTTTTGTTTTTCGTTCTTTGTTTCCGTTTGTAGTCTGTGGTCAAATACCTCACAATGTGCTCAAACAAATCACAGGCACAGGAAATGAACAAGAAGAAGTGTGTCACAAGAATTTGAATTCTAACAAAAACATGTGTATGAGTTCATAGACTACCACTGTCGAACCCTTCACTGTACAATGTAAATGAGTACAAAATATAGTCGTCAGTTTGGGAGACATTGTAGAGCACAGGTGAACTTTATCACAAACGGACAACACAAAAAGTACTTTCTTTTCAAACTTGAAAGTTTGTTGTCTATTTTTACCAGGGTCTTTCAAACAAACAATAACATGTGTATTTTTTATGTGAAAAAATTCATCTATTTTAACATTGTTGTACTTAAAATCTTAACATCTGCTAACAATTTGCGTATGAATATTTTTTATTCCTGCACTAGAAGGGAAGAAATCAACCCGTGGAAGACGTGCTGTGGTTTGTCTCCCTTCCTTCGAAACCGAAACCGAAACCGTCTGTAACGCTTACAGGGCCTCATAGATATCAGAGTCAACTCTCTCTCCATCCCCCCCCCCCCCCCGCCCCCGACACCTCCACGCATTCAACGTAACGGCTTGTACGGCGTGTTACTTCAACATAATATGATAATGATAATAATAATAATAACTTCAACAAGTATTTTTTGGAAAAAAATTAACCTTAACAAGGCCTCAACACAACAGCGCTTCCTGGAATTGCATGGCTGTTACCGGGAAATGTACTGGGTCAAAGGTCCGCCTGACTCGAAAATTTACTGGGGAAAAGACAGTGACTGCAAAATGTTGTGTACTTATGATTGGTACAATGGCCAACACAAATGTTGTCGGATCAAGTCTACTTCCATTCTTTAGATGGTATATGTTTTTTCAAAGAAATAGTCTTTTACATTGACTACTGCCCTCCCAGGAAACCTGGCCACATCCTCAACAAAGTCAGCCAGAGCTTCGTTTAAGTGTGACAATGTAGGTATCTTACAAAGTGCGCACGCAGCTCAATTTTTGACGTCATTGAAAATGGCCCCCCATTTTCTGATCACTCACACTGGCTCAGTTTTGGGGTCCTCTTTTCTATTCTTTTCCAAATTTACATCACATGGGCACCCTGTCGATGATGTAGAGCACATTCTTGACTTTAAGATTGAGAAAGATGGCGAGTCCAACACTGTCGAGCTCGCCGGCCAGAATATCGGGCGAAGAAGACACACAAGAGGTACTTTTATAAAACAATTTATAGCCTTTGAACTCTTATGAGACCCCTCTGAACAGTTAGTTTGACCATTTTCCTGCTGTTTCCCAAAGTTTCAAGTCGATAAAGTGATGCGAAGTACCTTTTAACGGATGCGCCGCTTTGCGCCCGGATTGTCACCCATGTTGTATTCACATCCAACATGGCGGTCGGTAAAGTTCGTCTGCTCTCAGTTTCATACTAACTTACTAAAAAAAAAAATTAAAAAAAATTTTTTTTTATTTTTTATAGTTGTTTATTAGAGCTCTGAACCTTTCTTTTGATACCAAATTGAACAATATTGATAAACAAATGTGTGCGTTAAAGTTAATTTTAGCTGAAAAATGTCAAAAATGGTTTCAATTTATCCTCTTTGCCTCTATTACGAATTTTATTACTTTAAAAATTCATAACTCGGGTTACACTTATTCAATCTCAAAGTTATATATACCATTGGAATGCTGATTTTCTGCTCTTTCAAGTGATATAGATCAAAATGTTAAATGAAGATTTTGAATTTTTTTTGTAACATACCTAGACAATGGGTCATATATTGGTGCTACATTACTAGCATTCAAATGTGTATTCATGGCAACAGCATTTTGCCATTTACAACAGTTTCACTAACACTGTATTCTTTCTTGCTTTATTATTTTGTGACTCAGTGATAATTTTAAATAAAGTTATTTGCATCATACACTTTGATTTCATTCATTTCTATTTATAACTACTTTTACTACTTTCCCTTCTACACTGTGACATGCCACTGTATGACGCTCATTCAGACCAAAAACAATACCATTCCTACCTGTTGCAACGTCTATCGCTCGCTCTGTCTTTTGGTTCCTTGGTTGATCGATCGGTTTCTTGGTGGAAAACATATTTCTGTCACCAATACCAGTATTATTGCATCACTTCCATAAAGGTAGAGTAGCCTTCTTCCTTTCTGTTAAGCCAATAGGTCTTATTCATTATTGAGCTCTTATTCATTATTGCATTACTTTCACAACAATCTTCTTCCTTGATATTGCGATAGTTGTTATCTCCCATTTATGTACAAACGCCGAAAAGACAATTTAACAGGACACATCAACACTATTATTTTGTTTACCTGTACCAACAGGTGTACAACTTCCTGTTTCTTTAATATTGTCAATGTTTCGGCCCGTGTTGATCCTGGGATCAACTGAATTTCTTGTAATGTACCAGTCTGGGCGAGAAAGGCAGACATAGGTCAGACAAGAAGTGGACCACTCTGCCCGTGTTACACTTGAGTAGCTACAGGGACAAAGTGCTTACAGTAATGGGGTTTGTTAGTGAGTTGACTGACACATTTTGTCAGAAACAGAGACAGCGCCGTCTCGGTAAACGGGTTTCGGTCAGCCAGACCTCAGTCTCGATGACGTCTAATGAGATTGATGTTGATGTTTGGGCCTCACTTAAGGCTTTGTCGAGGGTGGCGTCAATTATGTTTTTGCACACTATCGAGACATGGATTTAGGTGGTCACAACAACAACCCCCGGTCTCTCTCTCTCTCTCTCTCTCTCTCTCTGTCCCTCTGCCTCTCTCTCTGTCTTTCTGTCTGTCTCTCTCTCTCTCTCTCGCTCTCTCTCTGTCTCTCTCTCTGTCCCTCTGTCTCTCTCTCTGTCTGTCTGTCTATCTCTCTCTCTCTCTCTCTGTCCCTCTGTCTCTCTCTCTGTCTCTCTCTCTCTATGTCCCTCTGTCTCTCTCTCTGTCTCTCTCTCATGTGTGTTTTTGTTTTGTTGACGAGTAGAATAAATGGCTGTGGTCAGAACAAAGGAGTTCCCCCGAAATTGGCGTATGGCTGCCTAAATGGCGGGGTAAAACGATCATACACGTAAAAACCCACTTAAACAAAAAACAAGTGTACGTGGGAGTTTCAGACCCATTAACGCTGAATAAGAGGAACAACAAAAGAGAGATGATGCAATCACTTGTTCGCCATGTTGTAACTGTAAATGTATATATATTGCTTATTATGTTTTGAACGTGTCCATAAACATTTTGCTTCTTATCGTTCTGTATGTTTGTGTGTGTGTGTGTGTGTGTGTGTGTGTGTGTGTGTGTGTGTGTGTGTGTGTGTGTGTGTGAATCGATTGCAAACAGCAAAAGTGGATACAACACGCTTAAACCAAAAAAGAGTCTGAACGTGTATGCATAATGCAGCATGCCAATGGCGCTGGGTAACCGGCCGTGGCATTTTCACGTTAACTAATATGTCAGAAAAGGATCCCCCACTGGCCCTGCGGTCAAACATCTGTTACGCAACAGTTTGTCAGCCACCGCTTGCTTTGGACTAATTAAGATGCCCACAAGAACGGCGAAACGACGCATGGTAGTGCCAGAACGGTCAGCTTTATTATTTTGTTCCGTTTGGGACCCAGATGATCAAATGAGATATAGAATTGTTCTTGACTTTATGCCAAGAAGCTAAAAGCGACTTGCGAGCTGTGCAAAAAAAAAAAAAAAAAGCAACAACAGGAATGTAAGTAATGGTGAAAACTGGCGAGGAAAACACAAGTTGTCGAGCAAACGTAACATTCTGTTTGTGAAGACGACGATTCGGTCTTTTTGTGTGCTCCTTGGGGACCACAGTTAGACAAGATTAGCAAATAAGAGAGCAATGTTCTTTAGTAGATGCCAAGACGCAAAGAGCATCTATCTTCGTGTTTGGCATTAAAAACCAGGAAAGCAATTAGTAACGGCCAATGTATGCGTGGTAGGCAGACTGAGGGAGTTGAGCGACCGTAGTTAACATTCTCTTAGCGAAGACCTCGATACATGTGAAAGCCATGCACGAAAAGTTTATCAACGTTGACATTAACATAGAATGATTCATGTTTTACGCAAGAAAAGGGATTACATTATATTTCAGAGGTCGAAAGATAGATTCTGAATGACCACTGACTGACTGACTGACTGACTCCACTTAGGTCCTTGAGAATTAAAGTAGTCCCTTAGCTTTATTCTGTCATCCTTTCTCTTGACTGTGAAAACACACACACACACACAAACACACACACACACACACACACACGCACGCACGCACGCACACACGCACGCACACACACACACACATACTCTCTCTCTCTATCTCTCACTCGCTCTCTCGGTGCGAGTGTCTGTATATGTTTGTCTGTGTGTGTGTGTGTGTGTGCGTTTGTCTGGTCAGGTCTAGTTGCGCAGGGGGTGGGGGTATGGGAGGGGGGCGGCATGCAAGAAGTGGGCTCGCTTTCAGACCGTGCTGCGGAGTCTGTTGATCCTCGCCTCATTCACACAGAGTTGTGTAGGTGCAGAGCCCTTTCTCTTTTACTCAAAACTTGACTAAATGTTTTAACATAGAGGGGGAATCGAGACGAGGGTCGTGGTGTATGTGTGTGTGTGTGTGTGTGTGTGTGTGTGTGTGTGTGTGTGTGTGTGTCTGTGTCTGTCTGTGCGTGTGTGTGTGTGTGTAGAGCGATTCAGACTAAACTACTGGACCGATCTTTATGACATTTTACATGAGAGTTCCTGGGAATGATATCCCCGGACGTTGTTTTATTTTTTTCGATAAATGTCTTTCATGACGTCATATCCGGCTTTTTGTAAAAGTTGAGGCGGCACTGTCACACCCTCATTTTTTAATCAAATTGATTGACATTTTGGCCAAGCAATCTTCGACGAAGGCCGGACTTCGGTATTGCATTTCAGCTTGGTGGCTTAAAAATTAATTAATGACTTTGGTCATTAAAAATCTGAAAATTGTAAAAAAAAAAATTGTTTTATAAAACGATCCAAATTTACGTTCATCTTATTCTTCATCATTTCCTGATTCCAAAAACATATAAATATGTTATATTTGGATTAAAAACAAGCTCTGAAAATTAAAAATATAAAAATTATGATCAAAATTAAATTTTCGAAATCAATTTAAAAACACTTTCATCTTATTCCTTGTCGGTTCGAATTAATTCCTGATTCCAAAAACATATAGAAATGATATGTTTGGATTAAAAACACGCTCAGAAAGTTAAAACGAAGAGAGGTACAGAAAAGCGTGCTATCCTTCTCAGCGCAACTACTACCCCGCTCTTCTTGTCAATTTCACTGCCTTTGCCACAAGCGGTGGACTGTCGATGGTAAGAGTATACGGTCTTGCTGAAAAATTGCAGTGCGTTCAGTTTCATTCTGTGAGTTCGACAGCTTGACTAAATGTTGTATTTTCGCCTTACGCGACTTGTTTCTTTTTTTTTTCGTGAGGGCGTTTATATGATTTCACTTCTCATTTATTTAACAACTAAATTTCAAGTCAAGCTCACCCCTGACAAAACGTTACGCAGTATTGGGTCACCCACCCACCAGGAAAGCACGAATAGTATTCTCTCTATGTCTCACTATTTTGTTTGTTTGTTTTGTATTCTCTTTTTTGGAGTTTTTTTAAATTTTTTTTTTAATCTTTTTTTTTTTATTTAACATGTATTCTCTCTATTCTTTTGAGGTGTGCCTTCAGACCGCAGTGTCCCGTGCGAAGGCGGACGATATTATATATGTCTGTTCTGCTCTAATAGTGAGATGGAGGATTGAGTTTTGAGTGGGCTGGTAAGATGTCTGTCTTCACTGACTAGCGAGACCAAACGACATCGCTGCTGTGCTGAATTGTGAGAACTCCCATCGTAGCAGACTATTGTCACAAAATCATGGTGTGTTGTCGAACGGGTTTCCCCACCGGCATAACCCGTAAGCAGATAACCTCTGGTTGAAATCAAACTATCCCATGGGAGTATAGAACATTATTGCATCCAGAAGAAATCTTCTGCTTGATCAATCTTGACTTATGACAGCATCTGGTTACCGCTATTATTGCATCTAGTGCCAGAGAGGTTTCTCTCGTAATGTACATCCCTTTTCCCCTGACGCCCCCTCCCCCCCCCCCCCTCTCAACAGCTCCCTTCCCAACTCCCTTTCATCCCCACCTTCCGGTTTTCAGGTGGTGTAACAGTAGTTCTTGTGCAAAATAAGGCCAACAAAAATAGGTCTGTTTACGGTAACATAGGCCAAAAAAATAGGGTCGGTAGATCGGGATTTTTTATTTTTTTTATTTTCTCCAAAAAACCATATTTTTTCGTTATTTTGCAACCAAAAAAACAAGATTTTTTTTTTTTTTTTCCCAAATGCAAAAAAAAGTCTAGGGTCGCGCGAAAAAAATAGGGTCGGTCGGGTTACCGTAAACAGACTATTTTTTTTTTTTTGCCTAAGCATTGGTTACATCCCCTCCGAAGGCTCGCGTGCACTTTATCAATGCCAAGAGGGTAGGGAATAATATGAATATGAATGTCGCCACTCGGGGATTTGTCGAGGGTGGCGTCATCTATATTCTTGCACACTTTCGAGACATGGATTTATCCTACATACGTGAGTGAGACACTCGTGAGATAATAATCGTTCAAATCACACGTGTGTATATCATGTAAATGAGGTCATGTCAAGCAAGTCTGGCGGGGACCAGTTTTTCCACTGCTTATGATGCCAAACTCACCGAGACAAACGTCATCATAGAAATAAATTGCTCTCGCTAATTCCCCTCGATGACTTTTTAGAACTAACACGTCACGCCACACTTTCAGAGTGACGTTTCTTTGCTTTGACGTAATAGATTGCACGAGGCTTTAGAAGAGATCGAGGTTCCAAAACAAGCGTCTTCAAGCGTCTGCCTCGACTGCAGGACTTTGTGAGTGAAATACACGTCAGTACAGTATGTGGGATAAAGAGAATACTACATAGCTTGCTGTTTCGTACCAGATTTACACTATTTGAAATGGCAACGAGTGTAAATCTGGTACGACACAGCAAGCCATGTAGTATTCTCTATTTAGGTGGTCTCTCTCTCTCTCTCTCTCTCTCTCTCTCTCTCTCTCTCTCTCTCTCTCTCTCTCTCTCTCTCTCTCTCTCTCTCTCTCTCTCTCTCCTAAATCTTCATCCGTGTAAAATAAACTTCAGTCTCAGTCTCAGTCTCTTTCTCTCTCTCTCTCTCTCTCTCTCTCTCTCTCTCTCTCTCTCTCTCTCTCTCTCTATTACAGATCAGTCAGTCTCTCTGATGAAATGCTTGCAGACTGGAATTACAGCTCCACCTCGAGGGATATAGTATCATCTCTCTCTCTCTCTCTCTCTCTCTCTCTCTCTCTCTCTCTCTCTCTCTCTCTCTCTCTCTCTCTCTCTCTCTCTCTCTCTCTCTCTCTCTCTCTCTCTCTCTCTCTCTCTCTCTCTCTAAGAAATTACAGTTGTATATCAGAAACAGTTCAGTGTGTAACTTTTTTGCTTCCTATTTACAGGACAGATCTCAATATACTGCCCTAAACTGTAAAATATCTACTGAGGAGACTGAAATGCGGGGTGCCTCAAGGGTCAGTGCTTGGGCCGATCTTGTTCTGTCTGTATATTAATGATCTACCACTGCACATTTCTGATAGTAATGTAAGTAGTGATTTTTTTGCTGACGATTCTTCTCTTAATTCAAGTGGTAAGTCTGTTCCAGTAATAGAGTCCTCCCTTCAAACAGCTTTAAACGATGTAAATAACTGGTGTAGTGCCAATGCTACGCTTGTCCATCCAATAAAAACTAAAAGTATGGTAATTGCAACCAGACAAAAACACCAGATTTCTCCACTCAAACGAAATCTTACTATTGGTACGCAATCAACTGAACAAGTTCAACAGCATCGCGTTTTAGGGGTAATTATTGATTGTGAATTCAAGTGGCAGGCACAATTACAGCATATTTGCAAGAAAGTAGCCAAGAACGTTTTCCTCCTATCCAAGTTAAAGCAATTTACGGACAGAAGGACTCTGGAAATGTTCTATACCATGCTCATGTAATGCCTCACATCAATTATGTTTCGACGCTCCGGGATGGCAGCAGTGATGTTCACTTGAAAAAGTTAGACTCTCTCTATCGTTGCTCGGCTAAACTCATCGTAAAGGATAATGCCCCAACAGATATGAAATTAAAAATGCTTAATTTTCTTCCACTGGAAAAGCATCTCAAGTTAAACAAAGCCATTTTCATGCATAAATTGTATTACGGTAAAGTGCCGATTTACATTACATCATTATTTAATAAAGCTACCGACAGATATGGGTCGGTCAACTTGATCCCACCGATTCCACGAATTGACCTTTATAAGACCAGTCTTGCTTTTTCGGGTACATCAGTTTGGAATTCACTTCCATCATCCTTTAAGCACTTAAAGTCATTAAAAAGTTTAAAAAAATGTGTCAAAAACACTTAATGTCTGAGTAGTTTAACGCGTTTTGATTTACCACACTTAGTATTACGTCAAAGATATGCTGTGCATTGTATCAGAGACTATAGGTGGCCATTTCTGCGAAAAGGGACATTCTTGACAAATTTATCGATTTTGAGTTTTTGATTTTATTTGACAGACTGTTATATTTAGAACGTGATGTGAGAATTTCAGACCTTCAAATTTATTTTTCACGGAGTTATGACCCTTTTTTGGAGAAATGACTTAAAATGGCCAAACTTTTAAAAACAAACTTTTGCCGGGAAATAGTAAGTTCAATCATCTGCCGTTATTACTTGTATGGTTGTAGGTCAAAATAATGTTTCATTCCAGAGTTATTGCCCTTTTTGTAACGTTACCCTAATTTTTACTTTTTCGTCTTTTTCTATCATTCTCTCCTCCCATGCAGAAGAAAAAACAATCAGCCATATGATTTTTTTTCTCGAATATTTCTTCTTCTTTCATACTACCTCTCCCCCTCCATGTTCTATTCTTTCTTCACCCACACATACAAACACAAACTATTTGAGGTTGTCTGCTGAAAACAATACACACACACTTGTCGACTTGAAGTTGTGGTACTTCTAAATTTCATAACAAGGATTAATTGTTCAGTTTCCTTGGTAAATACAGCTTCCAGTTGTAGAAAGTAACATGGTGCTGTGTGTCCTTGCACACGTGGGTCTGTCAGTCTGTCCATCACTTCACTGAATTGAAAATGTCATCCGTGCACTCTGCTATCGAACGTCTCCCTTTACTTTCAACAAACTGAAATGCCAATCACGGTCGAACTTGATGTGGCCGACGATCAAGACATTTTCAAAATGGATTTGTGCTGTTCATTCACACACAAAACTGCATGCCTAAGTATTGATGCACCATGCCGAAGACTGAAGTTGCTACCCTCCTCTGTACCCCTGCCTCATTCGCAAGGTAGACGATTTGCTTCTCTGAAACGAAGGCAACCACAGAGTTGATCAACATATTATTTACTAACCACTATTTGCACAGCTCAAGTCTGGTTTTGGGTACCTATCCACTTGCCATTTCTAAGCTGGTATGGTATGGTGACATTATCGAAAATGTAGTGTGTGTGTGTGTGTGTGTGTGTGTGTGTGTGTGTGTGTGTGGTGTGTGTGTCTGTGTGTGTGTGTGCGTGTGTGTGTGTGTGTGTGTGTGTGAGTTGTTGGAGTTGTTGGAGAAAACAGCACATAAAAACAAATATAACTGTATTGTTACCCCTTTTTTTAAGTACTGACAAATTGTAAAGTATTAATATGTCTTTACCTAATGAGCAAAGTCCCAAGGGTAAACCATGCTGATTTCCTTGGAACTGGAACCGGCTGGACATTGCTGTTGCCCCATTCTGTCGAACACCTGCTTTGTGGCCAGGCACTTCTGTCTTTTGTTGTTGCACTGTCCGGTGAATTGCTGGACTTGTTTGCTGTTCCACGCCAGCAAACTGAGAGAAAGAGAGTAACATTGGTTAAATAAAAAAAAGAGGAGTTTAAAAACATACCACACGTACACCACATACCACCACCACCACCACCATCATCATCATCATCATCATCATCATCATCATCATCATCATCATCATCATCATCATCATCATCATCATTATCATCTCTCTTCCTCTATCTTCCCTCCTCTCTCTCTCTCTCTCTCTGTCTCTCACACACACGCTCACACACGGCACACACACACACACACACACACACACACACACACACACACACACACACACACACACACACACACACACACACACACACACATACAGAAACCCTCACACAACAAACACACACACACACACACACACACACACACACACAAGCTGCGCGCGCACACACACACACACACAAAACACACACACACACACACACACACACACACACACACACACACTGCAGTCTATATGGTAACTTACCTGAAATTGTAGCCTGTCATAGATCTAAGTGGAGACAGCAAACGGTAAGAGCAACAGGTTCTCATTTACGATGTCCGGGCATTCAAACGATCAGGAAGAGGAAGACCTTGCTTCACAATAGGCCTATGCTCTAGGAGAACTCTTTAACCGATTAGTAGTGTGCGTTGTCATCATGAACGTTTACAACATCATCGTGATCAAAGTATCTGCTTCGACCACAGGCGGAAGGTATTCGTCCACTGGACTACTACTATCACAGAAAGACTACAAGGTACGTCACTCACCTTCGAGTCTTCTGTGTTCTTGGAGTCGCTTCCTGGGGAAAAATATTGTTCAAGACGGTTTGCCTCTTCCTACAGTCTGTGTAAGGTCAAATAAATACAGTTGAATGATTGTTTGAACTGTATGTACCTTTAATTTTCAGCTTCCGTCCGTTGCAGGTTGTTTTTAACCATCATTTGGACGAATCTTCGTTTGCGAGCCGCCAACTTCCACCGGACGATAAAAACTCATGCATCCGCACCGAATTTGCATACCAGCGCTCATTGGTTAAAAACATATGTAAATATTGTGCAGAAAAGGGAAGCTACCCACGGGAAAGTAATCATCGAATATCCTGTTATTAACCAATGAGATAATAATCGTTCAAATCACACGTGTGTATATCATGTAAATGAAGTCATGTCAAGCAAGTCTGGCGGGGACCTGTTTTTCCACTGCTTATGATGCCAAAGTCACCGAGACAAACCCCATTATAGAAAAAAAATGTGCACTCGCTAATTACCCTCGATGAATTTTTAGAACTAACACGTCACGCCACACTTTTACAGGTTGCTACAAATTCATACCTATCGGACAAATGTCCTGAGTTCTTCAGCATCAATAGGACATTTGACCGCTTTCAGAAAGTGTAATAGGACATTATCAATTTGCGCCAAACAGCTTATAACACATTCCATGGAATTGTTCCAAAGTCATGCGCCCACACACACACACACACACACACACACACACACACACACACACACACACACACACCCAGGCGCGCGCGCTGTAGAACACACACATAATATAGTAAATACATCAACACAGTGTGCGTATAATGTTGTATTTGTTTAGTTTCGAAGAAACCACAAAAAAGAAACCAACATGAACAACTTCAGAGCTCTTACTTTGATTACAAACTGCATGATTTGGATAAAAGTTGAAAAACAAAATGATCGGTTTGATCTATTGCTGATCTTTTGCAGGCTTTAGTTTTGTTTTCAGCGGCATAATTCAGTGCTTCATCTCGTATCGAAAACAAAAGCAGACGACAAATTTAGTCAGTTGGAGCTGTCTCCCGTACTCCTGCAGCATGCACTGATCTAAAAATAATCCACTATTTTTAGATCAGTGCGCTGCACCGAGACGGTTATACCCAAACGGCGCATAGGCAAACGGTTCGGGAATTACCGACAAAAGAAACAAGTCGCGTAAGGCGAAAATACAACATTTAGTCAAGTAGCTGTCGTACTCACAGAATGAAACTGAACGCAATGCCATTTTTCAGCAAGACCGTATACTCGTAGCATCGTTAGTCCACCGCTCATGGCAAAGGCAGTGAAATTGACAAGAAGAGCGGGGTAGTAGTTGCGCTAAGAAGGATAGCACGCTTTTCTGTACCTCTCTTTGTCTTTCTGAGCGTGTTTTTAATCCAAACATATCATATCTATATGTTTTTGGAATCAGGAACCGACAAGGAATAAGATGAAAGTGTTTTTAAATTGATTTCGACAATTTAATTTTGATAATAATTTTTATATATTTAATTTTCAGAGCTTGTTTTTAATCCAAATATAACATATTTATATGTTTTGGGAATCAGAAAATGATGGAAAATAAGATGAACGTAAATTTGGATCGTTTTATAATTTTTTTTTTTTTTTTTACAATTTTCCGATTTTTAATGACCAAAGTCATTAATTAATTTTTAAGCCACCAAGCTGAAATGCAATACCGAAGTTCGGGCTTCGTCGTAGATTACTTGACCAAAATTTCAACCAATTTGGTTGAAAAATGAGAGCGTGACAGTGTCGCCTCAACTTTCACGAAAAGCCGGATATGACGTCATCAAAGACATTTATCAAAAAAAGGAAAAACAAGTTCGGGGATATCAATCCCAGGAACTCTCATGTCAAATTTCATAAAGATCGGTCCAGTAGTTTGGTCTGAATCGCTCTACACACACACACACAGACAGACACACACACACACACACATACACCACGACCCTCGTCTCGATTCCCCCCTCTACGTTAAAATATTTAGTCAAAACTTGACTAAATATAACAAGTCGCGTAAGGCGAAAATACAACATTTAGTCAAGTAGCTGTCGAACTCACAGAATGAAACTGAACGCAATGCAACGCAGCAAGACCGTGACTCGCAGCATCGTCAGTCACCCGCTCTCGGAAAAGACAGTGAAATTGACAAGAAGAGCGGGGTAGCAGTTGCGCTTAGACGGATAGCACGCTTTTCTGTACCTCTCTTTGTTTTAACTTTCTGAGCGTGTTTTTAATCCAAACATATCATATCTATATGTTTTTGGAATCAGGAACCGACAAGGAATAAGATGAAAGTGTTTTTAAATTGATTTCGAAAATTTAATTTTGATAATAATTTTTATATATTTAATTTTCAGAGCTTGTTTTTAATCCAAATATAACATATTTATATGTTTTAGGAATCAGCAAATGATGGAGAATAAGATGAACGTAAATTTGGATCGTTTTATAAAAAAACTATTTTTTTTACAATTTTCAGATTTTTAATGACCAAAGTCATTAATTAATTTTTAAGCCACCACGCTGAAATGCAATACCTAAGTCCGGGCTTTGTCGAACATTACTTGACCAAATTTTCAACCAATTTGGTTGAAAAATGAGGGCGTGACAGTGCCGCCTCAACTTTCACGAAAAGCCGGATATGACGTCATCAAAGACATTTATCAAAAAAATGAAAAAAACGTTCGGGGATATCATACCCAGAAACTTTCATGTCAAATTTCATAAAGATCGGTCCAGTAGTTTGGTCTGAATCGCTCTACACGCACGCACACACACACACACACATACACACACACATACACCACGACCCTCGTCTCGATTCCCCCCTCGATGTTAAAACATTTAGTCATAACTTGACTAAATGTAAAAAGATCCGCACGCGGCACTGGCAACTTCAGTGTCAGCTGAACACGAGAGCGTTCGGTCTTTTAGAAGATTTGTATCTTGAAATAAAAATTAACGAATATCGCGCTGTCCGAAGGAATGGAGTACACATCGGACAATGACCACGCTCAGGCTAAAACGATAGGACATCTGACCGACATGCGGCAATGTGAATCGGACATTTAGGGATTTTCATCGTTATATGTCCGATGTCCGACGCCTAACGACATCCCTGTTTCAGAGTGACGTTTCTTTGCTTTGACGTAATAGATTGCATGAGGCTTTGGAAGAGATCGAGGTTCCAAAACAAGCGTCTTCAATTTAGCTGCCTCGTCTGCGGGACATTTACAGTAAATACACGTAAGTACAGTATGTAGGATAAACAGAATACCACATGGCTTGCTGTGTCGTACCAGATTTGCACTCGTTGATTTTTCAAATAGTGAACAGCTCGCTTTCGCTCGCAGTTCAATATTTAAACAAGTCGCGTAAGGCGAAAATACAATATTTAGTCAAGTAGCTGTCGAACTCACAGAATGAAACTGAACGCAATGCCATTTTACTCGTAGCATCGTCAGGCCACCGCTCATGGCAAAGGCAGTGAAATTGACAAGAAGAGCGGGGTAGTAGTTGCGCTAAGAAGGATAGCACGCTTTTCTGTACCTCTCTTTGTTTTAACTTTCTGAGCGTGTTTTTAATCCAAACATATCATATCTATATGTTTTTTGAATCAGGAACCGACAAGGAATAAGATGAAAGTGTTTTTAAATTGATTTGGACAATTTATTTTTGATAATAATTTTTATATATTTAATTTTCAGAGCTTGTTTTTAATCCGAATATAACATATTTATATGTTTTTGGAATCAGCAAATGATGGAGAATAAGATAAACGTAAATTTGGATCGTTTTATAAATTTTTAATTTTTTTTACAATTTTCCGATTTTTAATGACCAAAGTCATTAATTAATTTTTAAGCCACCACGCTGAAATGCAATACCGAAGTCCGGGCTTCGTCGAAGATTACTTGACCAAAATTTGAACCAATTTGGTTGAAAAATGAGGGCGTGACAGTGCCGCCTCAACTTTCACGAAAAGCCGGATATGACGTCATGAAAGACATTTATAAAAAAAATGAAAAAAACGTTCGGGGATTTCATACCCAGGAACTCTCATGTCAAATTTCATAAAGATCGGTCCAGTAGTTTAGTCTGAATCGCTCTACACACACACACACACACACACACACACACACACACACACACACACACACACACACACACGCACACACGCACACACGCACATACACCACGACCCTCGTTTCGATTCCCCCTCGATGTTAAAATATTTAGTCAAAACTTGACTAAATATAAAAAACAACT
>NC_090250.1:17850044-17870044 GCF_037325665.1 Littorina saxatilis | reverse complement strand
ATTCCCAACAGAAGTCAGACTTTCGAACATACAATCTACGTAGGCAAGCATGATACGTCATGACGTCATATGATTCCTAACATATTGACGTAATGCTAAGCATCCGGTTATCTCGAGTTTTCTCCGTAATACATGTCCGTGGGTTTTTCAATGTTCGGTTATTTCCGTGGCTTCATGCGGAAAGGGAACCGTCGTCTGCAATCAACGACATGGACCATTCTGGTAGTTTTTGCAGACAAAAACATGATTTTAACACAGAATATAATGTCAGAATAGCTATATAAACGCTATTGTGTTTTCATCGTAGCAATAGGGTCCGATATTTAGACTCGAACAAGTATAATGCGACTCGTCGGCATTATACTTGTCTCGTCTAAATATCGGGCCCTATTGCTACGCTGAAAACACAATAGCTGTTGATAACGCGACGGAAGTTGGTAATTTTTTGCTGATATCCAAACGATATCGGCAATAACAAAGACGCATGGTTCCGGTTTCTTCCACGTGTATAAAGTACACGCATACCTCGCCAGGTTTGTTTCTGTGACTAGTCGACAGACGATGCCATTTGCTTTGTGTGTGTGTGTGTTTTGTTGCTTACTGTACATGACATACATTACGTGTACAATCCAGTTCTTTAACAGGCAACAAACCTTGCAAAGTTCAAGAAGCTGCAATCTGAAGCGACCTATCTCTGATTCTAGCAGACGATCTCTCCAATGTTTAACACAAAATCAGCAAACTCTCCTGTCACATAGAACGTCCATTTTATAGTGCAATGTTGAAATGAAGTTACCGGTCTGAAACATTTAGTCGTTTCTTCTGAGACAATCCTTGTTCTCTTATCATCTACAGATTTACCGCAGTCTTCATCACGCGAATCCCCAACAGAAGTCAGACTTTCGAACATAGAATATACGCAAGCAAGCATGATACGTCATGACGTCATATGATTCTTAGCATATTGACGTACTAGATGAATACCCGCTTCGCCGGGTACGGCTTCGCCGGGAAGAAGTAGAGCCGAATACCCGGCTTCGCCGGGGACCCGGGTGTACGACGGCTTCGCCGGCGCACAGTACGAAGGAAGGGAGATAAACGCGCAAAACACTGGAGAAGATAAGGAAGAGTTACTGGGAATGGATGTACAGAAAAACCAAAATCGGTTTAGCGCTGCGCGCTGAGAGCACGCACGTGTTCAAAATTTTCCACGATTGTGTCCAGGGTCTACCTGAATATGCCCACCAAATTTGAAGCAGATCCATCGTGAACTTTGGCCGTGAATCGTGAACACACAGACAGACAGACACACACACACACAAGCCGTATATAGATATAGATGTTAAACATCCGGTTATCTCGAGTCTTCTCCGTAATACATGTCCGTGGGTTTATCAATGTTCGGTGATTTCCGTGGATACATGCGCAAAGGGATATGCGTCCTATAACCGTCGTCTGCAATCAACGACATGGACCATTCTGGTAGTTTTTGCTGACAAAAACATGATTTTAACACAGAATATAATGTCAGAATAGCTATATAAACGCTATTGTGTTTTCAGCGTAGCAATAGGGTCCGATATTTAGACTCGAACAAGTATAATGCGACTCGTCTTCGACTCGTCAGCATTATACTTGTCTCGTCTGTAGAGCTGAGAATCCAATATAAGTGCTGCTGTATCTGCTACAAAATAATATATGGCTCAGCCCCATCCTAGCTGTCTGACCTGTTCACACTCTATACACCCCCACGATCCCTCCGCTCCTCTGTAGACACTAGAATATTCCGTCTATCTTCTTTTAGTCGCAAACAGCACGGCCAGAGAGCCTTCTCCCACTCTGCTGCCGTTGCGTGGAACTCTCTCCCTTACTCTATCCGACACTGCCAAACATTTTGTTCCTTCAAATCAAACCTTAAAACACACTTCTTCACACAGTATTTTGATTAATTTTATTTCAATATGTTGCATTTTTGATCAGGTGTTTAAATGTTTGAATGTTTTGCCTGTGTTAGTATGCTTGCAGCTTGTATTGATGTAGTGTTTCGTTGTTCACTTGTGTGCTGAATGCTGCTGCACATGCTTTTTTGCTTTGCTTTGTATGTATTTGTATGTTTGTTTGTTTTTAAATATTTTGTTTCATTGTAAAGCGCTTAGAGAACGTAAAGCGCTCTATAAATCTCCCATATTATTGTTATTATTAAAGGCACAGTGCAGCTCACAGCCTTCGTTTTGCGTTTTTGTTGCAGCTCATGAGTGCATTTACAGTTCAAAAATCCTCCTATGTTAGTAAAACAAACCCAAAACTACCCAACGACATCTGTGAAGCTCGACAGTTTCTTGTTCACGCGAGTGCATAAATTAACCTAGTTATTACGTTGTGTTTGGTCGGAGTTCGATTCAACTGAGTGATTCCGGCCTCCATTTTGTTTTACACAAACTCATGATGACGTCTGACATAGTTTGCTAGTGACGTGTCTTTTTGTGCATGATGTGGTGATCTACCTGATCTAAATTTAGATCCAAAAATAGGCCAAGACCAGCCGGGTCCGAGTACAACATTAATTCGTAACAATATCGCAGTTCTTGACTCTTTGGGTGCAAGTCAATGAAACTTGGTAGTTCTTCTAACGGATAGCTGCCTGAGGTATGACTAAAAGACCCAGGGGCTCCGTGCACCTGGATTTGACAAGTTCAGTACCTTTAATAGCTGTTAATATCAATGCGGCTGTTGTTGTTCTTCTTCCCGTTCTCCATATGGACACTCCAGTCTCTGCGATGGCAGTGCCCCGCAGGTTCTCCAGACTGCCGTACTTCGTCTTCGTCTTCTTCTTCTTCTGCGTTCATGGGCTAAAACACGACGTGTGTGTTCTTTTGCACGAGTGGGTTTTTACGTGAATGACCGTTTTTACCCCGCAATTTACGCCACTTTTGGAGGAAGCTTCTTTTTCTTCTTTTTCTTCTTCTTCTTCTTCTTCTTCTTCTTCTTCTTCTTCCGCGTTCAAGGGCTAAAACTTCCGCGAAATCTTGTGTGTGTGTGTTTTTTGGTGCTTTTTTGCACGATTGGGTGTCTACGTGTATGGCCGTTTTTAACCCGCCATTCAGGCAGCAATACGCCGCTTTCGGGGGAAGCATGCTGGATATTTTTGTGTTTCTATAACCCACCGAACTCCGGCATGGATGACATTTCCGTGCGCACTTGGTCTTGTGTTTGCGTGTACACACGAAGGGGGTTAAGGCTCTAGCAGGTCTGCACATACGTTGACATTGGATACAAATCTTCACCCTTAATCTACCAGGTGCGGCCGGGGTTCGAACACGCGACCTTCCGCGTGGGAGGCCGGCGTCTCTCTGGTATCCACTTGGCCATTGCGCCCGTCAGACTGCTGTACAGTTTCGGGCCTCTGGGTTGGGGTCTCGCCAGCTCCTCTTCCTGCGCGCCTCGTAGAGCAGACAGGATTGCAGGAAGTGTTCTGTTGTCAGGCTGCAAGTTCCGCAGGGGGCACTACTCCACAGGACTCCCCACAGAAGCCCGTCCGAGAGGCCCCCACTTTAATGTTTAGAGGGTCCATGGACCCCCTACGCGGAGTTTTAGAGGGTCCCAAGAGTCCATGTTCCACAAACCCCCTATGTTCTAAGGTACGCACGATAGCGGAAATTTAGTGCGTCCCGGGACCCGCTCTTTATAGGTTTAGTGCGTCCCGGGACCCCCTCAATGAATCTCTAGAACGTGATTTCGGCTTCTTGTGCGTATAGGACGCAGGGACGCGCACTTTGGGGAGCCCTGACTCCGTTTGGCCGATGTGGATGTGTACATATAGTGTGTGCGGTTGTTCAGACACTGTACTAGCTGTCTGAGTGGAGCTATAATGAATGTACATTTATGCAAATATGTTTCTGAAGAAGACAAAAAGAATTCCTGTTGATTTGTTGAACAATGTGTTTTCAAACTTTTTTGCAAACCGTTAAAACAAATAAACGTTATTTGTTTTTTGAGGGTCAATTTAGACAGACTGTGTTTTAACTGGGGACCGCATTGTATCAAAGTGGTGGCCCAGATGCTGTCTTGTTTGCGTTAAGCGAGAATGTATGCAAATGTATGCGTCTAGCCGTCTCTTTTCCAAAGTAGAGAAAACACACAACGAAAACAATTACTGGAAAATCCATTAAACCACCGCAGATCCCAAACCATCTGCAGCTACTCGAAAACGTATCTCTCTGCTGGGCGTCTGAGTTAGGACCCCCCCAAAAAAAACAGGAAAACAAATTGAGTCACTGGAAGGTGCTAAACAGAACAAAAACCTTTCCCAAAAGGTCTTCCATTACTTGAATTCTGTCGGCCCGACTGTTGATATTTTGAAAGAGAACAGATACTCTGCCTTAAAACGAAGAAACATAGGAATACTAGGAGTAGGAATAATGTATTAACCGTTTACTAAATCACAATACCAAATATTCTCAAGCACGTCTACTAATCGGCGAACAAAGAAGACACACATTAGACAAATAATCAAATAATTAAATACGCATTCCTTGTAAAAACAGTTCGGGTCACCATCTCAGACATGACTAGACATGTTGTGTAGATGAGATAACACCATCCCTACACTTGGACATTTATCAAAAATCAAAATTCTGACTTCATCGGGTTTGTATGGGTTGTGGGTTGTGCAAAAAATGAATACCCTTGCCAAAACCTCTGAGAAACATTGGAGGGGCCGATCACTAGCAAGGGGTTGCGTCTGGAACACGTGGACAGGAGCACATGTGTGTTTCTTTTTTTGTGTGAAAAGGCAAGAGTGGTCACCCTTCACAAGCCATACAAATCAGCCAAAGTTATTTCCGAACATCGTATTTCGCAGTCTGGACCACGGGAGCTCTTCTCAAATGAGTCGACACCAAATAGTTACACGCATCAGACAGAGACTTGAAATTTATATTTAAAAAAAAAGAATGAATAAATGAAATAAAAGACAAAAGGAAAATAAAAGCCATTTCGAGTTTCAGATTCTTTCAAGTTTATTTCTCTTAGCCATTGAAGTTATGAAAATGTAATGCAATGAAAACTCTTTGTAAACACACAGAGGGTTTTACAACAACGAGAGAATATTCATGGATAGTGACATGCTTCGGTGACAAATTCATTCAAAGTGTTATTTCTCTAAGCCAATAAGCACACAGATGACTTCAAGCGAATGCATTCAGAAATATTGAGATACCTCAGTTTCAAATTTATCCAAAACGTGGTTTTTTTCTGAGCCACTCAAACACACATACGGATTAACATTAACGAAATTTGAGATCATCAAGTAACAGTGACTTGTTTTAGTTTCAAATTCTTTCAAGTCATTATTTACCCAACTCATTAAACAAAAAGAGCTTTAAAGCAATGAGAACACATTCAGGAGTGTCCGTAGCACAATGTGAGAAGATAATGTGGTTAAAGTGTGATAAGGTGATAATGTGATATAATTTTTAAACAGGCAATGCATTGCTTCTATTTGTAGGCTTATTTTAGTAAGTGTGTGGGTACAATGTTTGCGTGTGAACATGCGATGTGAATGTTACTACATGCATGGTTGATTGATTGATTAATTGATTGATTTTACAGACACACAGTCAAGCTTGTAATTTCTCTTTTAGAGATGAATAAAGATTATTGTATTGTATTGTATTGTATTGTATTGTATTGTATTGTATTGTATTGTATTGTATTGTGTCTGTGTCCGTCCCTCTGTCTGTGTGTTGTTTCATTTCACGTGCACAGATAAAGACGCATTGCCCTATAGTGAAGTGGGAGTCACAATACCCTACCTTCACTTTCCAACGCACGAGTCAGAATGGGAGATGCAGTCAGAAACACGTGGATGGCCAACATCAACGACAGCATTGAAGTCTTCTGCATGCTTGTTGTATTGGGAAGATTCCGTTGTAGAAAGCCTGAATGAAATAAAGAGTGTGGTTTTTGTTCAACTTATCAATCAGTGTGTGTGTGTGTGTGTGTGTGTGTGTGTGTGTGTGTGTGTGTGTGTGCGTGTGTGTGTGTGTGTTTGTGCGTGTGTGTGTGTGTCTGTGTGTGTGTTTGTGTGTGTGTGTTTGTGTGTGTTTGTGTGTTTGCTTGCATGTGTTTGTGTGGGTGTGTGGGTGGGTGTGTGCGTGCGTGTGTGCTTGTGTGTGTGTCTGTGGGTCCGTGTGTTCGAGTGTTTGTGTGCTTTGACGCGCATCTGTATATGTCTGTGTGTTTTGCCTGTGTACAAATCTGGGAAACAAGCAGAAGTTCAGCTAATGGTACGAGTTATATATTTTTTTTTTTTGACCTCAGTTGCATGCAGGCTGCTGTAACCCTTCTTTTTTTTCTTTTTTCTTTTTTCTTTTTTTTTCTTTTCTTTTTTGTTGGGCGGGGAGCATCCTTCTTCATGGGTCTTTTTTTATTTTTTCTACTTCTTTCCGCTTATCCTTAATACCTAGCCTGGACATGTATTCATATAATGGACACTCTTCACTACAGTTACTCTAACGTTACAGCTATTTCATTCACCTTTGCTATGTCTAGTAGTTTGTGCGTTTGTTTGCGTGTATGTCAGCGTATGTGTGTGTGAGTGCGTGTGTGTGTGTGTGTGTGTGTGTGTTGTTGTTGTTGTTGTTCCCATATTTCTGTTAAGTAATATCATTTTCAGCGGGACAATACATAACAAGTTAATTAATCCAACGCTCGATGGACAAAGGCGAGAATTTACAAATTACCAATTACAGTACTAGTTTTCAGCACAGCATCATACGGCGCATAACTACATAAAGTAAATGCATTAATAGCAACATGGTCGAAAAGAAACCTAAGTATAATGGGGAAAATATGTATAGTCAAAACATTAATGTTGTCACAGTTTACTTACGTACTGCAATCTCTATGTGCGAGTTATGATATTGATACGCTAAAAGGAATGATCTGTGTCGAGAACAATACACAAGAATGAAGGCGTTGTAGGTTCGAATCCTTTTGGTTTTACCGTGATCACGACAAGATGCGTTTTCTGTATCATGGGTATTATGGCAATGCAGGTTATAAGCTATATCTGTATCTGGCCCGGGCTGTTTCTACTGTACAAATCAGATAGACTGCCAACGTTCCAAAATAAAATTCAGACAAAAACCCCATCCAGAACAGTACGATGTAAATGCAACGTTTTGATTTGTTTTGTCATAAATCAAACGTTTTAATAAACTACAATTTTAGTTTAATTTTATTTTGTGTACTGCTACTCGAAGGCACGCTACTTCTCATGTTAACAGTTCGGTTCACTCAGACCTGATTACTGGCACGGTTGGCCTAGTGGTAAGGCGTCCGCCCTGTGATCGGGAGGTCGTGGGTTGGAACCCCGGCCGGGTCATACCTACGTAGTCCACCACCAAGACCAACAGGGGACGTGGAGTACACATTTCGTACACCTGGCATGGGAAGTTAAATTGCTTGTGTTGGGGTGAAGTAATTTATTCGTTATTTATTCATTAGGGGAGTAACATTTTTGTACGAAATGTTTACTCGAAACTCACCTGTCTTGGGCAGTAATTTTCTCGTGTAATGGGGGAGTGCTTTTTTCGTAAAGGGAGTAACTTTTTCGTACGAAATGTTTACTCCGGAGTAAAAAATATCGTGGGAGTCATTTTCTCGTGTTACACCGGCGGCGGCGCACAGACAGGTATACTAAACATAAGATATACAAGAAAAATGTTCATTCAAAATGAACAGGCGTCCATGTTATTTTGATGACAAACATGTATTGATACAGTTTGTTGTATAATTTTGCAAGTGAATAAAAATTATGTGTTTATTGGCTGCATGTTTCACTAAAACGCAGTAAAATAAAAAACTTTTTCGTTGCTTTTGTTGTTTCCTTTGATTGCAACCAAATGACTGAAAATTAAGTGGAAGACACTTTGAGATATAAGGAATCGGATAGGCCATGACACGAGAAGGTGTAGAAATCTGCTTGCAGACAGCTTTAACATGACATCACATATTGATATATTTTTTAAAGTTTTTGCATATTACCCCATTTTTGAGGTCACGTTTTAACTTTGGTTAAGTGTTTGCCCACAACTGACATTAGATTACATTTAAACATTTTACATTATTTTTCTAGCACATGTTCATGTTAGTCTGCGCCATCCATTGATCACAGAACATCCACATAGGAAGAAAAGGTGTTTGACTACTGAAATAAAAATGTTTAGAGAAATGTAGAAAGAGGTGAACAAAATGCAAGATGATTTGGTATGGAATTTAGTTGTATACGTGAATGAGGTGTGAAACGTATGCAGAAAGGAAGATGTTTATTTGCGATGAAAGAAAATAGATATAATAACTTCATACTGTAGTAAAAAAACAAAACAAAACAAAAACAACCAGTAATCAGCCAATCAATTTCAAATGTTCATTCAACAGTAACCATATACATTCGATAATGCTGCCGTGTGCTGACAAAACCGAGTAAGTCCATTTTTTTCAAAAATGATATTTTTTGTTCATCAAAGCTTAGAAATTAAGGCGCACCTTATGTGTAAATTGTGACTTTGTGAAATAAATAGATAGGGAGATATAAAAAAGTAAGTCCACACCTTAAAAACTGTTTAAAGTACATCTGCCATGTGCTGACAAAACCGAGTAAGTCCATTTTTTCCCAAAAATGATATCTTTTTGTTCATCAAAACTAAGAAATCAAGAAGTAGCCTGTGTGTAAATTTTGACTTTGTAAGATAAATAGATAAGGAGATATAGAAAAGTAAGTCCACAACTTCAAACATTTCTAAAAAAAAATTACATGTCAATTTGCTGGTAAAACCAAGTAAGTCCATCCACCAATCACAAGAACCTTTATGACGCTATAACCAATCAGAATGCAATGTTTTTGCCAGTATGACGTCAAAGTCAATCCGAATATTCTTGCGGCATTTTACTTGTTAATAGGGGTGCTAGTTTTGGTGCAAGCATGGCTGCTAAAGAAGAAGTGTTGTCAAGATAAATGACAAAACAGTGAAAATAACGTTAACATTACGAATTTGCACAAGATGGAGAGAGAGAGAGAGAGAGAGAGAGAGAGAGAGAGAGAGAGAGAGAGAGAGAGAGAGAGAGAGAGACAAAACAGGGAGAGAGTGGGAGAGGGGAAAGAAATCAGGGTCGAGGGGGGGGGGGGGGATGGAGGGAGAGAGAGAAAAAAAGGGAAAGAGGAATTAGGGAGGGAGAAAGAGAGTAAGAGGGAGAGAGATAGCGAGAGAGGTAGGGAGGGGTAGAAAGAGAGAAGGAGGGAGGAAAAGAGAGATAGGGAGGGATAGAGGGAGGGAGAGAGAGAGAGACAAGGATCATCAGGAGAATTATATATAGTTAGAGAAGAAAAATGTTTAAAATAAAACGTCATAAGGTGATGTCATTATGTCTCGCCTTATCGAAAGAGGTCATTTCCCTGATAGCATGCTAACGTTAATTTAACGTTAATTTAACGTTTGCATGGTTAGATTTTGGTTTACGGTTAGCATTAAACGTTAAATCAACGTTAAATTAACGTTAGCAGAAAAACGGTTATAAAGCAAACGTTAAATTAACGTTAAATTAACGTTAACAAGCAAACCGTTTTCATGGCAAACCTTTTTTAAACGTTAATTTAACGTTTGCCTGAAAACCAATATAAAACGGTTTGCATTGAAACGTTAAAATAACGTTAAATAAACGTTGACACATAACCGTTCAATATCAAACCATTTTTTAACGTTAATTTAACGTTTGCCTGAAAACCAATATAAAACGGTTTGCATTGAAACGTTAAAATAACGTTAAATAAACGTTAGCACATAACCGTTCAATATCAAACCATATTTAAACGTTAATTTAACGTTTGGTCGAAAACAATTAAAAAACGGTTTGCACTGAAACGTTAAAAAAACGTTAAATAAACGTTGACACATAACCGTTCAAAATCAAACCAATTTCAAACGTTAATTTAACGTTTGCCCGAAAACAATTAAAAAACGGTTTGCACTGAAACGTTAAAAAAAACGTTAAATAAACGTTGACACATAACCGTTCAAAATCAAAGCAAAATCAAAAAAAAACAAAACAAAACAACCAAAAAAGTTATTGTTGTGGTGGCAACAACTTGAACAAGAAACTTTTTTTTTTTAAATGTCAAAATTTTTTTTTTTTTTTTAAATATAATTTTTTTTTAATTGACATATATATCAAAAACAAACCTTTCAAAAAAATGTATTTGTTAAAAAAAAAAAAAAATTAAAAAAAAACATAATGTAACGTTAAATTAACGTTAGTTTTATGCTTTATGGCTACGTTTCTTTCACGTTTTATGGCGAACCTTAAATTAACGTTAGATTTAGGTTAGTTTACTCATCAAGATAAACGTTAAATTAACGTTAACATTAAACGTTAATTTAACCAAAATAAAACCATAATATAACGTTAAATTAACGTTAATTTAACGTTTACCGCTAATGTCAATTTGACCAAAATAAAAGTATAATACAACTGCTGTTTGAATGTATTTTTCACGTTGAGTGCTAACATTAAAAAGAACCCCCAAAAACATAATCAAACAAATCATAAGGAAAATAATTGTATTTAAATTTTTTTTTTGCTTTGTAATTTTTTTTTCTTATTTGAAGATGCATTTCCCATAATCTTTTCTGTCTGCTGTTGTTGTAGTGTTTGTTATATATGTAGCTAAAACCGTGTTAAAAAAAGACAAGCAAACACCAACAAATCAAAGTTTGAAAAAGGTTTTTGGTGAGAATGGTTAACTTTGCAGCTAACGCTATTTTATCTTGTTGTATTACTTAATCCGGAGAGCATGCAGGCTGTTGATTTTTGATCTCTGTCTCATTGGAAGGATGGTACTGGCCAGGTCTCATATTTTGAGCCAAACAGTGTACATGCTAACATAAAACAAAACAAAAGACAAATAAATAAAACCATTAGAAACATGTTTTGAGAATATGTTCTAAACATTTATTCATCATTCCCTGATATTTCCACAATATAAAAAATAAAAAATACACAACCATGATGAAAATGTCAAAAGTTGAATCAGTTCTAAAGTTTCTAGAAGTGAGTTTGGATATATCACACTTTTAGGTTCTGTACCTAGAAATTTACCAATTCTATTCCATCTTTTGGGTTTAAAAAAGTCTTTGCAGATATATATTATACATCTGAAATGATGCCAGAAGAGACAAGGAAATATGAGGTTATTTGCAACACCACCAGCAGAGGAAGAAGTCGCTCACTTTGCAGCAGCAGATAAAAAGAATTGTTGAATTTGAAGCAGGAGCAGACACAGAAGTTGTTGAATGTGTAGTATCTGCAGCAGACAAAGAAGTTGTTGAATTTACAGCAGACGATATATTTGTTAAATCTGCAGCAGCACACAAAGAAGTCATTCACTTTGCAGCAGCTCCAGACAACAAGAATTGTTGAGTTTTAAGCAGGAGCAGACACAGAAGTTGTTAAGTTTGCAGCAGGAGCAGCGGCAGACAAAAAAAGTTCTTGAATTTGCAGCAGACGATATACTTGTTAAATCTGCAGCAGCAAACAAAGAAGTCATTCACTTTGCAGCAGCTCCAGACAACAAGAATTGTTGAATTTTAAACAGGAGCAGACACAGAAGTTGTTAAGTTTGCAGCACCAGCAGACAAAGAAGTTGTTGAATTTGCAGCAGACGATATATTTGTAAAATCTGCAGCAGTAGCCATGGAAAAAGTTGTTGATACAACCAGTGCAGACGATGACATGTCTGCAATAGGCGACTTTGAAGATCTGCTCCACATGCTATGACACCTGCAAAGACAAAGAATGCAACAATCTTAAAACAAAGAATTCAGTGTTATTTCAGAACTTCAGTGTAAACACTATAATTATGTCTTCTTTGTTGGTGTTCTTTGCTGTTCTTTGCTGAACATAGAACTGAAGGTAAATAAGGTTTAAATTGTCTTTGCATTATGCCAATATTGTTGAATTTACTTCTGTGAATTTGCTAACTTTGATAGCATCATTGTGTGTTTGAATGAAATGCTCTATGTCAATGCTGCCTGGCACGGATAACAGCCCTACCAACCCGTCCACCTACACCCCCACCCCACCCACACACACTCACACAGAACACCTTCCAACAAAATTTTCCCCAGACTAAGACAATAGAATGTCAGTTGGACCTTGACTAAAAATATGCATAGGTAAAGATGTCCCAGCTACAACAAATTGTTCTGTCGGAAGACCTCCAACATGCCGAAATGATGTGATGGCCGACCAGCCAAGGATTAGAACAATGCGTCATATAATATCAGCATGTATCAATGACCCTAGGCTGAGGCCTGACAATAACACTGCCTTCTCTCAAATATGATTTTCTGTTATAAATATAATAATATGACTGCTGGAACATTCTGATTCATCTTAGCGTTAAACAAGGATTTTACCTGCAAACACACACACACACACACACACACACACACAGTGACACACACTTACTTGGCCTCAACAGCCAGAATGTCGGGGTTGTACCTTGTAGTTTACATCCCTGTGAATGCTTTCTGTTCCATCCTCATGGTAATTCCTCCCACCCTGCAATGAAAATTGAAAGCATTGATGTGTGAATTGCATTAATTACAATAGTCTAAACACACTCAAATCTTTACTTGTTAATGAAGACAGAGAGATAGAGAGTGGGAATAGAGTGGGGGGAGGGGAGAGAGCAGTTGTCAATCAAACCTTGTTTTAAAAATTTAACTTTTATTTTTAAGTGTCTTTGAATAGATCATTTTCGAAAATAACTCCCCATGCCTCTCCTGAGATCTCTTATTTACTGTACAGTTATGCATTTGACCTGAAGCTGTAAGATTGAACAGTAAGTGCCCTGCGTGCACATGTGTGGAAAGTATCAGATTGAGAGAGAGAGAAAGTCTCAGATTGAGAGAGAGAGAGTAACAGACAGACAAAGACAGAGAGAGAGACTGAAACTGAGAAAGAGACAGAAGGCAGGAAAGAAAGAGAGAGAAATCCACCTTTCCAATCGTTATGCATGATATTGCTTTGATATTTGTGACTCGTATGAAAAATAAGTCAACAATCACAATGCCAACGGATCGTGAACTATGAATTTACAACAGCACAGTTCAACATTACCTGAATTTCTTCCTGCTGAAAGTTCCATTTGCCATTCGCCTCAGCGTCACAAGATCTGTATTACTATTAGTCCTGATATATGCTGAAGTGTAGCATGTTATCTTATACATGTGTCAGCAGTCACACTGGCTTTGAAGTTGCTAGCGTTTTAAAAACTGTTACAGAAACTTTTTTTAATTTCGATTCCACTGTGAAAGGTTGAGACTGAGAGTACTGTCCCTTGGCGATCAAGGGAGGTCACTCAGAATTTTCGTTCCTAGTTATCGAACTTGGACGTAACGGCACGTTGTCAACAAATGCGTTGGGAAGATTGAAAACTGGCAGTTGCAAGAGCACTATGTGATACACCAACAGAAACGAACCAGACTGGACAGTCCAATACTAAGACCGAAGGCGCAAGACATAATTACTGGACTGGTTTCAAGAGTTTTACAAACTTTGAGTGAGTATTGCCTCAGTGAACTTGGAAGATATAGATTTGCTAATTATTGAGACTTTTTATTTTTTATTATGTATTTTTCTTGGAATATAAGACTAAAAAGTGTGTTTGTTTCTTATGTGTGTGTGTGTTTGTGTGTGTGTGTGTGTGTCACTGTGTGTGTGTCACCGTGTGTGTGTGTGTTTAGGTGTTTGCTGTTTTTCTTTATTGTTGTTGTTGCCTGAAATGGTGATTTGAACTAAGAATCTATTCCTTTTATGATTCTGTTGTGCATAATAAATAGCTTTTATTCTTTCAGATTTATAGTTATACCACAAAAAAAACTGTCTGCATTTGGTGGGGAGGTGCCTTAACTGGTCAAAAAAAAAGTGAGCCGATTGATGGCATGGCCGTTCATCGCATTTGGATGGTAAAAAGCAAAACCAGTTTCCATTCTTCAACAAGCTGAAGGTTTGCATTGGAAAACAGTAAGTGTTTTTTTTAAATGAGTTTTCAATGTAACTGACAGAACAATTTGTTGTATAATTATTATAATCAGTTGTGTAATGCTTGCAAAACATACAGTCACATGTACACACGCATCCCCCACCCCACCCCACCCCTTTCCACATATACACACACACACACATGTACACACGCATCCCCCACCCCACCCCACCCCTTTCCACATATACACACACACACACACACACAAACTCCAATTTGAACTGTTCCTGTTTCAGTGGTGGACCTTTCTGGTGACCTGTAATTACTCAACTGTCAGTTGGAACATATTAGGGAAAATAATCTATCATTGTGCTTTTGTACATTTGTTGGTTAAATCAGAATTACTTACAATTCTGTTTCCAGTCCTTTGTGCAAATTCGTATTAATTGGACATTATTTCTTTCAGATGAAAAAATCCTGTCTACAATCGGAGATGGGGGTGGCAATGGGAGGGGGCCACAGTCTGAAGGATGGCTGTACCAAAGCATGCAGTTGGAAGGGGACAACCCATCAAGGTTTACAATTATCAGCTTTGAAAACAGTGAGTACAATTTGGTACATGTATAATTATTGTTGTCAGTTGTTTATTGCTTGTAACAGACCCCCCCCCCCCCCACACACACACACACACACACACACACACACACACACACACACACACACACACACACACACACACACACTCATAAATTCAATATCAACCGTTTCTGTTTCAGTGATGGACTGGTATGATGAACTTTTCTGTTTTTAATAACATTTAGGAAAACATGTTGTCATTCTGTGCTTGTTTGTTTTTGTGATAACTGAGAATCCTTGTTCTCATTCCTGTGCACATGTATTTATATTGATTTTTATTCGCTCAGATAACAAGCAAGTCTGCAATTGGTGGGGAGGTGTCTGGACTGGTGGGAAGACTGATGAGTTCATTGATGACAGATGATTGTACCAAAATTATTCAATCGGAAGAGGGAAAAAACATCGAAGTTTCCGTTGTCTGTGCTGAAAGTTCACACTGTTGACCAGTAAGTGAATTGTTTAAATCAGTGTCGTCTTTTTTGAGTCACTTGAGAAAAAGTGACTCTATGTAATCGGTCAGTGTTAGTCTGTCCGGCCGTCCGTCCGTCCGTAGACACCACCTTAACGTTGGACTTTTCTCGGAAACTATCAAAGCGATCGGGCTCATATTTTGTGTTTAGTCGTGACCTCCAATGACCTCTACACTTTAACGATGGTTTCGTTGACCTTTGACCTTTTTCAAGGTCACAGGTCAGCGTCAAAGGAAAAATTAGACATTTTATATCTTTGACAAAGTTCATCGGATGTGATTGAAACTTTGTAGGATTATTCTTTAGATCAAAGTTTTTACATCTGTAGCCTTTTACGAACGTTATCAGAAAAACAAGGGAGATAACTAGCCTTTTCTGTTCGGCAACACACAACTTAACGTTGGGCTTTTCTCGGAAACTATAAAAGTGACCGGGCTCAAATTTTATGTGAACGTGACTCCCAGTGACCTCTACACTTTGACGTCTGCTTTGGTGACCTTTGACCTTTTTCAAGGTCACAGGTATGTCTTGAAGGAAAAAAATTGAAATATCATATCTCTGAAACTATTCATCGGATTTGATTCAAACTTTATAGGATTATTCTTTACATCAAATTATTTACATCTGTAGCTTTTTACAAACGTTATCGGAAACACAGGGGAGATAACTAGCCTTTCCTGTTCGTCAACACACAACTTAACGTTGGGCTTTTCTCGTAAACTATAAAAGTGACACAGCTCTAAGAGTAACAAATGTTAGTGTGTCTACTGTTAATATGATTGCTTCGAAAAAAAATTAATGATGCTAGTTTATGTGAATTAAGTTATTAAGGGCAGACCGGGTAGGCAAAATGAGTTATTTTTGGTCTCGTACACCTTTTTGGGGTTGTTGCATTTTTCACACCTTTGAACATCCTGGAATGCATTCAATAATCTGCTTTTGTCATTTTAAACATGTATTCATGTAAATAAAACCATTTTCAAACCGATGTTTTGTTGTTTTTGTCTGTGTTTTATCAAAAAAATCGAAAAAATGGTCAACTTTGGATACTCCGTGCTGGTAAATGTGCGCACATGACATGACCCTTCGCTGTTCAAAACTGTGTGGAAATTTCCGTTCTTCAAGATGACGTCATCACCGTTGGGGAATTTCCGTTGACATAGGCACAAAGAGAGAGAATCCGTTCCAACCGAAACCCCGGAATTAATATATGCAAATATATGTAGGTCAAAGGCATTTGGCGCAAGCGCAGTAGACAACTTATCAGTCCCCCGGTGTCAACAAATCCATGACGTTTTCACCGATTCAGCAGCATTTTTCAAAGTTTTGAGCTGCGGAGAACAACCCTAACATTGGAAATGTTCGGCATAGTGGCAAGAAATATCAGAGAAAGATGAACCAGCGGCAGCGAACAGTAGAAGGAAGTAACAACACTCCGAAATGAACCAACATGATCGTATTTAAGCAGACGACATTCTAAGATTCTTGACTCGACGAGGTGGGTTTTGCTTCTTTCTCTTTTCGATCTTGTTTGTTTGACAACGTGATTTATTGCACATTGTTATGTTGTTGTTGTTGTAAGAATGTGTTAGGGTTTGCAGGTAAATCATAAACAGTTTGTGTCTGAAGTATTTTGCGTGTTTCTTGATCCAATTTACTGACCATGCCGCTCGCCGCACCCCCCCCCCCCCCCTCCCTCCCTCCCTCGATCATCTCTGTGATATCGTCTTCACAACCCCTATTTTATTGTTCTTCGCTGGCCAGTCCTTGAGAGCTTACTATGGTGTAACATGTTATCATTATTCTTTGTCTGGGGTCAAACTGAGAAGCAGCATCTGAGCGATGTACGACTGACACAGTTTCTGTTTCTGGTCATTGACCGTAGGAAAATAAGTACCCTACTAGAGAGCGTTCTCTAATTCTAAAGGATTGGTTTACACCAGCATGGCTGACCAACCTATCATTGACAGCAATATTGTTGTCAAATCTTTTCCATTAACTAAGGAATAAAAAAATAGATCCAGTTTACTTCACCAAAGAAAAAAAAGAGTTAAACTAAAGGACTGGGGATGCAACTCATGAATCAAAAGCATAAAGATCACCTGCAAACAGTGCTAGGTTTAGGAAATCTGAAAATGTATACACACACACAGAAACACACACACACACACACAAAACAGACAGACAAAGCAAATACATAGCAAGTGTGATGAAATAAATTAATTTTAAAAGAAAAATATGAAAAAAAGAAAGAAAATAATTCAGCTAGTTTCAGTATTAGTTCCTGTGTGTATGTGATTGTGTGGTTACTCAAATCCATAGTAAACTTGACATGTACATTTTGTGATAGGGGCCAATTAATGAATGTCTTTTGTGTGTGTGTGTGTGTGTGTGTGTGTTCGTCAACCGACATATGTGGGTACGAGCCGCTGAGGTGGTTGTAAGAAAACCCGCCTGGTTCAGTGGTTGGGGGCTGATTGGGATTTCTGATTTACCAGCCTAGCCAAAAGTTGAGGTACACCCATGTAACATGGTCATTTGCAAAATAAAGTACAAGCACTTGTTGACGTTTATATTGAGTCTTAAATTTGCAGCTTATTACAAACAAAAACCATGGACAGTTGTATCAAATATTAAATCAGTGTTTGTGTATTTATTAGGTTGGAGCAAGGGGAGAGCCAGTCCTCCTGTGGTGGCAGCGAGGAGAAAGATTGACCTGATGGAAAAGTTTGCTAAACGGACTACCCTCTTCCACAGCAGAAACATCAGCTTTGCCATCTTCTGACCAACCATAAGAAGATACAGATACTTTGCCATCTTCTGACCCATCACAAGCAGATATGGATACTGGTTCTGTGCAACGTCACTCGCGCTGACATGTGTTGGGCTTTTGTCAACATTGATCAGCTCAATCTATTGCTGAAAGGTTTATATCCTGTACTGAATGCTTGTCTGATAGCAGTCTGATTATGAAAGAAGGTGATGCATCAGCCCAAGGATTTGCACAGGCCCTGCATCTGGAGTGCATATGAGTGTCCATTCAAGTCTGCAGTTGTTTACTCTTCTCCCGGTGTTTGCAACGCTTCGGTGGTAAAGTTGCATTTTAAAATAATCCGCGTATGACCAAGTTGGTACATGGAAAGGGACATTCAGCTTTACAGAAATTTGCTGCAGTGTTAGGATTGAGCACAGCAATACTGTAATTAAAATGTTGCAACTTTGAATGGCTTGATAGCTTTCTTTGTTCCATTTGTGTATATATAATTATGTAATGTTGTTGATGATTTGTGAAGCATCATTTTCTATGCAATGGAATAAGAAATCAGTGCATCCGTGGTTTTTATGAGTCTGACAGTTTGGTTCTGATCAATATTTTCATATCAGCACAAACACAGATAATTGACTTTTTTAAATGTTTTCATATGATTTTTTTTTTAATCAAAAAAATCTGATAATTTGATTATCAAATCATTTCCCCTTCATAGTTGAAGTGTTATTCTGGTTAAAAAAAAAACACCCCATTAATTCAAGCTCTACTGTGGTACTAGTTTACCGGGGTACTAGTGAGACTCTTTACATGCTGTTTTCTCTACATGTAATTTGACAAAATGTGGTAATTAAAATGTTGTAACTTTTGAATGGCAAGATGGATTTGTTCCAATTTTGTATATGTTGTTTATGATTTGTGAAGCACCATTTCTGCATGGAATAAGAATACAGTGGATTCCTTGTGTTTTTATGAGTCCGACAGTTTCGTTTTGATTCATATCTGCACTAACATAGATGAGTTTTCAAATGATTTTTTTTAAAAAGTCTGGATGATTTGATCGTCAAATCTTTCCCCATCATAGTAAAGTGGTTATTCTTATAAAAACATATCAATTCAGGCTGCACTGTGCTACTAGTTTGAGGTACTGGTTGAATGTTTCAAATGCTGTTTTCTCTGAATGTAATTTTCAGACAAACATCTGTAATTAAAATGTTGCAACTTTTGAATGGCTTGATGGATTGTTTCATTTTTGTTTATGTTGTTTATGATTTGTAAAGCGTCAGTTTTGTGTATGGAATAAGAGTTAAGTGCATTGGTTGGGTTTTTATGAGTCTGACAGTTTTGGTTCTGATTCATGTTTTCATATCGGTACAAACAAGATGGTTGTTTTCATATGATGTATATAAAAAAAATCCTGATAATTTGATTGTCAAATCCTTTTCCCACATAGTAAAGTGTCATTCTGATAAAAACATATGAATTCAGGGTGCACTGTGCTACTGGTTTTTTTATGTACTGTTCAAATCTTTAAAATGCTGTTTTCTCTGAATGTAATTTTTCAGACAAAACGCTACAATTAAAATGTTGCAACTTTGAAAGGCTGATGGATTTGTTGTTCAGTTTTTGTATATGTTGTTTATGAGTTGTACAGCATCAGTTCTGTGTATGGAATAAGAGTTCAGTGCATTGGTTGGGTTTTTATGAGTCTGACAGTTAGGATCTCATGTATTTTTCTTATCAGAACTGAACGGTAACTGAAAAATGCTAAATAATATAAAATAATATATTGCTTAGAAATGCTTTTCGATACACAGAATTATTAAACACACACATATTGCTGCAAAGAAGAAAAATTGGATCAGGTTCACAAACTGCAACATTTTAAAAAAAGCACATTTTATAACGTTTTTTTCACATTTTGGTGAATAAAACCCCCAAAAATTGCTTTTCACTCAAAATTTAAAAATGGTTTCCCTTAATTAGGTTATTCTGCTTGCAAAAATCAAAACAAGCAGCAAGCTGTTTTCCAAAATAAAAAAAAAAAAGTGCTTGGCCTACCCTGTCCCCCCTTAATGGT
>NC_090250.1:17829240-17849844 GCF_037325665.1 Littorina saxatilis | reverse complement strand
ACCTCTCTTTGTTTTAACTTTCTGAGCGTGTTTTTTAATCCAAACATATCATATCTATATGTTTTTGGAATGAGGAACCGACAAGGAATAAGATGAAAGTGTTTTAAATTGATTTCGACAACTTAATTTTGATAATAAATTTTATATATTTAATTTTCAGAGCTTTTTTTTAATCCGAATATAACATATTTATATGTTTTTGGAATCAGAAAGTGATGGAGAATAAGATGAACGTAAATGTGGATCGTTTTATAAAAATTTTTTTTTTTTTACAATTTTCAGATTTTTAATGACCAAAGTCATCAATTAATTTTTAAGCCACCAAGCTGAAATGCAATACCGAAGTCCGGGCTTTGTCAAAGATTACTTGACCAAAATTTCAACCAATTTGGTTGAAAAATGAGAGCGTGACAGTGCCGCCTCAACTTTCACGAAAAGCCGGATATGACGTCATAAAAGACATTTATCAAAAAAATGGAAAAAAAGGTCTGGGGATTTCCTACCCAGGAACTCTCATGTCAAATTTCATAAAGATCGGTCCAGTAGTTTAGTCTGAATCGCTCTACACACACACACAGACACACACACACACGCACACACGCACGCACGCACATACACCACGACCCTCGTCTCGATTCCCCCTCTACGTTAAAACATTTAGTCAAAACTTGACTAAATGTAAAAAACAGAGACAGAAATGGGGGAGGGGAGCATATGGGGAGGTGGAGAGAGGCATTACAAAAACTTTCCTGTTGACGAAAGCAAAATGACGCGAAATGAACCCAATGATGGTTTTTTTTCAAAAGTAATGTAGTAAGCTTACAAAAGTGTTCTTTTTTTGGTTTGTTTTATGTGTTTTCCTTTTAACAGCCAACTGTCGCCCAATTAGGGACTGCTCTACATTATGCAAATGAATATGAATAGTTAATGGTTGAAAAGTGTGAAAAAGAGAGAGAAACAAAGAGAGAAACAGACTGGTAGAGAGAAGATGGAGAGAGGGAGGGAGGGATTCAAAGAACTGTTGCCGAAAGCAAGGCATCTCGAGATAATGGCCTATAACCTGTTCAGGTAAGTATGTTAAAAGCAATTAACCGCTGAACTCATCCTCTCTAAAGAGTACACTTCACACCAATCGCTGAAGTTTTCAAGGGGTCATAGAGTACACACATTGGACAATAGAGAGGCCGTAAAAGGGTCGCGTTGCCATTGGTCAACCTGACCACGTGATCAGCCTCGGCACAAAGCTACGTCCGTGGTCATGGAAACCCTTTCTAGTTCAGTCCTGGCTCGGAACAGTTTTTTGTGGTTTTTTTTCCGAACGATGTAGGCGTCTCCCAGGAATTGTTTTGGTTGGCGTGCGGAGCGGAGAGTTACAAATTACTTTAAAAGAAAACACTTTGGTTACTTCTCAGAGTGTTATGTATGGTCCGACTGAGGTGCCAGTAGCGGACGTTTTAAATGGAAACAAATTGAAACAACTTTTACAGCCCGGACTTCGGTATTGCATTTCAGCTTTGTGGCTTAAAAATTAATTAATGACTTTGGTCATTAAAAATCTGAAAATTGTAAAAAAAAAAATAGGCCTATTTTTTTTTATAAAACGATTCAAATTTACGTTCATCTGATTCTTCATCATTTTCTGATTAAAAAAACATATAAATATGTTATATTTGGATTAAAAACAAGCTCTGAAAATTAAAATTACAAAAATTATGATCAAAATTAAATTTTCGAAATCAATTTAAAAACACTTTCATCTTATTCCTTGTCGGTTCCTGATTCCAAAAACATATAGATATGATATGTTTGGATTAAAAACACGCTCAGAAAGTTAAAACGAAGAGAGGTACAGAAAAGCGTGCTATCCTTCTCAGCGCAACAACTACCCCGCTCTTCTTGTCAATTTCAGTGCCTTTGCCATGAGCGGTGGACTGACGATGCTACGAGTATACGGTCTTGCTGAAAAATTGCATAGCGTTCAGTTTCATTCTGTGAGTTCGACAGCTTGACTAAATGTTGTATTTTCGCCTTACGCGACTTGTTTAAAATCAAGAGTCAAACTGACACAAAGATTTTCACCTTCCATTTCTCTGTAATGGAGGCACGCAGAGGCACGACGTAGAGAGAGCGTCAGATAACCGCGACGTAGGTTTGGGGAGTCGGGTCGGGCACTAAGAGTACAGTTTATTTTTACAGAACTGTACATTAATTATCGCAACAGGTTTAAACAGTTCGCTTTACATTTGATTCTGTCTCTCTCTGTCTGTGTCTGTCTGTGTCTGTCTGTCTGTCTGTCTGTCTGTCTGTCTGTCTGTCTGTCTGTCTGTCTGTCTCTCTGTCTGTCTCTCTGTCTGTCTGTCTGTCTGTCTGTCTCTCTCTCTGTCTGTCTGTCTGTCTGTCTCTCTCTCTCTCTCTCTCTCTCTCTCTCTCTCTCTCTCTCTCTCTCTCTCTCTCTCTCTCTCTATCTCTCTTTTTTTTTGTCGTTGGAATTTGAATTTAAACATATCTTTGAACATAAAACATAATTGTCAGAACGATTTCGAGTGAACAGACTTCGGCGTGTACGAACACAGATAACCCTGTGGGCTGCTGTCACATTTTAGGTTTCTATACAATGAGAAAATAACAAAGTGTTGTTGACTTTTCATGCAAGGAGGTCGATCCTTGCAATTTTGCATATTATGTTTGTTCTCGTATGTTAGCTTAAGACGGGAAAGTCAGACGCAAGCGAAGGGAAATTACCAGATCACGCTCACAAGTGTGTACTAAAAGTCACATCAAATCCAATCTTCGGCCACTGTGAGGCCACTAAATGAGAAACAGATGACAGGCACTCCGCCACTTCTGCTGAAGGACATAGCAGGTACTTGGCTACACTTCACTGCGCCACATGAGTGATTCCATTTTCCGTTCGGCAATCAGTCTGTCTCACGCACAAATTGTCAAGGGTAATTTTAAACTGAGTCTAATTTTGTCAGACACTGGGCAAGTTTTAATACCGGACCTTCAACATTGACGATTGGGGTCTAAAAAACACATTCCTTCCTTATAAACGATTCAGAGAAAATACCCCCCCCCCCCCCCACTCTATACCCCCACCCCCTTGCATTTTGAAATCTCCTAACATTATCTGAAATTGAAGCTGGCGTTAGAAAGCATGACTGAAACCCCACCGCTGTTAATCTCCTTCTCGATAAAAGAAGATATACACGTATTGTACGGCCGTTTTCTCAAGGCTGTCCAAATGAAGTGCTATCTGAATTTAACTCTTAAAAAAAAAAAAAGACTAATACGGGTTGTTTTTTTTATTTTTTTTAATAAGCCACGCCCCGGACTGCGCGCGCAACACATGCAGACGACGCATATATGTGTAGTAAGTTTGTCGGAACTTTGGCGGAGTAATTTGATAGAGTTTTTAGATTGTGTCAACGACTGTAGACGTGATGTAACTTACAGATAAATTATATCTGAGCTTAAAAAAGTGTTTATTTTCAATAAAAATCGGTTCGGGTAGCGATGTGATGTTAATCTAGCAAATCAACAGGGCTACTTCCTAATGGACCGAAGTTCTGTGGGACTGAAGAATCATCAACCGATGTGAACTGCTATTTGTTTAGGTGGTTCAGTCTTTCCCCATCGGCAGCCCTGTAAGCTTACATTTACTGAAAAAATCCTGTTTCATTTTTCTCTTTGAGTAAGAATATTTGTCCGCAGCTTACGGACTAACCCGTTCGATAGTATTACTTGGGTATAAACTTCCTTCCCAGATTGTCTCTGTCTCATCGCAAAATTACACAAACATTTTTCAATTTACAATATTTTACTTTGTCATTTTTTTCCCTGTTCGACGACTCTTCCGACTATGTGAGTGTGTATGCGTATGTTGAATCCGATTACGCTTGTCCGCTAAACTGAAACGTGATCGAAATGACATTCGATCGATATTGACACTAACTAGTTTTAAAAAAAAATGTATTCACACGCATACGCACACGTGCACTTTTGCAGTCCCATGCACTGACCGCTGGTTCTACCTTGTGCGCTTGTCCGGAGTTTTTCTTTGTTTCTTTTTTAATTTGAGGTAATCGATAATAGCGTGGCATGAAATACAATTTTGCGAAAACCCGGTGAAAACATATCGCTCCAATGAATGCTGTCCATCATGTGCGAGGTCGGGAAAAGTGTTACACGTATCGCATGAAAACAAAGAGTGTACAGATAAAACTGAAAAGGAATTAAAGCGGAGAAGTCGGCAACTCAGTCAAACCACCTCTAATAAAGTGACAAATAGTACTAAACTATCGACTACTAAGATTCATTTGATTTTGTAACCAAGAATTTAGTTTTTGTTTTTGACGGCGCCATCAATTTAAAAGAAATGCATCTTTTCTGGTTCACATTTAAATTAAAAAAAAATTAAAAAACCTACCTTTCTTGTTTTTTGATTCACATTTAGATAGTCAGCATTATATCATTTACATTTAACGTATACTGCATCCCGGTATCAGCATGCTTATTATACAATAAAATAAAAACAGCGCTAGCATACCATGAACATAATTAATTTCCTTGTAAATCTGTTTTGCTTCTTTCTTTATTTATTTATTTGTGTGGGGTGTTTTTTTGCGTGTTTATTTTGGGGAGAGTGTTTTATTGTTCCTCAAAAGCACTTTGGTCAATATCCCTTTAACTTTGAACTACCGTTCAGTTTGAGGACAGAATGCAATTCTTTTATTTTTGGACAACAACACTGTTGGGGTTGATGTACAAAATTGATGGTTGACTGATCAAAAGATCAAAATATTGTGTGCGATATCTGTTCCTTTAAACCTTTCGTTTAACCAGCAGGTGACATATGGCATGGCACAGCCCCCGTTTGACCACCCAGGCTCTCCCTCGCCCACTTTGTCCCCGCAAGTTTTTTTGCTACCTTTTCTATATGCACTGTCAATAACATTTTTTGAGGCGAATTTGTCGTTTGCTTGCAAAAAAAAGATAGTTAATTATCAGATCAGCTTTGTAAAGGAGATACTAAAAACCGCACATAATTATTCAAAAAAAGTCTGATGCGTGGCGACAACTGCCGCTCCGACTGAAGGGCTATTTACTGAAAAGGAAGGTGGGGGGGGGGGGGGTCCTGGGGAGAGGTGGAGGGGTGGTGGGCAAAATGAGACAGAGCCGATACGATTACGATGTGGAGGGGGGGGGGGGGCAGCAAATGTTCGCATGCACATGGTGGTCAGTAACTTTAGTAACACAAATCGACGTTTGATTTTAATCCCACACAGATGTGTTAATTTTTCTTTTGTTATTTTCTTTTTTCTGTCAAAATGTATAAATGAAAAACGTGACAGGCTGGATAAAATTTATCTGAGTGAAACGTTATTTCTTTCAGGGTCCGCATTGGTTTCTAAAAAAACAATAGTGTTTAATTTTAACTTGATTTCATTTACATGAATTCAAATCAGAAACGAAGAAAATATCATAACCCCGCAATATAACAGTGTCACAGAATCGTGAAACAATTCCGTGAAAACATTCTCTCAATGCTGACAATGTCTTGGTGCGTGGTTCTCACATGTGGTGTCCAGTTGTCCATCTTAGCTAATTTAAATTCCGCGTGTGATGTTTTAAGTGGGCCTATTGGGACGAAGCTGAGTAGATTCGGGATGCGAAAATCAGCAGATTATACGATTTTATGATCCGCGGCAGAGACTATCAAGTGCTCTTGCGTATACAAGAACCAGTCGGTCGGATCGAGTCCAGGTGTGATTTTCGCGTTCTACTTACAGTCGTTTTATCTCAGCTGATAACTCCTTGCCAAATGGTGGCAAAAACGCTCAATGGAAAGTGACATCGCATGCGTTGGGAAGACCGTGGGAAAATATTGAGACCTCAGAATAGGGTCCTACGATTGACCAAAGCAAAAATAATACGACAACACATCATAGTGTGTGTGTGTTTCTGCACGCGGTCTGTTTCTCATAAGACACGCAATAAGCACACCCTGGTCGTAAGGGAAAATAGCCTAACATGGACAACTGCCTGATATGGACCACCTCCTGTTCTGACAAACTAACGGTGCTATAGGTCTCAAAACAATTTCATTCTTTGGATAACTTGCATATATATGCGATATAAACATTTGTAACCACACAATAAGCTAAGCTTATATTAAATGTGGTTATAAATATGTACATCTAGATAGGAATTATTATTTCACGTTATGTCAAGGTCAGAGAATCGCTTATCCCCTTGTTATAAATGTAAGACAGACAAGATACAATTTTTACCAAAAAAAGAGGAAAAGATACAGCAAAAGAATCAGAGGATGTGACAGAGGACGGGAAGAGAGTTAATTTTATTTTTCAGCAAGCAAGGGGGGGGGGGGGGGGGTCAGAGAGACGATTACTGTTACAGACTTGCCAATTCAATGTTCCTGCAGCAGCAATAATTTCATCCAAAATGTTGTCCAAACTAATTAAGCTTAGATTACTCATAATTTATGAATACAAAGAAAAACCTTCAAGAAGGATTCACTCAAACTTGATTAAATCCCCAGATGAAGCATCCGTCGCGTCGCACATATGGAAACATGCGTTCTTTGATATTACTGTTGCGATCGGTTTTGACGCTGCCGCCACCTCGCCGCAACTATCGTGCTGCCATCGCGTCGCGATATGGAAACACAGCTTAAGACTATGCATATAATACTGCTGGTTTTCTCTTCATTCTTCTCAAAATGTCGGTCTCTGTCTGTCTGTCCCTGTTTGTGTGTCTCTCTATCTCTATCTCGCACTAATTCTGTCGGTCGGTCCGTCTCTCTGTCTCTCTGTATTTCTAGCTCTGTCTCTCTTTTTGTCTTTTTCTTACTCTCTCAGTTTATTAAAACAAAACAAAAACAAGAAGGGCAAAGCCCATACGACTCACATGCTTGACCTTGACCTTTACATGACCTTGACCTTCAGGGTCAAGGTCAAATAACTAAACCTAGTAATGACATCATACACTAAGAACTGCTTTAGACATTTTTCCTACCAAAATACAATGTGACCTTGACCCAAGGTGAAGGTCATCCAAGGTCATGCAACACAAAGCTGTTCATTCAAGACATAGGAAGTACAATGGTGCTTATTGGCTCTTTCTACCGTGAGATATGGTCACTTTTAGTGGTTCACTACCTTATTTTGGTCACATTTCATAAGGGTCAAAGTGACCTTGACCTTGATCATATGTGACCAAATGTGTCTCATGATGAAAGCATAACATGTGCCCCACATAATTTTTAAGTTTGAAACAGTTATCTTCCATAGTTCAGGGTCAAGGTCACTTCAAAATATGTATACAATCCAACTTTGAAGAGCTCCTGTGACCTTGACCTTGAAGCAAGGTAAACCAAACTGGTATCAAAAGATGGGGCTTACTTTGCTCTATATATCATATATAGGTGAGGTATTCAATCTCAAAAACTTCAGAGAAAATGGGGAAAATGAGAACAATAGCTGTTTTTTAGGCAACATTTATGGCCCCTGCGACCTTGACCTTGAAGCAAGGTCAAGATGCTATGTATGTTTTTTGGGGCCTTGTCATCATACACCATCTTGCCAAATTTGGTACTGATAGACTGAATAGTGTCCAAGAAATATCCAACGTTAAAGTTTTCCGGACGGCCGGACGGACGGACGTCCGGACGGACGGACGTCCGGACGGACGGACGGACGGACGACTCGGGTGAGTACATAGACTCACTTTTGCTTCGCATGTGAGTCAACAAGTCGCGTAAGGCGAAAATACAACATTTAGTCAAGTAGCTGTCGAACTCACAGAATGAAACTGAACGCAATGCAACGCAGCAAGACCGTATACTCGTAGCATCGCCAGCCACCGCTCACGGCAAAGGCAGTGAAATTGACAAGAAGAGCGGGGTAGTAGTTGCGCTGAGAAGGATAGCACGCTTTTCTGTACCTCTATTCGTTTTAACTTTGTGAGCGTGTTTTTAATCCAAACATATCATATCTATACGTTTTTGGAATCAAGAACCGATAAGGAATAAGATGAAAGTGTTTTTAAATTGATTTGGAAAATTTAATTTTGATACTAATTTTTATATTTTTAATTTTCAGAGCTTGTTTTTAATCCAAATATAACATATTGATATGTTTTTGGAATCAGCAAATAATGGAGAATAAGATGAACGTAAATGTGGATCGTTTTATAATTTTTTTATTTTTTTTTACATTTTTCTGATTTTTAATGACCAAAGTCATTAATTAATTTTTAATTTAATTAAGCCACCAAGCTGAAATGTAATACCGAAGTCCGGGCTTTGTCGAACATTACTTGACCAAAATTTCAACCAATTTGGTTGAAAAATGAGGGCGTGACAGTGCCGCCTCAACTTTCACGAAAAACCGGATATGACGTCATCAAAGACATTTATCAAAAAAATGAAAAAAACGTTCGGGGATATCATACCCAGGAACTCTCCTGTCAAATTTCACAAAGATCGGTACAGTAGTTTAGTCTGAATCACTCTACACACACACACAGACACACACACACACACACACACACACATTCCTGCCTGTCTGCCTGTTCTTCTCTCTCTCTTAGGTTACTTTCACGGATTATGCAAAAAAGAAATATGCACGGCTGCTTCACACTTTTCTTGTTTTCTCTCTATTCTCAACCTTTGGTGTCTGTCTGCGTGTCTGTGTGTCTGTGTGTCTGTTTGTTTGTTTGTTTGTTTGTCTGTCTGTCTGTCTCTCTCTCTCTCTCTCTCTCTCCCCTTCTCTCTCTCCCCATCTCTCTCTCGCCATCTCTCTCTCTTTTTCGCTCTCTTCATCTCTCTCTCTCTCCCCTTCTCTCTCTCCCCATCTCTCTCTCGCCATCTCTCTCTCTTTTTCGCTCTCTTCATCTCTCTTTCTCTCTCTCTCTCTCTCTCTCTCCCTCTCTCTCTCTCTCTCTTACAGTCAGCATAATGTATTACAAATGATGGTTTATTCCTGCCAAATTTCGACCAAATGATTATCGAAGATGGTTATGCAAATAAGATGCAACAACGGAAAACAGACGAAATTAAACAGAGACCCCAAGCCCGTGACAGACAGACAGACAGACAGACAGACAGACAGACAGACAGACAGACAGACAGACAGACAGACAGACAGACACAGAGACTGAGACAGAGACAGACAGACTAGACAAGCCGACAAACAAAAAAACAACATGAAAAGACACATGTAGGTGACGATGCTGATCCCAATACCGATGCCGATGTCGATGATGATGATGATGATGATGATGATGATGATGATGATGATGATGATGATGATGATGATATATCTCTTTATTTCCCTCTCTTGGAGAGTTTGCTGCGTGATAGCCTCTAACCCTATTCATTGTATAACAACGTTAAATCATCATCGTCATCTCTCTCTCCCGTTCTCTCTCTCGCCCCCCCCTCTCTCTCTCTCTCTCTCTCTCTCTCTCTCTCTCTCTCTCTCTCTCTCTCTCTCTCTCTCTCTCTCTCTCTCTCTCTCTCTCTCTCTCTTACACACTTTCTCTTTCCTACTCTCTCTCTGTTTTGTTCTCCTTTCTCTGTCAGATTTGTTTTAAACAAACACGTAGGAAAGAAATCTGCAGAGCTGTTGCAATTGTGTCTTTTATCTCTATCTCTTTCTATGATTTTTTTTCCCGGTTTTTGACTGTGTGCCTATCTGTCTGTCTTCCTCTCTCTCGCAGGTTACTGTCTGTCCGTATGTCTGTCCGTCTGTTTGTCCGTCTCTCTCACTCTGTCTCTGTCTTTCTTTCTTATTTAATTACCCCAACTCTCACTCTCTCTCTCTCTCTCTACAATTACAAATACAATTTTTGTATTAAACATGCCCCTCTCCTCTTTATTGGTATAATGTACACAAACCCTTTTCGAATGAAGGGACTTACAAACCAACCACTACATGTATTTAGATGTGTGATGATCTTGGCAATGTCTTGCTTGTTTGATTGATTTTCTTTAAAATGTAATGTATGGATTAGAGCATGATGTTGAGAAAGTGCAAGCTGCACTATACCACTTAATTCACATCAATCAACTCGCAATTTACCTCAATGTAATGCATTTTGTGTACATATGTATAATGTGTTTTCACTTTAGTTATCTGTTAAAATGTAGAATTTTAGTTATCTATTTTCTAATTTGTATCTTGTATTTTTTATTTCATTTTTTTAGTTAGTCCCTCTTTAGGGCGAGGGCTGGATGTAAAAAAGCAGACCACTGCTTAATCTACTACCCTCGTTAAATAAAGAATTGTCATTGTCATTGTCATTGTCTCTCTCTCTCTCTCTTTCTCTCTCTCTCTCTCTCTCTCTCTATCTGTCCCTCCGGCAGCACACATTTTTCGCTCCAGCAATTTACTTGAACAAGTGAAGAAAATGCCTGTCGTTGGACTACCAACTGCTGTGGAAGCTACCTTGACAGGCCTGCCAGCTGACCACTATGTCAAGTACTGGAAAGTCACCGGAGAATGAGAAGGAGCCACAGTCACACTTCAACTGCTCAGCACAGAGAACCAACAGGCCGCCATTTGCCGAGCTAGTCAACGCAACGTAAACAAAACCCCTTCGCAGCTCAGACGTGACAGACAATGATCCCAACAATTTAACAGCAAAGAGGTATGCGTTTCTTCTGTTGATACAGCTGATCGATCATCTGCGAAATCATGCCAGCACAACATCAGGCATAATTCACACAAACACGTACGACAAAGTTCCCGACGTTAGGCACAAACAGAAAATGAGACTACACGCCGGCGAACGCATTGACAGCGAGGCAAGCTGTGTTGTGAACATTGAAGCACGTGAATCACGGAGCCACATTCCATCCAAGCTGACGGAACCTGCCTTGCAGCAATCCGTTGACTCCACATGCGTGGCCACTGACAGTGACAAGGACAGATATTTTACGTCAGAGAGTGATACAGAGGAACCAGTGGAAAAGCAGTTGACTAAAGCTGAAAAGGATGCTTTGGAAAGGGAGTACAGTCTAGGGGAAGTAAAAGCACTTGCTTTAGAAATTACTACGAACCCCAGAACACGAAAGAAAGTGATTAGAATGGTGTACAGTGCTTCATCCAAACAGCTGCTTGCAAAATCAGATGACTTCATGTTCACCTACGATTGTACCAAAGCTGAAACATTGTACTGGACGTTATTCAGGGACAAAGCAGACATGAGTTATGATGAATCAGAACGACTGGCATTTATTGAGGAGCCTGCGGATGTGCGACGAACACTGTACCTTATTGAGATAAATCATATCGCCAAGGATTTGCATGCACTGGTTACACTTCTCAGAGCCTACCTTCAGACTTGAACTTTGATCGCTGTTGTATTATATCACATTTACGTATCATTACATGCTGCTTCTCTTGCAAAACTCGTAAAGCACTACTACTATATTTTGCAGCTGATACTGGTAAAACGTTAATACTCTATGATTGTATTAAAACATTATTGTACATAATGCACTGGAAACATTTTCAAACATAATGTGGTTAACTTCTATTTCACCTCAATGAGCGAGGGCGGGATGAAAAAAAAAAGTAGTTTAGCATTTCCTATTCTGTTACAGTGTTAAGATAAAGATCAATTCAATTCAATTTAATTCAATTCAATTCAATACAATCATCTCTCCCTCATTCTCGTTCTCATAAATAGGACTCAAACCATACCGGCACGGTGGCCTAGTGGTAAGGCGTCCGCCCCGTGATCGGGAGGTCGTGGGTTCGAAACCCGGCCGGGTCATACCTAAGACTTTAAAATTGGCAATCTAGTGGCTGCTCCGCCTGGCGTCTGGCATTATGGGGTTAGTGCTAGGACTGGTTGGTCCGGTGTCAGAATAATGTGACTGGGTAAGACATGAAGCCTGTGCTGCGACTTCTGTCTTGTGTGTGGCGCACGTTATATGTCAAAGCAGCACCGCCCTGATATGGCCCTTCGTGGTCGGCTGGGCGTGAAGCAAACAAACAAACAAACAAGCACATTTCACTGCTGTACAGCATACATCGTCCCCAAATACCTGTGTCTGTGTGTCACTGACTTAGTTGCTCTGCAGAGTGTGTGTGTGTGTGTGTAATACTGCCTTGCTGCAGAGTTTGTGTTATACCGCTTTGCTCTGCTGAGTGTGTTTGTGTTAATTACGGTCTGTCTGTCTGTATATTCTTTTGTCTGTCCGTCTGTCACTCAAGGGTAAGGGGGTGTCCTTAACCTCTCCTTTGTTGTCTCGGTCTGTCTCTCTGTCTCTGTCTATCTGTCTATGTCGCTCTTTCTGACTCTCTCCCTCTCAGCGGAGATCAAAGCCAATGAAAAACACACATCTCTGAAGCAGTTTTAGCTTGTGCCTCCAAATGACTGCTGTACAACAACCAGACCCCATCTGACTGCTGTTTGGGAAACAGTCCCCAATTCACTGCTGTACACCATTTACGTATCATTACATGCTGTTTCTCTTTCGAAACTTGTAAAGCACTACTTCTATTTTGCAGCTGATACTGGTAAAATGTTAATACACTATGATTGTATTGAAACATTATTGTACATAAAGCACTGGAACATTTTCAAACATAATGTGGTTAACTTCTATTTCAACCCAATGGGCGAGGGCGGGATGGAAAAAAAACATTTTAGCATTTCTTGTTCTGTTACAGTGTTAAGAGAAAGATAAATTCAATTCAATTTAATTCAATTCAATTTAATACAACTCTCTCTCCCTCATTCTCATTCTCATAAATCAGACTCAAACCATCCGTTGTCAGGGTCGTGAATGCTAGCTACTGACTGGATTGGAAATACTCTTATGTCGCCTAGCGCCATATGTAACTGATGAAACCATTCATAGCACAGCGCAGAGCTATCGGTTTTTGGACGTCCCCATTTCACTGCTATACAGCAAACATCGTCCCCAAATAACTGTGTCTGTGTGTCACCGACTTAGTTGCTCTGCAGAGTCTGTGTGTGTAATACTGCCTTGCTCTGCTGAGTTTGTGTGTTATACCGCTTTGCTCTGCTGAGTGTGTGTGTTTGTGTTAATTACGGTCTGTCTGTATATTCTTTTGTCTGTCCGTCTGTCACTCAAGGGTAAACCGGCACGATTAGCTTAGTGGTAAGGCGTCCGCCCCGTGATCGGGAGGTCGTGGGTTTGAACCTCGGCCGGTGTCACGATTTCATCTTTCGCCTGTGTACATATTTCCCCCTCGATATTTACTCGAGACCGAAATGTTGTTTCCTGGTAAAATTAAGAAAAGAAATTATTTATGGACGAAAAGCATGTCAGTTTCTTGCATGTGAAAAAAATTGGTTGTGAAATTAAATAGATTTCACTCCCAAAATCGAATTCTTCGAAAACGTGTACCGAGTGGTTACGTCCCTTGAGTAAGAAGGGAAACATTTTAGGATGAATCAAATTTCTAAGTTAAATAAAATAATTGGTTGGACAAATTTGGCCCCATGAATGTAAGGTACACAAGGTCGCTCATCAGTACTATCGAAGGGTGTTTTTTTTGTTCAGTGTAGAGTTTATACTAGATCAACGAGGCCGAAAATCGAAATATCAACACGGCGAAAGATGAAAACGTCACACCGGGTCATACCTAAGACTTTAAAATTGGAAATCTAGTGGCTGATCCACATCCCATTTTGGTGCAATCCCATTTTGCCGCCGTCCCATTTTTTTTCCTATCCCATTTTCGCGACATTTCACAAGCCAAGCGTCATTTTATAAAATTTATAATTTTGGATGATTAATGAGATGAGGATGATTATAATGATGATGCTATGGATTTCCAATTTGGATTGAGACTACGTGACAGGGCATTTTACTAACATGTCATAACAATAGCGCGACATCCCATTTTGACACCATATCCCATTTGGCCGCCATGCCGTTTCACCGTATTCCATTTATCCCCCATCCCATTTTCGCGACATTTCACAAGCCAAGCGTCATTTTATAAAATTTATAATTTTGGATGATTAATGAGATGAGGATGATTATAATGATGATGCTATGGATTTCCAATTTGGATTGAGACTACGTGACAGGGCATTTTACTAACATGTCATAACAATAGCGCGACATCCCATTTTGACACCATATCCCATTTGGCCGCCATGCCGTTTCACCGTATTCCATTTATCCCCCATCCCATTGTCGCGACATTTCACAAGCCAAGCGTCATTTTACTACCGTGTCATAACAATAGCACGTCATCCCATTTTGACACCATCCCATTTGGCCGCCATCACATTTTTTATTTATTCTTCTTGCCAAGCCTCACTATACTACTATACTGCGTTATTCAACTAGGAAGACATTCCGTTTAGGCCAAATTCCATTTTTGCCACAATCCAAAATGTCGCGAAATAGAGATGGCGGCAAAATGGGATGACGGCAAAACGGCATGGCGACAAAATGGAATGTGGCGCTAGTGGTTTGACACGGTGGTAAAATGACACATGGCCTATGAAATGTCGCAAAAATGGGATGGGGGCAAAATGGGATAACGGCCAAACGGGATTGCGCCAAAATGGGAAGTGGAGCTAATGGTACATGACATGGTGGTAAAATGACACTTGGCCTGTAAAATGTCGCAAAAATGGGATGGGGGCGAAATGGGCTAACGGCCAAACGGGATTGCGCCAAAATAGGATGTGGGGCTATTGGTACATGATATGGTGGTAAAATGACACTAGGCCTGAGAAATGTCGCCAAAATGGGATGGGGGCGAATTGGGATAACGGCGAAACAGGACTAATAGATCCCTTGACTTGGGGTAGTGCGACTCTGTCACTGCTAGCTTTCCACTCGGAGGAAGCGACCGGAATTTCCCAACGATGGGGCATCCTAGTAATGAATTTTTTTTTTTTTTTTAATTCTTAAAATTAACAGAGTCGCGCTACCCCAAAAGTCAAGGAATTTCGTGTTTGTCCCTTGACTTTGGAGATGACAAGAAAATATCGGGCGCAAAAACGTGATTTGTAAAATTTTTCACAACATATGTCGCCTAGCGCCATGTATGTGATGAAACCATTCATATAGCTCTGCGGGAGCTCTGCACTTTTGGACGTCCCCATTTCACTGCTGTACAGCAAACATCGTCCCCAAATACCTGTTTGTTTCTAAAAAATCACGCTGGAGGTTGCATTTTATGTAATAACCTCCTGAAATGAGTTTTGACACTTTAGAATGGCATTTAACGCTCATTGAAGTTTTAACAAACTTTCTAACACCTAAAACATTCATAGCACCGATAACGTAATTCTAGCTCTGCACTTTGTGTACACATACGTCCCCATTTCACTGCTGTACAGCAAACATCGTCCCCAAATGTCTGTTTTTCTAAAAATCACGCTGGAGGTTGCATTTTATGTAATAACCTCCTGAAATGAGTTTTCACACTTTAAAATGGCATTTAACGCTCATTGAAGTTTTAAGAAACTTTCTAACACTTAAAACAAAAGAGACCCCAAATGCCTGTGTTTTGAGCAAGATGGCATTTTGATACACAGCCGACCCCAAATGACTGTAAAACCACCTATGTGTGTGTGTCTGTGCGTGTGTGTGTGTATAGAGCGATCTTTATGAAATTTTACATGAGAGTTCCTGGGTATGAAATCCCCAGATGTTTTTTTCATTTTTTCGATAAATGTCGTTTATGACGTCATATCCGGCTCTGAAGTTTAAAAATATAAAAATTATGATTAAAATTGTAGATGTAGTAATTTCGCCTTACGCGACTTGTCTCTTCTTCTCGCTCTCTGGGGCTGTCCGGATGAGTGGCGAAGAATGCAATCAGTCACTGAGCGTTAAAATTGTCTTCGCTTCATTTCTCTGTGTCTTTTTATGACTATTTGTCCGACTGACACACAGACACAGACAGAGAGACTGAGAGACAGACAGACAGACTGACAGATAACCGACGAAAGGCAGTCAATACCCAACCCCACCAACAAACTTGACGTTGGGGTATTTTAACAAGGTACAGTGGTTTAAAAAAAAAAGAAAAAAAGGTTTCACTCGTTAGAATAAGTTACCCTGATCATTTAAAGTTTAAATTTGTCTTTCTGACTTCTAGAGTGATAAACAAGTCGCGTAAGGCGAAATTACTACATTTAGTCAAGCTGTGGAACTCACTGAATGAAACTGAACGCACTGCGTTTTTTCACAATGACCGTAGTCCGCCGCTAGTGCAAAAGGCAGTGAAAGTGACGAGCCTGTTCAGCGCGGTAGCGGTTGCGCTGTGCTGCATAGCAAGCTTTACTGTACCTCTCTTCGTTTTAACTTTCTGAGCGTGTTTTTAATCCAAACATATCATATATATATATGTTTTAGGAATCAGGAACCTACAAGGAATAAGATGAAATTTACAGCAATGTTTTTAAAACGATTTCGGAAATTTGATTTTAATCATAATTTTTATATTTTTAATTTTCAGAGCTTGTTTTTAATCCGAATATAACATATTTATATGTTTTTGGAATCAGAACATGATGAAGAATAAAATAAAAGTAATTTTGGATCGTTTTATAAAAAAATAATTTTAATTACAATTTTCAGATTTTTAATGACCAAAGTCATTAATTAATTTTTAAGCCTCCATGCTGAAATGCAATACCGAAGTCCGGTCTTCGTCGAAGATTGCTTGGTCAAAATTTCAATCAATTTTATTGAAAAATGAAGGTGTGACAGTGCCGCCTCAACTTTTACAAAAAGCGGGATATGACGTCATTATGACATTTATCGAAAAAATGAAAAAAAGTCTGGGGATTTTATACCCAGGAACTCTCATGTAAAATTTCATAAAGATCGGTCCAGTAGTTTCGTCTGAATCGCTCTACACACACACACACACACACACACAGACACAGACACACACACACACACACTGTCACGTTTCAATATTTCACAAAAGGTGATTATGAACGGTTGGTTACTGCCAACAATAACCACACCACGATCCACTCTCGCAGTCATACAAATAGATAGAATCGACAAAAGTATAAGTTTCAGACGCCTGTTTATATACTAACTCGCCACCTCCCTCGAGACTTCACTCCAAAAGATGTTTTACGTTCAAAACGTAAAATATAGGTCACTGACAAAAATGCCAGTTAAAGTTTAGAAAATGATAATAACACGCTGATCCCGTGTATAGATAAGAAAGATAGCTGGTTATGCAAAAGCGATGGTTAAATGCAGGTGTCACACACCCCACGTTGTCACCACTCAAATAAAATCATAAATACACAAGGTGACTTGGTGGTTAAAGGCGCAATGGCATGGTGCACTTAGCTTTTCGTTACGGTTTGGGCGACCCGTAAATAGTCCTTCCCCACTACTGCTTCGTTGATTGGAGTGCTGTTTGGCGTGGAACGAAGCAGGGAATCGTGGGGAAATCAGGCGCCTCACTCAGCTGCTGAAGACAACGGGTGTCGTGTAGGTGACGTCACTGCCTGCCGGAAGACCCCTGCAGACGGTGACGGCCTCACCGGTTATCCCAGCAGCAGTAACAGCATACAACACCGCGACACCAGGTTACAGCATACAGCTCCGCGACACCAGGTTACAGCATACGGCTCCAATCGGTAGGTACCGATGAGTAGGAAAAAGGCTGCAACAAAAAGCATCGGTGCACTAAACATGCCACGCAACCCTTCACCTTCAAACATGTCACCTTTACATATTTCATCGAGCACGTGGCCTGCACAAACGAACTTTTAAAACAACAAATCAGCCATTTTCCTTCCTTCTCTCCATATCTGCAAAAAACATATACAGATTATTATTTTAGCGTCACAAAGAGCAAATTATGCGCTAACCTGGAAAGAACAACAGAGAGTATTTCATTCCACAAACACAGACTCGTCAACAGCGTTAAATAATGATTTATTACCTCAACAGCCTGTAAGTAGCTTTTCTTTAAGTGAATCCGCTCCCTTTTGAATGGCTTCCATCCGTCGACGAAAATACCGCCATCCCCTTCTTGCTGAATTACTTTATGCGTGGGAAAAATCCCCCGCTCAGCCAAGAATCAAAACCTGACAACCTTGTTGCCAGCACAGGTAAAACAGCGAAAAGTTTTCTCTCCTTCGTAGTTCCGTAAAGCCCTACTGTACCATGCAGAACGGCACGCTGACTTAAAATAATATATCACCACGTGTAGAAGACCATCTAACTTTAGGATGGAGGAAAAACGATCCTTCTCTGTCGCTGCCCTGTGTTCAAGTGTCCTCTCATGTCTTCCCCAAACAACCTTGAAAAAACATCACGTGACTCAACGTGTCCCGTATCCAGTTCAGTCACAGTCGATTTCGCCAAGCAAGCAAAATCACGCACGTGGAACCCCTGTATCAAAATATCACCCCTCGCATGCCAGCCAGGCGTGCAGGAAAACGTATTTCCCGTGCTAAGCTCGGTCAGCAGAAAATAGCCCATACAAGCACAGGCGCTTTTCGTCGTAATTTGAGAAAGGCACTCCACAGAGTGTTCCTTTCTCGATCCATGTCACTAAATCGTGACACACACACACACACACACACACACACACACACACACACACACACACACACATACACCACGACCCTCGTCTCGATTCCCCCTTTATGTTAAAACATTTAGTCAAAACTTGACTAAATGTAATAAAAAGTGTCCCGGCCTGACCGTTATGACATTTAGAGGGTCACCCACAATCAGCCCTGATCGGTGAAGTAATTACATGGTGCACTCAAATGGTAATAATACCTGGCAGTCGTACTCTAGCGAAAGCGAAATAACAGTTCTTGTCAATAAGAAAACATTCACCAGTCTTGTGGGGTACATAAATGTGTTGAACAGGGTACGGCGAGAGAGAAAGGGAGGGGGATGTGTGTGTGTGTGTGTGTGGGGGGGGGGGGGGAGGGGAGATGAAACACTTCCGGTAGTCACTCAGTCAAGCCAAGTCCCTGTAGGTGGTTCCGCGCAGAACTCAGAGAGAAAAAAAAAACTAGAAAAAAAAACCAGCCGTCAGTTCTCTTCGTAAAGGAGGATCTACAAGATAAACAAGAGAAAGAAGCTGGGTGGAGAAAACTGGTGAGGTGGGGGTATCTGGGGGGGGGGGGGGGTAGTGTTGGGGTGGGGGTAGGGTAGTTGAAGAACTCCATCACACCCGTCAGTGCCAGGTCAAGGTAAGTCAAGTCCCTGTTTGTTGTACGCTAGAGAAACCAAGAAAAGAGTTCACATGAAAGCTTTCTCCAGTGTTCTGCAGTAGCCAGGCAAAGGAGCATAATTATATATAACCATGTAATGCACTTCGTATCTTTATGAATTGATTATCAACAGCTACGTAATTTGCTTTTGCGATACATGCTACTGATACCCTTCATCCTCATGATCCAGCTTTGGCACCATTTGGTGAATGAATAAACTTTGAAACTTTGAAACCTTGAAACATTTACAAGACAAACTAGATCGTCGTCTCAAGCGTTATGGAAACATTTACTGAATCTGTAACTCTTAACATCAAGACTGAAATAAAAAGTTGTTACTGGGTCCTGAGGACCTTATTTGCACAGAACGTGGTTTTTTTAAGCACACTTTTAATTTAAATACTCAATGAACATATGAATACATTTTTGATGTAGGTAATTATAAATTGAAATACGATAAAATCATTTTTTGATCTGTTATTGCAAATTCAATTTCAAGCAACATTTTAATGAAGAGTTTAGTAAATTAGTTTTAAAGCTCCAAAGCTGAAATGCAATCTCATAGTCTGGACTGAGCCAAAGAAGTTTTGACCAAAATGACAATCAAGTTGATTGAAAAATGCGGTCGCCACAGTGCCGCCTTAACTTCTCAGTATTAAACGTCGGATATGACGTCATCAAAGACTTAATTTTTGAAAAAATGAAAAAGAGCATCTGGGTTTTGAGTCTGGAAGTCTGGTGGTGGTTGTGGTGGTGGTGGCGGTGGTGGTGGTGGTTGTAATGGTGGTAAATTTATGCAAGAGCTCATGCACATCCTTCAGTGTCAAGTCAAGTCCCTGTTGGGTTTACCACAGAATAACTAATACGAGGTATGATCCAAACAAAATGATCAAACCGCGATTATACAAGTCTCAGGCCACTGATCATGAAAAGTAATATATCATTTGAAAAGCCAACCATTTAACTGGTATGCCTCTAAGGGATGACGTCTTTAGGTTACTACGTAATAAATTACGAGGTTTTAAAATACGTCACTTTTGGGTTGTGCTTCAAAACGGGGTCTTTTGTCAAGCGCCATGAAAATGTTCCCTTCTTTGAAAGAGTGAAGCTGGATGATGGTACAAAGAAAATGTCTACAAAGCTGAAGAACGTTACATGAATGAAAGCTGTTCCATATTCTAAAATCTGACAAAAGAAAAGGTAAATCGAAACTGGGGAAAAGGGAAATAACTCTGACAGGCGCTTCAAACGAGATTAATGTAGCTGCTTTGTCAAAATTCAAGAATTAAGATTAAAAAGTGTACATCGAGTCATTTTACTACCACGCTTACGTACGTTGCCGATTTTGAATCACACTGGAAA
>NC_090250.1:17799240-17821740 GCF_037325665.1 Littorina saxatilis | reverse complement strand
TTTGATAATAATTTTTATATATTTAATTTTCAGAGCTTGTTTTTAATCCAAATATAACATATTTATATGTTTTGGGAATCAGCAAATGATGGAGAATAAGATGAACGTAAATTTGGATCGTTTTATAAAAGAAATATTTTTTTTACAATTTTCAGATTTTTAATGACCAAAGTCATTAATTAATTTTTAAGCCACCACGCTGAAATGCAATACCGAAGTCCGGGCTTTGTCGAACAATACTTGACCAAAATTTCAACCAATTTGGTTGAAAAATGAGGGCGTGACAGTGCCGCCTCAACTTTCACGAAAAGCCGGATATGACGTCATCAAAGACATTTATCAAAAACATGAAAAAAATGTATGGGGATATCATACCCAGGAACTTTCATGTCAAATTTCATAAAGATCGGTCCAGTAGTTTGGTCTGAATCGCTCTACACGCACGCACACACACACACACACACATACACACACATACACCACGACCCTCGTCTCGATTCTCCCCTCGATGTTAAAACATTTAGTCATAACTTGACTAAATGTAAAAAGATAAAAGCCTAACGGTTTTAAGGTTTGTGTTTATGCAACTGTTTTGACATGCGCAAGTTATCCAGATAGGGTGAATACAGCGAATGAAATTGTTTTTAGCGCTCTAGCGCCGTTAGTTTGTCAGATCAAGAGGTGGTCCATATTAGGAGCCGGTCCATATTAGGAGCCCTTCTCCTATTTAGCAAACGCCCACCCCCTACTTTCGGCCAAATGTTGTGCAGGGGGGTCACTACCTAGCAAACGCCCACCCCGAATTTTTGTTTTTTAAATTTGTTTTAAGACAGTCGGCCTCCTTTATCTACGATTTGTGCACACTGTTCAATGGTTCGCCTTTTTTTTGGAGGGGGGAGGAGGTGATAAAATTACGTCATGTCTTTCGGTGACGTCGTTCAATGACGTCTTTTATTGAGTGTTGAACACTTATCTCGTTGACAAGCACTTCTTTTGTAAGCTTATGTTCAGCCATGCCGAAGCACAACTCATATATACAGTGACATACAAACTGAAAGCCCTGATCGAGATACCTTGAAAACGAAGCTGCAGGCAATGTTTCGTTATAGTTTTGACTAAATGTTTTAACGTAGAGGGGGGAATCGAGACGAGGGTCGTGGTGTATGTGTGTCTGTCTGTCTGTCTGTCTGTGTGTGTGTGTAGAGCGATTCAGACTAAACTACTGGACCGATCTTTATGAAATGTGACATGAGAGTTCCTGGGTATGATATGCTCAGACTTTTTTTCATTTTTTTGATAAATGTCTTTGATGACGTCATATCCGGCTTTTCGTGAAAGTTGAGGCGGCACTGTCACGCTCTCATTTTTCAACCAAATTTGTTGAAATGTTGGTCAAGTAATCTCCGACGAAGCCCGGACTTCGGTATTGCATTTCAGCTTGGTGGCTTAAAAATTAATTAATGACTTTGGTCATTAAAAATCTGAAAATTGTAAAAAAAATATTTTTTTTATAAAACCATCCAAATTTACGTTCATCTTATTCTCCATCATTTTCTGCTTCCAAAAACATATAAATAATGTTATATTTGGATTAAAAACAAGCTCTGAAAATTAAAAATATAAAGATTATGATCAAAATTAAATTTTCGAAATCAATTTAAAAACACTTTCATCTTATTCCTTGTCGGTTCCTGATTCCAAAAACATATAGATATGATATGTTTGGATTAAAACACGCTCAGAAAGTTCAAACGAAGAGAGGTACAGAAAAGCGTGCTATCCTTCTCAGCGCAACTACTACCCCGCTCTTCTTGTCAATTTCACTGCCTTTGCCATGAGCGGTGGACTGACGATGCTACGAGTATACGGTCTTGCTGCGTTGCATTGCGTTCAGTTTCATTCTGTGAGTTCGACAGCTACTTGACTAAATGTTGTATTTTCGCCTTACGCGACTTGTTTTTTTATTAAAATTGCATAAATCACATGGTTGTATTACTTTTTTTCTCGTGAAAATGTGATGACACTTTATCTTGCAAAGGGGTGTATACCTAGCAAACGCCCACCCCCTATTTTTTCCCGAAATATGTGCGGAGGGGGGGTGGGCGTATGCTAAGGATTTTACGGTACATGTAGTGTGCCTTTAATTCTTCAGAAAAAAGAGCAAGACAGTAAGTTAGAACGCATTACGTTAGACATTGTGCGGTTTAGAAAACAAAGAAAGTAGGAGAAAACAATAAAGACAAAATAAATAAAAAAACAAGAAAGGTAATTTTTTGGAACGTTTGTTATTGACAAAACAATACGTTATAGTCACAAATATGTCGACCCAACGATCTTTTAAGTGCACAGACAAACAATAAGTAACAAGAACTTAGCTTGGTTGAGTTTTTGGCCGCTTGCTGGTAATCCGCAAGCGAAATAAAGACAAATGAAGGTGCACAGGCAGAGAAAAAAACAAGTCGCGTAAGGCGAAAATACAATATTTAGTCAAGTAGCTGTCGAACTCACAGAATGAAACTGAACGCAATGCCATTTTTCAGCAAGACCGTATACTCGTAGCATCGTCAGTCCACCGCTCATGGCAAAGGCAGTGAAATTGACAAGAAGAGCGGGGTAGTAGTTGCGCTAAGAAGGATAGCACGCTTTTCTGTACCTCTCTTTGTTTTAACTTTCTGAGCGTGTTTTTAATCCAAACATATCATATCTATATGTTTTTGGAATCAGGAACCGACAAGGAATAAGATGAAAGTGTTTTTAAATTGATTTGGACAATTTAATTTTGATAATAATTTTTATATATTTAATTTTCAGAGCTTGTTTTTAATCCGAATATAACATATTTATATGTTTTTTGGAATCAGCAAATGATGGAGAATAAGATAAACGTAAATTTGGATCGTTTTATAAATTTTTTTTTTTTTTTTACAATTTTCAGATTTTTAATGACCAAAGTCATTAATTAATTTTTAAGCCACCAAGCTGAAATGCAATACCGAAGTCCGGGCTTCGTCGAAGATTACTTGACCAAAATTTCAACCAATTTGGTTGAAAAATGAGGGCGTGACAGTGCCGCCTCAACTTTCACGAAAAGCCGGATATGACGTCATCAAAGACATTTATCAAAAAATGAAAAAAACGTTCGGGGATTTCATACCCAGGAACTCTCATGTCAAATTTCATAAAGATCGGTTCAGTAGTTTAGTCTGAATCGCTCTACACACACACACACAGACACACACACACACACACACACACACACACACACGCACGCACATACACCACGACCCTCGTTTCGATTCCCCCTCGATGTTAAAATATTTAGTCAAAACTTGACTAAATATAAAAAGAATAAAAATACATGTAGTGCTTAAAAGGTCAGAAAGGATAACTATTCAATTTAGCCCCTTTTGTTTTTAAAGTCTACCAGAATCTAAATTCAGAGATTATACATCCATAATCGCAATTAAGGTATTCAGGGGGTCGAAAGCTGATCTTTCAGAATTACATTTATGTCTTATTAGATAGAAGCAGTCCTTCTTCTGCCTTCGTGTACTTTAACTCCCACGTGCACTCGTTTTTGGCACGAGAACTTTACTCTCAGAATAACATTTTACACAATGTGTTCAACCAGTCATTGCTTTTCCCTCGCTAAACTATGGTGGCTCAATTTGGATTGAGAAAGTCCTGTTTTAGGACACATTTCATGAGTCTTGTGCATACTTTTTTTGTGTTTTTTTGTTTGTTTGCCAAGCACATCATTGTGGGGCTTTTAATCAATAACATGCATCCGTCTACAATGTATCATCATTCATCCATCAACATTTATAATAAATATGTAAATGGCAAGTATACAAGACATATATAATAATATGTACAACATTAGGACATACTTTTTTTTACTGATTATTTTCTCTACTGACATTCCTAAATGCACTGCAAAGTCCTAACTGCACTTGTTTTGTTATTCCTTTACTTCTACATCTTCACACTCTTTTCTCGCGAGATTCGTCTTAAAGCTCAAAGCGCTTGTGTGAGGATTCATTAGAAAAGGGGTAATTAGATTAAGAACCCCCGGAAGTAAAAGGCAACGCCGTTCATTTCCCAACTGACTTTATAACCAGCCACTTCCGTCCAGTGAAGTGAAAAGTTAATTTTCTCGAAGTAGTTAATTCCCTGAAGAAATAAACAGTGCTGGCCAGGAACTCAGTGGCCAGTGTAGGGCCACGAAGAGTGACAGAAGAAAAGAACAAAAGGATAGCAAGAAGGGAAACAATTGGAAGAAGATTTTTCAAAGGGGAACAATCAGGTTAAAGTTGAAAAAAGGAGAAGGAAAGGGCAACACAATGGTGAAGAAGAGATAGAGAGGGGGGTTTCGGGGTGGGGGTGGGGTGTGTGTATGTGTGTGTGTGTGTGTGTGTGTGTGTGTGTGTGTGTGTTTGTTGTATTGTGTTTGTGTGTGTGTGTGGCTGCGGGGGTCGAAGAAAAGAGAATGATAAATGTAATGAGAGAGACTAAGAAGAGAAACATGAAATCACGCAATGAAAAATAGACCCCTCCTACGCCAAGAGAACTCGAACACTTGTAAAACTCTGAAAGGGAAAGAAAAGTTGCGTACAGCGATATAAACACATTTTGTCAATCTATCGGCCTTACATACGTCGACACTGAACGAAAAAAAAAATCACCGAAATCGAGTCGCGTCTGACCGGATTCCTTCACCCCAGACAGCGCTGTCTAACAAACAAACAAAGCACAAAAACAGTGAACCGGATTTGCATACAACCGATTTTGCTTAGTTCTGAGCACATTTTGCATACAACGATAATACAAGCTGATGTGCCTCTTATTGGAAAACAAGTGGTTTTTTAAATAGTCGGAAGAAACTTTCAAAAACTTTTTTTTTGAGGGGACAAATTAGGGAAAACGTATGAGAGAAGGAAACGGAAGAGGAAATGATTAAGAAAAAAACACAGTGATGTAGGAGAAAAGATGTGATGGATAAAAGGATTAATGGAAAATGGATCACATTCATGGCTCGGGAAGAAGGAGGGATTGTTAAAAACTCCGGAAACTTCGAAGCAAAACAAAAAGAAATACTTCTCCTAACTGGAGCTTTGACAAGAACAGAAATATCTGTGGATTAGGACATTACACAGGGGGAAAAAATGATAGCAGAGGAATTATCCGGCTGAGGGTCTGGGTGGTGAACGTTTTTTTTTTATCCAAGCGGAGCGCGGGCGGAGCCCGCGCGTAGCGAGGTAGTTTTTTTTTTCCATCTCCCAGCACTGAAATTTTTTTTGCCAAGTGGTGTCTGTCTGGACATTGTTCTAGAATTCATCTTTTAGCACAATATTAGCGACACTGTTTGGACAATTCTATTAAAATTAGGCGTACAAACTGATTTTGTTTCGGGGAATCCTCTCAGAGGATCAGAATTTTCATATAATATCATCGGAAGCTGTTACAACGGGAAAATGTGAAACTTTTGTCACTTTTTAACATGGAATTTCATCTTTGAGCGTTTCAAGCGGACTTTAATAAAATAGTTATTTGCGAATTAAGCAGCGGAAGACACTCACCGGTTCAACATGTGTATGGTCATTAAACCTCAAAACATTTCAGTAAGTGGTTTAGACAAACACCTCGGACATGTGAGGGTGACTGGTTTGTAGCTGAAGAGTTTTTTTCTAAAGTGTGTTCTAAATACAAATGACGTACTGGTAATGATGTAATGAGTTGTTCTAATCTTGTTCTTGGAACTCTTGCTGTTCCAAGCTTGTTCTTAGCAAGTCTTGGTGACGAGAACAAAGACTATCAATGAAATCTTTAGAAATAACCTCTGACAACGACGACGATGACGACGACGACGATAACAACAACAACAACAAATGACATCGACGACGACGACAACAACAACAACAACAACAACAACAACAACAACAACAACAACAACAACAACAACAACAAAAACAACAACACGAGAACAACAACAATCACGACAACGAACATGACAACAACAACACCAACAACTACGACGACAACTACAACGACTGGGTTATGATGACATCACCAATGATTTATCAAATGTTCAGTGTCAAGGCTGTTAAAAAATCGTTAAATCCTATTTCTTCACTGATTCTTATGAAATTTTAAAGGTAGGTTTGTTGTCCCCAACTTATTTTCACTCCATACTTTTCCAGAAGAAAAACATAATTTTGGCAGTTAAAAACCGTTAAATTTCAATTCTTCACCGATATTTATGAAATTTTGTGGGTAGGTTCGTTGTCCCCAACTGATTTTCACTCTATACTTTTCCAGAAGAAAGACATAATTTTGGCAGTTAAAAAACGTTAAATTTCAATTCTTCACCTATCTTTATGAAATTTAGTGGGTGGGTCCGTTGTCCCAAACTGAATTTTAAGACATACTTTTCCAGACAAAAAACCTTATTTTTGGCAGTTAAAAACCGTTAAATCTCAATTCTTCATCGATATTTATGAAATTTTGTGGGTAGGTTCGTTGTCCCCAACTGATTTTCACTCCATACTTTTCCAGAAGAAAAACATAATTTTGGCAGTTAAAAACCGTTACATTTAAATTTTCACCTATCTTTATGAAATTTAGTGGGTGGGTCCGTTGTCCCAAACTGAATTTCAAGACAAACTATTCCAGTCAAAAAAACTTATTTTTGGCAGTTAAAAACCGTTAAGTCTCAATTCTACACCGATATTTATGACATTTTGTGGCAGGGCCGGACTAGGCTAAGAGGAGGGGGGGGGGGGGGGTTGCCAGTGATGGTCCAGGGGGATGTTCCCCCTGGCGGAGTCAAGGGGCAAAGCCCCCTGAAGCTGATGGGTAGGTCATATTCTGAGATAGGAAAATGGTCGCTCCTTGCATGAAACAGCATAAAATAAACAATAATAAAAAATGTTTTAAATAAGTGAGGTACATGTTTAGGCTAGGGGGAGGGGGGGGGGTTGCGCAACCCCCATAACCCCCCCGGTAGTCCGGCCCTGTGTGGGTAGGTTTGTTGTCAGATTTGACATGATGGCAGAATTGAAAGTGTGAGATATCCTGATGTTTCACAATTTATGCTGCATAATTCAGCCCCATAGGCGCTTGAATTTTAGGTGGAGTTGGGTTTTTTTTCAGCCCAAACCAGTAACCCCCACATGGTTTTCATGTCCCTTTCTGAGAGACTTCAAGAAGTTTCAATTTGACGTCATGATTAGCCTGCCGCATTAGCAAGTATGAAAACACGTCATCGATGACACATTTTAAGACAGAGAGAGAGAGAGAGAGAGAGAGAGAGAGAGAGAGAGAGAGAGAGAGAGAGAGAGAGAGAGAGAGAGAGAATCATGTACACACAGATGGACGACTTCGCTTGGGGTATGTACTGCCCGGCAGTACACATCTACTTTATTGTTAAAAACCCCCCGCCAAAGCAACTTTTATAAAGTGTAAGAAAAGTTGTGGAGGACGATGAGTTCAATATTTTAATTTGTTTATGTTTTTGGTTTCCAGCCTTGGCTTTTTGAGCCCTGCGCACGTAATTTGTTTTTCAAATCATGATGATAAGTAATGTTTTAAAACGCCCTCACGGTAAAAACCATTAGGGGCATGATACCGGGTTTGACCCCGACTTTAGATGGTAATTTCAAATCAAGAAAAAAGCAATTACATTTATACCCGAAAAGAGCCCCGAGCTCAACGTCACATTTTATCCAAGCGGAGCGCGGGCGGAGCCCGCGCGTAGCGAAGTAGGTTTTTTTTTCATCTCCCAGCACTGAAAATTTTTTTGCCAAGTGGTGTCTGTCTAGTCTGTGAACATTGTTCTAGAATTCATCTTTTAGCACAATATTAGCGACACTGTTTGGACAATTCTATTAAAATTAGGCGTACAAACTGATTTTGTTTTGGGGAATCCTCTCAGAGGATCAGAATTTTCATATAATATCATCGGAAGCTGTTACAACGGGAAAATGTGAAACTTTTGTCACTTTTTAATATGGAATTTCATCTTTGAGCGTTTCAAGCGGACTTTAATAAAATAGTTATTTGCGAATTAAGCAGCGGAAGACACTCACCGGTTCAACATGTGTATGGTCATTAAACCTCAAAACATTTCAGTAAGTGGTTTAGACAAACACCTCGGAAATGTGAGGGTGACTGGTTTGTAGCTGAAGAGTTTTTTTCTAAAGTGTGTTCTAAATACAAATGACGTACTGGTAATGATGTAATGAGTTGTTCTAATCTTGTTCTTGGAACTCTTGCTGTTCCAAGCTTGTTCTTAGCAAGTCTTGGTGACGAGAACAAAGACTATCAATGAAATCTTTAGAAATAACCTCTGACAACGACGACGATGACGACGACGACGATAACAACAACAACAACAAATGACATCGACGACGACGACGACAACAACAACAACAACAACAACAACAACAACAACAACAACAACAAAAACAACAACACGAGAACAACAACAATCACGACAACGAACATGACAACAACAACACCAACAACTACGACGACAACTACAACGACTGGGTTATGATGACATCACCAATGATTTATCAAATGTTCAGTGTCAAGGCTGTTAAAAAATCGTTAAATCCTATTTCTTCACTGATTCTTATGAAATTTTAAAGGTAGGTTTGTTGTCCCCAACTTATTTTCACTCCATACTTTTCCAGAAGAAAAACATAATTTTGGCAGTTAAAAACCGTTAAATTTCAATTCTTCACCGATATTTATGAAATTTTGTGGGTAGGTTCGTTGTCCCCAACTGATTTTCACTCTATACTTTTCCAGAAGAAAGACATAATTTTGGCAGTTAAAAAACGTTAAATTTCAATTCTTCACCTATCTTTATGAAATTTAGTGGGTGGGTCCGTTGTCCCAAACTGAATTTTAAGACATACTTTTCCAGACAAAAAACCTTATTTTTGGCAGTTAAAAACCGTTAAATCTCAATTCTTCATCGATATTTATGAAATTTTGTGGGTAGGTTCGTTGTCCCCAACTGATTTTCACTCCATACTTTTCCAGAAGAAAAACATAATTTTGGCAGTTAAAAACCGTTACATTTAAATTTTCACCTATCTTTATGAAATTTAGTGGGTGGGTCCGTTGTCCCAAACTGAATTTCAAGACAAACTATTCCAGTCAAAAAAACTTATTTTTGGCAGTTAAAAACCGTTAAGTCTCAATTCTACACCGATATTTATGACATTTTGTGGGTAGGTTTGTTGTCAGATTTGACATGATGGCAGAATTGAAAGTGTGAGATATCCTGATGTTTCACAATTTATGCTGCATAATTCAGCCCCATAGGCGCTTGAATTTTAGGTGGAGTTGGGTTTTTTTTCAGCCCAAACCAGTAACCCCCACATGGTTTTCATGTCCCTTTCTGAGAGACTTCAAGAAGTTTCAATTTGACGTCATGATTAGCCTGCCGCATTAGCAAGTATGAAAACACGTCATCGATGACACATTTTAAGACAGAGAGAGAGAGAGAGAGAGAGAGAGAGAGAGAGAGAGAGAGAGAGAGAGAGAGAGAGAGAGAGAGAGAGAGAGAGAGAGAGAGAGAGAGAATCATGTACACACAGATGGACGACTTCGCTTGGGGTATGTACTGCCCGGCAGTACACATCTACTTTATTAATTATATTCGTTTAAACTCTCGTGCTTATTAAAAGTGTCAAGCTTGTTGCGCAGAAGATGACCGAAGAATACAGTTTGTTTGTTTGTTTGCTTAACGCCCAGCCGACCACGAAGGGCCATATCAGGGCGGTGCTGCTTTGACATATAACGTGCGCCACACACAAGACAGAAGTCGCAGCACAGGCTTCATGTCTCACCCAGTCACATTATTCTGACACCGGACCAACCAGTCCTAGCACTAACCCCATAATGCCACACGCCAGGCGGAGCAGCCACTAGATTGCCAATTTTAAAGTCTTAGGTATGACCCGGCCGGGGTTCGAACCCAAGACCTCCCGATGACGGGGCGGACGCCTTACCACTAGGCCAACTGTGCCGGTCAAAGAACGGGTGTTAAAAACGTTCACACATAGCACTTTTGGTTGGCTTGAGAGGTCATTGTGGTGCGTCACTGAGGCTCCTCCGGCGTTTGAATTGACCCTCTTTTGGTCGTTAGTCTCAAACATTTACCGGTGTAACCGAGTGCACAAAGTACAACAATCACTTTGGAGCCAAAGCAAGCCAATCAAATTTGAGGTTTTAGAGCTAATGCAATTGCCAAATAAAAACCGCCAAGGTTACGCAAAGGTTCCCAAGATCATACAAGGAGACAGCAGCAGCCACGCAGACCCCATCACAAACAGAACTCTACAATTGAAAGGTGTCTAGTCGGCGACGTAGTAGAAACGTCGAGCTACTATGAATAGCCCGCGCTCTTCGCTGGCAGACGACTCTGCAGAGTTTGCCGTAAAGGGAGACTACTAAGTCACCCTGGCCTGTCACACTCGTCCCCATTTGAATGAACTCTGTCCCCAAAGTCCCGAACCAGGACCCGCTTAACAAATCGACCAGTTCCTCCCAGGTTCGTCCAGATGGGAACAGCACGAAAATGCACCAGTGGTCATTACGCTATTCCTAGTCATACCATGCCGAGTCCCATCCTGTCGGCGACGCCAAGTGCACGAAGTACATCAATCACCTTTGGAGTCAAAGGCTAGTCAAACAGGGTAGAGATTTTAGAGCTAATTGGATAGCCCTATGAAAACTGCCATGGGTACGCAAAGGTTGCCAAGATCATTCATGGAGACAGCAGCAGCCAGACCCCATGACAAACAAAAGTCAACAATTGACAGGTGAGGTGTCTATAGCCGGCGACGTAGAAAAAAACGTCGATCTACTATAAATAGCCCGCGCTCTTTGCTGGCAGATAGCTCTGCAGAGTCTGCCGTAAAGGGAGACTACTAAATAAGTCACCCTGTCACACCAGGACAGAGCCAAACGATTGAAAATAGTTCTTGACCCTTTTAACGCAAGATAGTATACTAATTAATCCTTGACAAGTTTTCCTTTTAAGCACTCTATAAAAATTGCTGCTTAATTTAATATTAAATAAATGAAAACGTCTTCAACTAGGCCCTCAGCCAGACTATACAGAAAAGCCGTTCTTGAATAAGACAAAGAAAAAGACTATGCATATATTCAAAGACAGTAACGACGAAAACGAAGCCGCTGCTGCTGATGATGATGAGGATGTTGCTGTTTACGACGACGATTTTGTTGAGGTTGGTGATGATGTTGGTGATGATGATGATGATGATGATGATGATGATGATGATGATGATGATGATGATGATGATGATGACGACGATTACGACGACTATTACGAAGATGATAGTAATAGTAATGATTACTATTCTTTTATTTACAGAACGGAGTTTGTGATGACCATTCTTTTATTTACAGAACGGAGTTTGTCAGTGCACTTCTTGATGAATACGACAGCGCGGTCCCTCCCGATTTTGACCTGGGTAAGTCACTCGTAACCGCCAATGTACCCAATGGCCCAACATACACTCTATTTCTTCTCTGACCCCCCCCCCCCCCAACCCCTTGCCTTTATCTCTCTGTCATCCTCACTGCGGTTTCCAGAGTAGCTAATGTCAGAAAATATCTCAACGTCGCTGCGTAAATCAAGCAATCATTCAAACAATCGATAAACTAATCAACCGTCAATCAATTCAATCTTCAAAAGAATCAATTAATTGTTAATGAATGACTATTCAATCAATCAATCAATCAATTAAACAATCAATCAATCAAGCAATCAAGCAAGCAAGCAAGCAACCCGCGGTAGATGAATAAATTAAGATAAATAGCAGAGTATTCGAGTATTAGAAGCTTACTTAGTTGAATCTCCTTGTTCTGGTCATTTTGAAGTGGAAACATGTTATATATGGAGTAGGCTAGCTATCAGTCTTTCTGTCCGCACTATCTACTTTCCTGTTCTATTTATCCATCTAATTTATATTTTTCGAAATCTTTCTATCTCTTTGGCGTGGAAACAGGTTAAATGGAGTATTAGCTGGTCCTTCAGTCGGTATTTTCTACTTTTCGTTTAATTTGTTTATCACTGTTTTTCGACATCTTCCCACCTCTTTTACGTGGAAACATGCTACCGTATGTGGATGATTAGCCTTTCAGTTCTAATCATCTACTTTTCTTCTCTTTCTTTGTTTTAAGGTAAACACACCGACGTAGCAGTGGCTCTCTACATCAACAGCATTGATTCCATCAACGAGCAAAGCATGGTAGGTACTCGCTATTCCCCTATACCATGGTGTTGTGCCATGCTTAAAATGCTTGAGTGATCACATGCCTTCACTGCCTATCGGAACAAAACATGCTGCGATCAGCGTTTTTCCCTGGCTCTGCACGCATGGAATGAGCGAGTGCAGATGCCTTCTAGCGTTACTGATCAAAAACAGATTATATTCAATGATATTAAAGGGATAATACCTCTATTAAAAACGGCTCTTAGATCGCTTTCAAAGTTATACCATTAGAGTCTGCGTTCAAACAAGAAGAGAACACAACAGTAAGCAGGTTTGGTACATTCTTAATCACTATTTCGACAGCTTATCGCTGCCTTCTTCAGGATGGTAAAAAGTAAAGAAAGTTCTGTGGATAAAGACATTACACAGTGAAAAAAGACGATAGCATGAGGAATTATCCGGCTGAGGGTCAGGTTGTAAAATGAAATGTAATGAATATAAGACTCTGCGTTACACATCATTCTACCGCGCAGAAGGACTGCCTTTACTTTAAAAAGTAAGTGTATTGGAAGCTTACTTTTCTTCAAATAGACAAAGAAATGGCACTTTGTGTAAGGGTTGGGTGGGCCACTTCCCGTAATGCAAGATGGCGTGTGTGTATGTGTGACTGTTACTCAGACCGTAGCTTCATAGAGAGCGCCACCCGTCTAACCGCCAGGATGCTCCTCTGGACAATTTGTATTTTCTTCATCGGAGAGAAGCAGCACCTAGAAGCTCATTCACTCACTTTAATTTAATTCATTACTATACTTGTAGTACGGTTTCGAGCAAATAGTACCGTGCGCGTCTAGATTAAGCTACAGAAGATTCCCCAGATTCTTCAGATTATTCACATTCGGTCAGATCAATAGTATGCCTTTAACGAAGAATGGTAGGAATGTGTTTTCTCTCTCGATGTTACACGCAGAAAATGGTCGAGTGATCACATGCATGCACGGTTGAGCGATCACAGTCAATATCATTGAGGGCCATATTCCATCAACAAACAAAACATGATGGGAATAGTTTCCCCGAAGGGTTGCACGCAGAAATCGCTCTTGTGGCCACATGCATTGTAGAAGTAGAGTGTTTCTAAGCCGTTGCACTCAGAAAACTATCCACGTTTGTGAAACAATAAATTAACCAATAATTTAAATTGAATTTTTGTGTCTGATAATTGTGAAGAGCTGTGTTTTTTTGATTATTTTTTTGTTAAGTTTGACGTTGACATCTGCTTATTTCATTTAACTCTAGGTGTTGTTGTTTTTTACTACATTTTGCCTTGCCTTGGTGAAAAATGCCAGGAGTTTTCTCCCCTGGGGTTGCACGCAGAAAACGCTCCATTGATGACAAGATTGCTAAAAATGGAGTTTTCTTCCCTGGAGGTGCGTGCTGAAAATGCTCTAATGTCAAGCATGGTTAAAAAAAGAAGTTCCCCTTTGTGTTACACGCAGAAAAAGTTCGTGATCACATGCATGATGAGAATAACATTTTCGCTTGGTGTTGTACGCAGAAAACGCTCAAACGATCACGATCATCGTAGAAATAGAGTTTTTTCCTTTTGCCTAGTGGTTGACGCAAAAAACGCTCAAACGATTAGAATCATCGGTGTTGCACGCAGAAAATGCACAATCGATCACAAGAACAACAAGTCGCGTAAGGCGAAAATACAACATTTAGTCAAGCTGTTGAACTCACAAAATGAAACTGAACGCACTGCAATTTTTCAGCAAGACCGTATACTCGTAGCATCGTCAGTCCACCGCTCGTGGCAAAGGCAGTGAAATTGACAAAAAGAGCGGGGTAGTAGTTGCGCTGAGAAGGATAGCACGCTTTTCTGTACCTCTCTTCATTTTAACTTTCTGAGCGTGTTTATAATCCAAACATATCATATCTATATGTTTTTGGAATCAGGAACCAACAAGGAATAAGATGAACGTGTTTTTAAATTGATTTCGAAAATTTAATTTTGATCATAATGTTTTCATTTTTAATTTTCAGAGCTTGTTTTTAAACCAAATATAACATATTTATGTTTTTGGAATCAGGAAATGATGAAAAATAAGATGAACGTAAATTTGGATCGTTTTATAAAAATCTTTTTTTTTTATAATAATTTTCAGATTTTTAATGACCAAAGTCATTAATCAATTTTTAAGCCACCAAGCTGAAATGCAATACCGAAGTCCGGCCTTCGTCGAAGATTGCTTGGCCAAAATGTCAATCAATTTGATTGAAAAATGAGGGTGTGACAGTGCCGCCTCAACTTTTACAAAAAGCCGGATATGACGTCATCAAAGACATTTATCGAAAAAAAAATGTCCGGGGATATCATTCCCAGGAACTCTCATGTAAAATTTCATAAAGATCGGTCCAGTAGTTTAGTCTGAATCGCTCTACACACACACACGCACAGACAGACAGACACACACACACACACACACACACACACACACACACACACACACACACACACACACACACACACACACACACACACACATACACCACTACCCTCGTCTCGATTCCCCCTCTATGTTAAAACATTTAGTCAAAACTTGACTAAATGTAATAAGGAGCAGCTAGGGTGTAGATTTCCAGCATGTATCCAGATGAAAGGATGTTTTCATCCCATGTCACTTTCTGGACGGATCTGTGATGAGTTTTTGGATGTTTCGCACGAGAAGAAAGAGATGTTGCAGGGCCCGGGGATGTTAGTGGGGCGGCTTAGCCCACATGTTCAAAAGAATTGTGCATTTTGTTATACAAGCACCAAATTTGGCACAGATGTACATTAATATGTTGCGAACATTTTCAGATATTGGGCCACTTGAAATTCTCTCTATATGTCCGCCATATTGGATTTCAAAATGGCCGCCACTTGAAATCTACATTTGCTATTATCTCTGGACATAATGGAGCTAATGACTTGATTCTGGTGTCTAAATGTATGTTTTGGGGGGCAAGGAATCCAATGGTACCAATTTCAACTTAATATTATCTATCACAGTCTGTTATATAATTGTATTTGGAAATTAGCTAGGCAAATATTGGATTCAACACAATACTTTGAAAAGAATGTCTTAGTTCTGTAAATGTCTTAGGTTATACTGACATGCTACATGGTCTAGTATCTGAGGATAGGTGTATACTGACATTCTACAATGGTCTGGTATTTGAGGCTAGGTATGTACCGGTACTGAAGATACGTGTACATAAACAGTGTGATGTTAACAAGTTCAGCATTGCCGCAAGTACATGTATGTTGTTGACTCATCGTCATGTGCAGTCCCCTTCACACACACAGAGGGCTGTGCACTGAAGGGCAGCCTTTTTTGCACTTGCAGCGCCTCACGCACCCTTTCTTGCACTTGCAAGAAACCAGCCAAATGCAGCTGTGAGCTGCTTCAGGTAGCCTGGTCCAGTAAGGTGTGTACTGTCCTTCTCCAGTCCTTGACCAACCCCAGTTGGTTGGTGGAGGGAGCTCTGGTGCTGGCAGCAGTATCTGACCCCACACATGTCCACCTTGATACTCTTCCTTGCGAAGATTTTCCTCCTGGCCTTGTCAATGTCTGTGCATTTGCTGGTTCGATCATACAACAGGATCACGAACTTCTCGATCATGCGCATTGCATCGTCTATTATGTCACACGGTGCAGAGGACAGCAGCAGCAGCGCCTCAGTGAGTTCTGGCAGTACCGTCCAGACTGCACACGCAGTCTTCTTACCACGTCTAGCAAAACTAGACACAGTGTCGCATCCAGTTAGAGCGTGGAACATTGGCAGTGCACGAGCCTTCTCTCGTCCCAGTCCAGCTGCTATTTCGTGTGCTGCTAGGTATCGGAAACGCTGGTCTGTTCCGAATGCCAGCCACAGTTTGTCTTCTGGTTGCAACTCCTGTACCAGGGACACTGCCAGCACCACATCATCGGTGTCTATAGTCCGGATGAGTATTGCATGGTGTCCATGCTGGGCTGCGTGAGATACATGCAGCAACATCAGACTGTCAGCTTCTTCATGGTTACATGGGGCGAGTGAGGTCAGATCTGGCAGTAGTGGCTTGCTGAGCACTGCCTCTCCATCAGTAATGATGAGTTGCTTGTCCTCCTGGTCGAACCATTCAATGAGAGCTGCTGAGAGGAACCTGAACAGCTCGGTCTTGTTGCTGTCCACTCGTAGGAAGTTCTACCAGTTTCCTGGTATGGCTGCGGCAGCCACCACACGTGTCCGCACGCCTTGTCCCCGCTTTGCACGTGTACTACCTTTCAGTGAATCAGCAAGATAAGTATTCCAGACCAGAGCCAGGCGTGACACTGTTTGCGGCTTCGTGGACATATATGGGATGATGATCTGTTGTGCATACTCTTCAGAGGTCTTTGATGCAGCCGGCTTCAGCATCTGGACGATGGCTGCTCCATCAAGCACAAAACAGGTTTTGACAGGAGTCTCTGTCTTTGCGTCGGAGACTTCTTCCAAGCATGTGAGGAGATCACTCTTGGTACCAGTGCAGAGGCTTCCACCATCAGACAATGCAGGAGGACATGCCTGATTCTCGTGACGAAAGAACTCCTCAAGGTTTCCATCCCTCGTCTGGCAGTCAATGAACATGTGTGCGAAGAGTTCACGGTCATTCCTGACGGAGGCGAGCTGTTACTGACCTTTGCTCTGGCTTCTTGGAGTGGAAATGCTGAACACCTTCAGCTTGTTACGAGGAATGGGGTCGTCCACTGCCTTTGTTCTGTCCAACAGACACTCTCTGGTGAAAGCCTCGAACTGCTCTTGGCCAATCCTCTTGGCATCCATCATGGTCTCCACGGCAGCAGGACCTGCTATCTCCTTTGTGTCCAGTTTGACTACATCCTGACTCTCCTCCTCGAATGGGTCGCCCATCTCCTCTATGACACTAACGAGAGAGCAAACATCTTTCACAAAGGAGGCCTGTACGCTTGGCGTCTGATCATGATGACGTGTGTCTGCTGTTTGCCGTCTCCAGTGTTGGTTCCCATCCTGGAATTCTTCGATCACCCTGGCAACTTCTGGTCCCGCAACTACCCAGCGACGTAGGGCACTAGGGTTGTCAGTGAGCCCAACTGCTCCACCGTCTCCTTTGATGCAGCCATTATTCTGCTCATGTGCCTGGTCAATCGGGATTGAAGAGAACACTCTCTGTGTTTTCTGAACGGTGAAGTGGCTTTCCCTGCATTTCCTGGATACATCTGGGTGTTTGGTGGTGAGTTCGGCCATGTCCTTCAGGTGCACTGGTATCCACCTAGCATAGTGGGTGTGATCCAGTGCTCTGTCAGAGCATCGAGGTACATAATTAACGATCACTGCCTTAGAGAACGCACATACACTTGAACCAACAGTTCTAGTTCCAGCACGGTTGCCCAGTAGTGAAACTAGGGGATGTCTTCTCCTCTCTGGCAACACCAGTCTTCAAACTCGGGGAGGTCCTCTGCATCCCTGGTTTCTCCCAGACAGTAGTGCTTGTAGGCACAGTGTTGCAGGATGTACAGTGCTGCTGCAGTCAATGTCAAATGTAGATCATAAAGCAGCCATGTAAAGTAAAGCAGCCATTTTGAAATCCAATATGGCGGCAAATACTTGACAATACCAAGTGGCAATTGCTACCATTGGATTCCTTGCCCCAAAAAACATACATTTGGATACCAGAATCAAGTCAATAGCTGCATTATGTCCAGAGATAATAGCAAACGTAGATTTCAAGTGGCGGCCATTTTGAAATCCAATATGGCGGACATATAGAGAGAATTTCAAGTGGCCCAATATCTGAAAATATTCGCAACATATCAATGTACATTTGTGCCAAATTTGGTGCTTGTATAACAAAATGCACAATTATTTTGCTACGCTGCTGCACTATGTAGAAAATAGATGTTCGGAAATAACTCTATCAATTTGTTATGGATTGTGGAAGAGTTGCTTTGCTTTGTTTCCATACAAACACTGGTGCCAGCCTACATTGTCACGTATAGCTTGCCTCAGTGTGTCTATGACAAAACAAGGGAAAGCAATTATTGTACAAAACACATAAAAACCCGACAGAGCTATTTCCGTAATCCATCTATTCGCAAGACAAGACGGACAGGCCGAGGAAGCACGGACATCGGCAAGTAGCAGAATTCCCTAATCACAAAGCAAAGTGAGAGACATCGTTTTGCGTGAATACAGCAACTATATCACATCAGTCTCGAGAGAGTGCGAACGTGGTTGTGCTGTGGGGTCCACCCATCCGTCACGCAAAATAAGCCAGGGCTTACACCCGAAACCCCAAGGAGATCTAAACCACACACAACAATCTTGGCTTAAACGTGTGCGTTTTTTTTATATGCGGTTCCACAAGCGGCAAATGACCAAGGGTTATAGAACCTCCCCTGACACTCCCTCTCCTACCCCCACTATACCCCTACCCCCCTACCCCCACCCCCCTCTGTGGAATTCGAAACAATAAAAGTAAAGCTTGGCTGATATATTTTTGTTCCAAATAAAATTAGCCAAGAGAAGCCCCCCCCCCTTCCCCTCCCTCGCTCACACCCCCTCCCCCTGGAATTCGAAACCAATAAAAATTCATCTTTGCTTATACGCATGAAGACATTATGAAAATGTCTTCACGAGATTTCGTCTGCCTATGGATATGCTTCTTTATTTGGTGGCCAAAAATGGAACGAAATAAGCCAAATGATAATGCTACGTGTCCGACCCAAAACCACAAGGAATTCGAAGCCAGTAAAATTATCTTGCCTTATACGCGGGAAGAATAACAGAAAAGGCTTAAAGGGATATATGTTCTGCCTGTATAAATGCCTCGTCTGGTCGAAACGCTGGTGCAATAGTGCGGAATATGTAAAATGGTCACGGTACAATGCCGGCATTTATTTAGTTTTTAGTTTGAAGTCCTCATAAGGCCCACGGGAAGTTGAGATCTCTGACATCTGGCTAGGAACGATCAAACATGGTTACTAGGCAATGTGTACCCCGTATCTATGTGTGTCAAGGCTTTTTGATGAATGGATCCCTGTCTCTGACGATATTTCAGCAACTCCTGTGTGTCCCGGTTTTTCAGTAAACACATTCTGAACTCTACTTCTAAGATGTTTCAATGAATTCTCTCCCAGTAAACGCTATCGCCGTGTGTCAGGATTTGTCAGTAATACGCCTTCGTCACGCAGGAGTGGAACGACTTGAGATTTCAATTTTACGAACTGACAGACGCGGAATACCCGGATCATGGGACTCCAAGATTTGGATTTTCTTTTGTACCAGCAACTTAACTCTATTTTCTAAGATTTTTCAGTGAACTCTCTCCCAGTAAACGATATCGCTGTGTGTCAGGATTTTTCAGTGAACGCCTTCGTAACGCAGGAGTGGAACGACTCAAGGCTGCAGTTCTACGGCCTGATAGACGCCGAGTATCTGGAGCTGGACTCCAAGCTGATGGCCAAGTTCTGGGTGCCGGACCTCTACTTCTCCAACGAGAAGCACGCCTCCTTCCACAGCGTTACCGTGCCAAACAAGATGCTGCACCTCTACAGCAATGGCACCGTCGTCTATAAACTCAGGTAAAGTCAGGTAGACTCAGGTAAAATCGGGTAAACTTAGGTTTTCCATTCCATTCCATTGAATTGAATTGAACTCAATTCCATTGAATTCAATTTCATTGAATTGAATTCAATTCAATTCAATTCAATTCAATGGCAGAGTCGTCTATGAACTCAAGTTAACTCAGGTATTCAACTCAATTGAATTCAATTAATTTATTCAATCCAATTGAATTCAATTAAATACAGGCCAATTCAATTCAATTCAATTAGTTTCATTTCAATTCAATTCAATTCAATTCAGTTTAATACAACTTTATTGTCTGAATGTGGAATATATTGAAATTTGTCTTTTTTGCATGTTGGCTTCCTTAATTGGTATAGTTACTTGTCTTAAAGTCTTGGGGCGTCACTGTGCCCAACGACATATTTCTCAACAGTCCACAGCAATGGCTTCTCGTCTATAAAAGAAATCGCAATCTTCACAGGAGGCAGTCTTTCTGTTGATTTTTAGTGTGCGGCCAAGTGGAGGGATACCCTTATCCCTGCCTGGGTAGATCAAAGTTAGTGAGCAAACATGTTTTCACGGGAAAGATTGTGCATCCAAGGCTTCAGACGTGTGTTCGTCTTGCCAGGCATAAGGCCAAAAAAAAAAATAGGTGTGGTTACGGTAACATAGCCAAAAAAAATAGGGTAGGTAGGTAGGCAATCACTTTTTTTTTTTTAACTTTTTTTTCTAATGTGTACAAATTAAACCTACTTGACAGGGAAATAAGTGTGCGACTCGGGCGCTTTCGCTTTCATTGCGTTTTTTGCACTCGGTTTTTTAATTTTTTTTTTACAAATGTAATAAAAAGTTATAGGATTGGCCCCTAAAATTAGGGTAGGTCGGGTTACCGTAACCACACCTATTTTTTTTTTAGGCCTAATGATGCTTCTTCACGAAAGGAATAGGATTATCGTAGCTTGTCAGGTCTTCATTTGTTAGCTCACTTAGTTCGGTTTCAGTCTTAAGATGTCAGAGTGTTAATCTTGCCAGACAATGTGACACAGTAATAAACAAACTCAGGTACTTTGGCTGGATCTACTAGCAGTCAGCACCCGGCTTCGACCGGGTGTAGCCGAGAACTAATTAGTTGGAGGCGTTTCCATTATCAGGGGAAATGTGTGACCCTGCAGAGGGTTCACCAGAAGAAACACAATCGTGCAAGTCTTCAGCAATGGCTCGTTAATGCATAATAAACTAAGCTAATAACACTAATGCAGCTTATCGGTTCCTCATTTGTTAGCTCAGTTAGTTAAGGTTGAGTCTAAAGGTATCGTCAGAGTATCGAGCTTGCTGGACAGAATCATCATGAGAATGCTGCAAAGTCTACGGCAATGGTGAGGTCCTTTGCAAAGTAAGGTCATTTAACCGTGCTGATATTATCAAGGTTACTTGGCGTTGAGCATTGAGGCATCCAAGAATTTAGCGTTTCCAACAAAATATTGATGTCTATGGCGATGGCAACTTCCTCTATTAATCAACGAAGGTAATCGGATTGCTGCAGCTTACGAGGACCTCATTTGTTCGCTTAGTTTGTTTGGGTTGCGTCTTCGGGAAGCAGAATGTTTACCGCTCCTCCGGACATACTGCTCTCTACAGTAATACCATCGTCATCTATGAACGAGCTACTTTTGCCGCACTTATAACTTATTGGTATAGTTGCCTGGCTCTACAGGGTTACCTGATTTTGACCTTGTGGCGTCACAATGCTCATGGTGCCTGACGGCTGCGATAACTTGTAGCGCTTTTCATGTCAGCGTCCGACGAACAACGATCACGATCATTGTTCGTCGGACGCTGACATGAAAAGCGCTACAAGTTGTCGCTGCCGGCGCCAGACAAAGCGGCTTATCTTTAAAGCAATGGCTCCATCTACTTTAAACTCACGTACTTTTGCGACATTCGTTAGCTTTTATCGTGTCCTCAACCTTAAAACCGGACATCCGTCTCCAGGGGACCAAGCCTTGTTACGGAGCTAAATTTAGCATTTTCAGTGTTGTCAGCAAAACAAAACTAGAGCTACATCTGCCGCGCGCCGATGTTGCCTTTTAAAACGAAGTGACAACAGAGAGGACAAAATAGACATAGAAAACCGTATTACCTCAAATGAGAAACTAATGCGTGGTGTATGCATATATATCACAACATCAAACAACATACAACATAGATTATATTGTTGGTGATATCATACGTTATTTGTGTTGTTGACCAAAATATGACATTTTACACGGTTCGAGACAGTCGAGAGTTCCTACGAGACCGCGCAGGCGGTCGAGATGAACAATGACTGTCGAGATCTGTGTAAAATTTCATAGTTTGGTCAAAAATACAAATAACATTTGTATCGATTGATTCTGGTTAGAATTCCTTTTAGTTTTTATGATTAAACGCACACAAACATGCACTATTTTGTAGTCTCGGCTGGCCGCCAAAATATGAAGTTTTGTCGGACTCTGACGTCACACGGCTCAAAGAAGGGAAATCCAGTGTTCAAACGATACATATGCATACATACCATGACATAAGTTACGTATTACAAGTCGAAGGCAAAAATCATTTTCGATAGTTAATTTGTTCACATCCACGTATTACGCATAGT
>NC_090250.1:17779240-17794240 GCF_037325665.1 Littorina saxatilis | reverse complement strand
AGCCCGGAAGCAGGGTCGCGCAAGGTCGTGGTTTTCGTAGCAGACGGCGGTTTATAGGCAGTCAAAAGCCATCGCTAGAGTTCTTATGAACCACATTCGTTTGTTTCGTGAAAAGTCAGAGGTACATAATAACGTGCTATTGCAAATACTCTCACAGCGAGCCGCATTCAAATTACAAACTGACGACTGCATTGTGAAAAAGGGAAACTGAATCACACGGGTTCACGATGGCTCAGGGGTAAGATAAACCACGCAAAAATAAATTCTTTGAAAATCGCTCGCTCTTTACGTAGGGCACCTAGGATGTTCCCGTTTGGTGAGCGTTCAAATGGAAGGGTGTTTGTACTGTGTGTAAAAGCCTGACAGTATCTGTGATGGTTTACGGGAGGCTTACTGCGCCTTTAATACTCTTGTTTATATATTGAGGCAAACTTTTTCACGTGATATAATAGGAAAGTCACTTTCGAGGGTGTGTCCGAAACACGTGGGCAAGGATAATGTATGGAATGTTTGCTTCCACAAAAACAAGAGTATGACATTCACTCTTTTATAACCCGCACACACGTACACCAGACCGAGTTTTTTTTTTTTTCTTTTTTTTTTTTTTTTTTAAATCTCAGTTGCATGCAGGCTGCTTCAACCCTTTCTTTTTTGCCTTTTTTTTTTTTTTTTTTTTTTGGTTGTTGTTGTTGGCGGGGAGCATCCTTCTTCATTGATTTTTTTTTTAAGTAATGTTTTTACTATAACATTAACATTACTATATCTAAATGTATTTTAAGCAACTTTTCTATATAACAATTCCCTCTCAAAAATGCATACAATATCCAGAGGGGAGCCATATCTATAAATACCAACACACATTTTGGCTATCACAATCAAATAATTCACATAACTTATTAGTGCCTTGGAACTTTGTGAATTTTCAAATACGCCCAAAAAAACTTCCTTTACGGTAATTTTAATAATCATATTATATTTACAATTCACTTTATCCTCAACGCATTTCCAAATGGACATAATTTTCGGGCAAAAAGTAAAAAAAATGTTCAATATAATCAATTTCGTTCTCACAGTGAGTACAGCAATTACTCACGGAAATGCCTATTTTATACAATAAAATATTTGTGGGGTAAATATTGTGCAATATTTTCCAATGCAGCATTCGCAATCTTGTTTCAGTGGTTACTTTGTTTACCATTAACCATTGCTCTTTTCCCGACCGAGTTATTTCCGGATTTCCTTTTCTATTACGAGTGTGTGAACAAGTGGAGAGCACATTAATGTTCGAGGACAACGATGAACAAAGAAGAAGGATGGGATGCATGTATACATTCAAAATATTCATATTATTAACTACAGTCGATCTCCCCTTTTAAGACCCTCGCATTTTTAAGACTTCCTCCATTTCAAGATATCATTTTTGTAAGACTTCCTCCATTTCAAGATATTATTTTTTTAAGACTTCCTCCATTTCAAGATATTATTTTTTTAAGACTTCCTCCATTTCAAGATATTATTTTTTTAAGACTTCCTCCATTTCAAGATATTATTTTTTTAAGACTTCCTCCATTTCAAGATATTATTTTTTTAAGACTTCCTCCATTTCAAGATATTATTTTTTCAGATTTTTTGTTCACTTCCTCTGTAAATGTACCCCCATTTTAAGACTCCCTTCATTTTCAGACCTGATTTTGTGAGATTTTTGGAGGTCTTAAAAGGGTGGTTTACTGTAGTAACGAGACATTTTGGGTGAAAAAAAGTAACTTTTATATAAACTATGTATGGCAATCGATGTTTCCTCAGCGATTAAGTCAGAAGCCGGAAATAAATCTCATTTGAAATACCCGTCCTAAAACTCTAGATCAGGCTCAGAATTGTCGTTTCAATCTGCTCCGCTGTCGATTAAAACAATGGGAATGGCTTGCAGAATGTTAGAAATAAAAATAATTCACGTAAATGAGGTTAAGATGATGGAGCAGGTTGCTGAAGTGGAAAGGATCCTGATTGAATTAACTCGGGGGAAAAAACAACCATTAATTGAAATATTCATTGAACCGGCAGGTCTGGATGGGAAAAGACGTGTTTGTAAATATTTTTGACCCGACCTGTTGGTTCGACTGTCACTCAACTTAACACTTTGTCCCTTATTCATTTTTTCGTCTTACGAGCGGTCAAGATCAGTTTCTTCGATTGTTTGTTCTTGTTTTTCTTGGTTCTTCTGCGTAGAAAATAGGACCCATTCAACTGTAGCCTGTCTTGTCTGCTGTCAAGATTTTCAACATTACAGTTCTTTCAGATTGTTCAGGTTACTTCTTTTTCTTAAGACGCGTCGATTACTTCTTTCTTGTTTTTCTTAGTTCTTCCGCATTTATTCATCTCAATCTGGTTTTTAAGAAACACTTGTTCGCTGACAAAAATGAACAAAACATAGGGACAAAAATACGAGAGGCCAAAGCTAAACATTTTCATTTGACAGGATTTTCTGTTAGCCGTTTGATTGCTTCGATCTTGTTTGTCGTAGTTCTTTTGCTATTTTGCGTACAGGAAGAATGATCCATTCAACCTAACGTGGCCATTAAGAAAACTTGAGTCGTGGACAAGAGAGAGGAGAGGGGAGGGGGGGGGGGGGGGGGGGGGAGAGTGAAAGGAAAACAATATGTGTATATGACGTCAGTGTTTTTGTTTGTTGTTGCTTCGATCGTATTTCTTCTGCTATTGCCGCTTTGGAAGAGTGATCAATTCATCTTAATCTGGTCTTAAAGTTACTCTTCTTCTCGCATCCGCCCGCGTACATGTGACCCTCCACCACGGAATGAGTCGCATGTCGCCTCGCGCGGTTCTGCGCTAGGCTTCATATAAGTCCGGGGAGTGTCTGGTAACAGTGTGAGGGTCACCTTAGTCACATGTTTATAACTCAAACAGTTTTCGCTCTTTTCTAAAACGGTTTTCACCACTGGATAGAGCATAAAAAACTCTATAGGAAAATGTAAAAATATAAAAATCATGCAAAGGTGACATGCGACTCATTTCGTGGTGGAGGGTCACAAATGTGCGAACACAGTGTGAGTGACAGTCCATGTCGGGAAAATATTAATCACATTTTCGCTGGAGATGCAAACTGACAAAGCGCATAAAGTTTCGTTTGGCTGGCAAAACTAAAGGCATGTGTAGTCACCTGTGGGATAGTTTTGTGAATATTCTAATAATAATAATAATAATAATGACAGCTTATTTAGCGCGAACCACACTAAACTATGCTTTCCGCGCTTTACATATTAACTATATATGCATAACACCATAATATTCAAACATCAAATACATAATTATACATTGTGACTGTTTATATCCTTATCTGTGACAAAACGACAAATCGACAATACCGCTCTGAGGCTTTCTGCAAATTTAAAAGAAACATTCGGTGGCATGGAAAAAAAGAGCAAACCAACAAATATGTGAAGAACAAGAAATTCCTCCGAGGTAGGAAAAACACCCCCGTTGGTCAAAGGGAAATAACCATTCTCACTGCCACCAACTGAGAAGGTTATTTCCCTTTGACCATTAATATGTCCCTCTATAAGTCCTTGTAGAATCTTAATCCACCAATAACTCCCTAACCGTGTGTTTGACTGGTCCCAATTTTTGTAAGGACCGTCTCAGGAATGTATAGAACCTGTTCACCAAGTTTGGTGACGATCGGTCCGTTCATTCTTGAGATCTATATGCGAACACAAACACACAAACACACAAACAAACACATCGACCGAATCCTATACACACCCCTATACCGGGGGTGTAACAAGACAGACCAAACGGGACTTCATTTCTGTTGCTTCAGATGCTGTGAGATTTTTCTTTCGTACTTGGTCCGCTATTGCCGCGATTGAATGATGATTCAATCATTTAAATGTTCTCTTCGCGAAAACTGCGGCCTGTAAAAGAAAAGAAATAAATAAAGAATATGAACAATTACGAGAGTTATGCAAATAATCAAATTCTATATACACCTGTACTATTTAGTTTATTAATTGATGGATTGACCGACGGAGGTAACGATGGATATATGGATGGATGGATGGATGGAAGGATATATGGATGGAGGGACGGACGGACGGACGGACGGACGGACGGATGGATGGGTGGATGGATGGATGGTTAGATGGACGGACGGACGGACGGACGGTCGGATGGATGGATCTGACAAATGAATGAATTTGTTTGTGGTATGTGTCTGTGCGTGGACGAATAAAAGACTGTGTTGATTAAAGAAGAACAACCGGTACATAGATAAGTCAAAGGTGTATGGACAGATAGAGTTTCTGTTACATGGGCAAAGGGATCATAGTTGACTTATTTATTTACAGGGAGGGTTTGTGTTGGATTTAACTTTATTATGTAAATACAGATCAGATGCGCGAAGGGTCTCTCCCTTTTCTTTCACTTGCAAATCAGCTATCAGTACACGAACATTCGTTCTTGAATCTCCCGACAAGCGAAATAAAATATTGCTTGGTAAATCACATCTGAAAGGGGATTGTTGTTTAATCTGCTTCCCACTCTATTTGAAGAAAAAACAGAATCATTTGGCAAAACGTTGCTAAAAACCTGATTAAGAACAAAAGAGAAGAGAAAACGAAAATGGAGAAACACTAAGGACAGGACACAATGGCTGAATGGGTTAGGTCTCTTTTCTGCCTGTTAAAATAAAATGATGTTATGTGTTTAATCAGAGAAGTGTCATGTTGCCTTGCCGGTCATCTGACACGCACGTCCCAATCTGTTATCTGTGGCCGAAATTATTTTGGAACGGCAATTTAAGTTGTCCTAGTTTTGCCTTCTTGTTTGTTTTCCTTCCGCTCTGTTATTGCTGATTAAGGCGATGGTGTGTTGGTTAATATTATCCTTTTTATCGTCTCTTTACCGACACGGTTGGCCTAGTGGTAAGGCGTCCGCCCCGTGATCGGGAGGTCGTGGGTTCAAACCTCGGCCGGGTCATATCTAAGACTTTAAAATTGGCAATCTAGTGGCTGCTCCGCCTGGCGTCTGGCATTATGGGGTTAGTGCTAGGACTGGTTGGTCCGGTGTCAGAATAATGTGACTGGGTGAGACATGAAACCTGTGCTGCGACTTCTGTCTTGTGTGTGGCGCACGTTATATGTCAAAGCAGCACCGCCCTGATATGGCCCTTCGTGGTCGGCTGGGCGTTAAGCAAACAAACAAACAAAATCGTCTCTTTAGCTGGAATTGCTCCTCGAGACTGATGCAAGTTTGTTTCATTTCTCAGTTCACATGGCCATCTCCATGCTTAAAATGTACAATATATATTTATATTGATATATTTACAATCAGGTCTATCACTGTAAACAGAAGGTTCTATAACTTCATAACTTTCACATTTGTTCCTCCAAATCTCGTTAGAAATCTTGATCTCCTTTATAAAGTTTAAAATCTTGTCCGGGGGAACATTAAGGCGATGGTGAACTAAATGATTACTTGCGACAGTCACTGTTTTTAATAGCTTCGAGACCGGCACGGTTGGCCTAGTGGTAAGGCGTCCGCCCCGTGATCGGGAGGTCGTGGGTTCGAACCCCAGCCGGGTCATACGTACCTAAGACTTTAAAATTGGCAATCTAGTGGCTGCTCCGCCTGGCGTCTGGCATTATGGGGTAGGCTAGGACTGGTTGGTCCGGTGTTAGAATGGCGGTCATTTTAAACTAATTTCACTAAAACAGAACTTAGAAGACAGACAGACAGACTGCCAGCCAGCCAGACAGACAGACAGAAATACAGACAGACAGAAATACAGACAGACAGACAGACTGACTGCCAGCCAGCCAACCAGCCAGCCAGCCAGCCAGACAGACAGAAAGACGGACAGACAGACAGACAAACCAACAAACAAAACAGGATCAAATGTAGACATGAACAAACAAAAAGTTGAAATCTGCGAGGTTGCAGTTTTAAAAAACAGCAAACACACCTTTACAACAAACGAATAAAAAGTTCAAATGTGTTAGGTGGCAATGTTGAACTAAATCCACCCCAACACACTTACAGACACAAAAAATCATATGTATAAAAGGAGGCGATTTTAAACGACTCCAATTCTTCTTTATATGTGAGTTTCTTTATCGTTCTAAAAGCTTTAATTGTCATTTTCTCTTTGTCTCTCTTTCTCTTATCTTAGTATTTGGGGAAACTAGTTTCATAATAACCCCCCCCCCCCCCACCCCCACCCCAATTCCCCATCCTCAATTTTACCCTCACGATATTCTCAATCGTGTTTTTTCTTCCTTTTTTTATTTTTCCTCTTTCTTTTCACAAAAACAATCAATCACAAACAGAAGAAAAAAGCGTACATTACAAAAGCTATTGAGTTTTAAAAGTTCAGGCAATCTTCGCGGAGGAAATTGTTTGTTTGCGCAAAAAACAACAACATGGGTTTCTATCTATTGCAACCAAGCGTTGTGTGATTGCATTTTAAATTGCTCTCTTCCTGAAAAAAGGAGTTTCTTAATCATTGCGGCACTATTCTGTCTTAATTTCTTGTTGTCTCTCAAGTCTACAAGTCTTTGGAGCAAAAAATGTCAGTGAAGATTGAGCAGCCATGATATTTGAATATGTCTTTTAAAAAGAACTAAGAAAAAGAGAGAAAAAGAAAGAAATCAGGCAGAAAAGAGGGGTTGAAGCAACCTGGATGCAACTGAGGTCAAAACAAAAAAAAGTGAGAAAAAAATGGTTTTTGAGCTTTTGTGGCACTATTCCATTTCCTTTGTTTCCTCTCGAAGTAAATTGGGAGCTCAAAGTTTTTGATGGATAGTGTGTTCTGTGTTTAGAGAAGTATGGTCAGCTTTAAATGTATAATTATCCTAGAATGCAAAAGTACTTTCGTTATTATGATTTGTGATTTGTTTTACTTATAACTAATTATAAGTATCGAGGGCTTACCCCGGACAAGATTTGTTTTAACTTTTAAAAAGAGATTATAAGTTTAACAAAATTGAAAGTACCGACGTTTATTAATAAACAGCAGACTGCTCTGGTCGTATACAGGGCTGGCGTGGTAGACTTGGGTAGTGCATAACTTTAGGCGCACACCAGGGTAGTCGAACATGAATCGAGGCTGTATTGTGTCCCCTCTTTCCTTCGAAGGTCAGTTCATTAGTTGTATCGGTATTTTTCAGCTTTAAACTAGGTAGCTCAGTTGGTAGAGCACTGGACTTGTGATCGAAAGGTCGCAGGTTCGAATTCGGGCCGGGACGGACACGGGTCAACTTTATGTGCAGACCCAGAGACGGAAGCCATGTCCCACCCCCGTGTCATCACAATGGCACGTAAAAGACCTTGGTCATTCTGCCATAAGTGCAGGTGGCTGAATACACCTAAACACGCAGACACCTGGGTAGCGCGACTCCGTTGCTGCTAGCTTTCCACTGGGAGGAAGCGACCCGAATTTCCCAGCGATGGGACAATAAAGTAATGAAAATGAAATGAAAAATGAAATGAAATGAAAAAAAAAAATGCATGGTCCGCCTTCGCCATCACTGTCAACGCTCTTATGTTTTCTGTGTATCACAAGGTAACAATACAAATGCCCAGTAACACGGACAACCAAACATAAGAAAATGTACCGGTTTTGACACAAGGACTTCTTCGGCAATTAAACGGAGAGATGACGGAGAAAGAAAGAAGAAAATGAGCGAAGAAGAAGAAAGACAGTTGTACCACACCAATAACGTTCAACAAACAAACAAAACAAGTCTAAGGAACAGAGTCTTGGTAAAAATGACGCGCACAAACTAGTCTCTCTTATTTGCTGATCAAGACCTTGGGCCGAAGCTGTTCCACGGAGTGTGTGCTGTGGTAGCTGTGTGTGTGTGTGTGGGGGGGGGACACTAAACTATTCCTTACGCCTTTACCCGTTTTATGCACGGAGTGTGTATTCTAGCCTGTTTGTGTTTGGGGTGAGCGCAAGAACCATTGCTAACTCCTAACCCGTTTTATGCACGGTGTGTCTCTTGTAGCAGGTTTCACGTGCATCGCTGTCAACTTCTACCTGGAGAGGAACCTGGGCTACTACATGATCACCATCTACATCCCCTCCGTGCTGATCGTCTCGTTGTCGTGGGTGTCATTCTGGCTGTCTGTGGACGCCGTGCCTGCCAGGATCTCGCTCGGCATTCTCACTGTGCTTACGATGACCACGCAGACCTCTGTTGCTGTGTCGTCTTTGCCAAAGGTTGGTCCTTGTTCTTGCTTTGTTTGAAGATATGTATACATTTCTGTCTTTTCCTCTTTTCTCTAAATCTCTCTCTCTCCTAAATCTTCATCCGTGTAAAATAAAGTTCTCTCTCTCTCTCTCTCTCTCTCTCTCTCTCTCTCTCTCTCTCTCTCTCTCTCTCTCTCTCTCTCTCTCTCTCTCTCTCTCTCTCTCTCTCTCTCCTAAATCTTCATCCGTGTAAAATAAACTTCAGTCTCAGTCTCTCTCTCTCTCTCTCTCTCTCTCTCTCTCTCTCTCTCTCTCTCTCTCTCTCTCTCTCTCTCTCTCTCTCTCTCTCTCTCTCTCTTACCCTTTACATTTCTGTTTTTTAAGGTGTCTTACGTCAAGGCGATAGACATCTGGATGGCGACATGTTTGTGCTTCGTGTTCTCGGCGCTGTTGGAGTACGCCCTGGTGAACGTTCTCGAGAGAAAGTCCCCGCGAAGAAGACCCTCCTTCCTGGACATAGACGGCAACATGGAGCCTCTACAGAACAAACAGGTGAGTTGATGTGCTGGCCAGGTAGCTTGTTTAATAGTTAAGGTCAGAGAGTTCTAAAGATCTGTTACAGGGCTAACAGAGCTGTTGTACTGCCCAGGTGGCTTGTTTGATAGGTAAGGTCAGACGTGACAGTCCTAAATAGCCGTTACAGAGCTAACAGGTGAGTTGTTCTAATGACTAAGTGGCTCAAGTTGTATGATAGGTAAGGCCAGAAAGTCCCAGCGTAGAAGATCCTGCTTCGGCCAGGACATAGACGTCAACATGGAGCCATTACAGAACAAACAGGTGGGTTATTCTACTGGATAGGTAGCTTGTTTAATAGGTAAGATCAGAAAATCCCAGCAGAGAAGATCTTTCTTCCGGCCAGGACATAGACGTCAACATGGAACCGCTACAGCGCTAACAGGTGAGTTGTTCTACTGGCTGGGTAGCTTGTTTGATAGGTAAGGCCAGAAAGTCCAGGCCATAGGCGTCAACCTGGAACTTACAGGTGAGTTTCATTTTCACTTTCATTTTCCCATCTTCAATCATGTTTCGATGCACGGCCGCAAACAATCAACTTGCAGTTCTCAATAAACACACAAATCATCAACTAAAATATTCTAGTTACACACAAATAAAAGATGCCAGAACCGCATAGGTTGGGTTTTTTCCGCGCTATAGCACTTTGCTCATCAGTCGTGTCTAGAAGCAAGGGAAGCAACTACAATAGCGGATTTTGGCAAGTGTAAAGGTTACTTCCCTTGGACTTGAACCATTGTGTTGGTTCCCTTGTACCATGTTCTCTCTCTCTCTCTCTCTCTCTCTCTCTCTCTCTCTCTCTCTCTCTCTCTCTCTCTCTCTCTCTCTCTCTCTCTCTCTCACACACACACACACACACACACGCACACACACACACACAGCAACAACAACAACAACACAACAACAACAACAACAACAACAACAAACAAGGTCATTTCCGAACATCTTCTATTAAATACAACCAGAAAGTGACTACCAGAAGGCGACAATCGAACGACAACAACAACAACAACAACAACAACGGACATTTCCGAACATCTTCTATCAAATACAACGAGAAGGCGACGACCAGAAGGCGACAATCGAACGCAGCCTATGTAAACTTTGTTTCGCTGTGTTCGTAAAAATCTTTTCAACCGTCATGACCCAATGAGTGAGAAATCCTAAATGCAATATATTAATAGTAATAATAATGCCTAATATTTATAAAGCGCGTGTATCCAGAGTTTAAACACTGCTCAAAGCGCCGTACAATCATTTGGGGAAAAACACCAATAACTTAACATTATTTACAGTGCAATTACAGACATATCAAATGAATAACCCACTGCAATATCTTGTTTTTGTAACGATAAGAATGGAATAAAGTCTTGTTTAAACTAAATGATTTCCATAGCAACCTTTTCTCTCATGTTTCTCCCCAGGGTAACAACAGGGAAACGAATTCACGGACCTTAAACCAAATGATTTACATAGCAACCTTTTCTCTCGTTTTTTCCCCAGGTTGACAACGGGGAAATGACGCCAAGGGCATTCAAGGTGATAGCCCAACGACAAGCTCAAACCGTGGACAACGTCTCTCGCTGTGCCTTCCCTGGCGTCTTCGTCATCTTCTGTGCCCTCTACTTCGTCGTCTTCAACTTGTAGGCTTTGAAAAAATCCACACTCTAAACACAATTAAACACACTTTGAGCACATTTCTGTTACTAGTTTTGAACAGTCAGATAAACAGTCACACTGTGAGTAAAACCTCCATTTTCCCCACGTTTTTTGTCATCTTCTGCGCCGTCTACTTCGTCGTCTTCAACTTAGACTTTACAAAACCCACACTTTAAAGGTGGTCGTCTACATTTTTGCTTTTTTTCAATAATCTTATGGTTAGAGTTTGCTAAAAAGTTATGTGAGATGATGAATGAACCATGGGGAAAAAAGTTACAGAAAAAAAATATATGTAAAAAAAGATTTTATTTTGGGGTAGCGTGACTCACGCTTCCAACATTTTATTTTCTGTTTGCTGAGAACCTGTGCTTTGCCTAAAAATACTGACCAATCAAATTCATGTCACTATACTTATAGCCACGCCCAAACAAGGTCCTTGTCTACATTTTTATACCGAAATCGCCATTTGACCATTAAAATGCAGAGTCTATTATCTACAAATATCAACAATTCACCCCCTTTCGATCAGGAAAGACGAAGCCAGTGTAGCCGATTGAAAATTCATTGTAGTATTCCAGCGTAGTACTCATAGTAGGATATCCTTATTTGGAAAATGCCAAGCGCAAAACTCCTCTCAAATCCCGTGCATAGTTTCGTTGCGTTTAAAAAAAAGCGTGGACAGCGCTCCAGTGTCCAACTGTTGCTTCACTTGTTTGGGCGTGGCTATAAGCATAGTGACATGAATTTGATTGGTCAGTATTTTTAGGCAAAGAACATGTTCTCAGCAAACAGAAAACAAAATATTGGAAGCGTGAGTCACGCTACCCAAAAATCAAATCTTTTTTTACATATATTTTTTTTCGATAACTTTTTTCCCCATGGTTCATTCATCATCTGACATAACTTTTTTTTTAGCGAAATCTAACCATAAGACTATTGAAAAAAAAGCAAAAATGTAGACGACCACCTTTAAACAGAATTCAACATATCGATGTCGTCATGGAATTTTGGCGTAACTCGATTCTTGGCGATTTTAATGTTTTTGTATTTTAGACTAGGTAAATCATTCTCCATTGGAATATTCTCTTAATACGATTGACAATGCATGATTTAACATTTTTTTAAAAACTTTCTATCCATACCTGGAACGAATATAAACACTATTTCATAATAAACAAGTCGCGTAAGGCGAAATTACTACATTTAGACAAGCTGTGGAACTCACAGAATGAAACTGAACGCACTGCATTTTTTCACAATGACCGTAGTCCGCCGCTTGTGCAAAACGGAGTGAAACTGACGAGCCTGTTCAGCGCGGTAGTGGTTTCGCTGTGCTGCATAGCACGCTTTTCTGTACCTCTCTTCGTTTTAACTTTCTGAGCGTGTTTTTAATCCAAACATATCATATCTATATGTTTTTGGAATCAGGAACCAACAAGGAATAAGATGAAATTATTTTTAAATCGATTTCGGAAATTTTATTTTGATCATATTTTTTATATTTTTAATTTTCCGAGCTTGTTTTTAATCCAAATATAACATATGTATATGTTTTTGGAATCAGGAAATGATGTAAAATAAGATGAACGTAAATTTGGATCGATTTATATATAAAAAAAAATTATTACAATTTTCAGATTTTTAATGACCAAAGTCATTAATTAATTTTTAAGCCACCAAGCTGAAATGCAATACCGAAGTCCGACCTTCGTCGAAGATTGCTTTAGAAAAATTTCAATCAATTTGATTGAAAAATGAGGGTGTGACAGTGCCGCCTCAGCTTTTACAAAAAGCCGGATATGACGTCATCAAAGGTATTTATCGAAAAAAAAAAGAAAAATATTTCCGGGGATATCATTCCCAGGAACTCTCATGTCAAATTTCATAAAGATCGGTCCAGTAGTTTAGTCTGAATCGCTCTACACACACACACACACACACACACACCACACACACACACACACACACACACACACACACACACACACACACACACACACACACACACACACACACACACATACACATACACCACGACCCTCGTCTCGATTCCCCCTCTATGTTAAAACATTTAGTCAAAACTAGACTAAATGTAAAAAGAATCCGTTTTGTCCTGAAAAGCTGTTATGCCAACATTCCACCACAACGTCGATATTTTGAACACATTTCAGCAAGTGGATCAGTTGGTAGAGCACTGGACTTGTGATTCGCGGGTCACGGGTTCGAATCCGGGCCGGGGCGGACACGGCTCAATTTTATGTGCTGACTCAGAGACGGTATCTATGTTCCTACCCGTGTCACCACTGTGGCACGTAAAAGACCTCGCTCATTCTGCTATAAATGCAGGTGGCTGATTACACCCAAACACGCAGACACCTGGGTAGCGCGACTCTGTTGCTGCTAGCTTTCCACGAGGAGGAAGCAACCCAAATTTCCCAGCGATGGGACAATAAAGTAATGCAAATTTTGTTTAAATGAAAAAAAGCTGTGAACACTTTGTAACAAAGTACAGAGTTCTGCTGGCGAAAGAGGAACACATTAAAAACACATAGTGTTTAAATGAACACCCGTGAACACTAAGCGTTCATTTATTTTAAGTTTTAAGTTTGTTTCATTCATTATTTAGGATTAAAAGATATTCTGATGTATTGTGCATGACGTTATTTCGTTTAATGATTTGTGATTAGTATGCCTGCATTCCTGTTTAATATTGGATTGAGTTTGTTGTAGGGTGGTTTCTTAACCGGCTGGCGCCAAAACCTCAAGAAAAAACTTTTGAAACTTGTTTATTTTGTGAACACTAGTGGACACTGTGTTCTACGTTTGCCAGCAGAACTATGTGCAGTGTCAAACAATGTTCAACAATAGCGACAGAAATGTGTTCAACATATGTTCAATTCTGTTTAGGCCAAAAAAAAAATAGGTCTGTTTACGGTAACCCGACCGACCCTAGTTTTTTCGCGCGACCCTAGACTTTTTTTTGGCGTTTGGAAAAAAAAAAAAAAAGTCTTGTTTTTTTGGCAAAATAACGTAAAATATGTTTTTTTGGAAAAAAAAAAAAAAAAAAAAAAATTCCCGACCTACCGACCCTATTTTTTTGGCCTATGTTACCGTAAACAGACCTTTTTTTTTTGGCCTTAGAGTGCACGTACATTGAAATGTATGGGTTTTATTCAGTCTGACTGCATGTTTGTACAAGTTTTCCGTCTGCACTCAGTTGGTTTAAACAGGCAGTACTGAATGAAAAAATGTCACTCGCTAAATTGTGACCCGTTCTCACAAAAGGGGGCATAAGTCGGAATTTGGATATTTGGAGTTATGCATATCACTGGAAACTGCATTTAATAAGCTTTAATTTGATACCAAAAAGAAGTTTGTGTGAAATAAATTGCGGAAGTTAAGTAAGTTACAACCGGACCATGTTCAAGGACGCCATTTTGAGAAAATCGCGATTTTTTTCCTTCCCTAATTATAGTGTTGTGAGCGAATTTGTGTCTTTGAAGACATAATTAACACATTTAAATAATAAAACTCAACAAAATATTTCGGAATATGAAAGATTAGGGTATAAAGAGGTCAGAAATGCAAAAAAATGAAAATCACCCAAGTAGGCCCTCACTGCCTTTCCCAGCTGATAGCTCGGAACGGCTCGCTGCGACTTAGGCCCCCGTTTGTGAGAACGGGTCACAATTGATTTGTCTAGAAGAAAAGATGGACAGCATTAAGTGAAGAATTAATTGAAATCAGGTATTTAAAGGTCAAAACTGCTTTTTCCTTTTAAATTATAGTAACTTATTCAATTGTGATTCTTCTGCAAAGTCTGATATACCCTAAGTATATTCAAGTTAAATGCACTATCTTTTTTTTAATAGGGGCTAAACGCCCCCTGTTGTTGTTATCCCGATCTGAATTAATCCTTTAACTTACATAGACACTCACTTTTAAAATGTCATGTCACTTTTATTGACTCTTTTGTGTGTGTGTGTTTGTGTGTGTGTGTGTGTGTGTGTGTGTGTGTGTGTGTGTGTGTGTGTGTGTGTGTGTGTGTGTGTGTGTGTGTGTGTGTGTGTGTTCTTGCGTGTCAAGTCTGTGTGTGCATGTGTGTTGTTACTTGCCATTATGTTTTCTTGTCTGTCTTTTTACTGTACTCTCCAGCTTGGGGGATATTGTTGATCATGTTTAAAATCAAGGATAAGCCACAAATTGTTTATAAACAAGATATTCCTCTGATAGGAAAAACACCCCCGTCAAGGGAAATAACCTTCTCAGTTGGTGGCAGTGAGAATGGTTATTTCCCTTTGACCAACGGGGGGTGTCCGTCAATAAGTCGTTGTATAATTTTAATCCACCAATAACTCCCTAACCGTGTGTTTGACTGGTCCCAATTTTTGTAAGGACCGTCTCAGGAATGTATAGAACCTGTTCACCAAGTTTGGTGACGATCGGTCCATTCATTCTTGAGATCTACTTGCGAACACAAACACCGCCACAAACACATCGAGTGAAACCTATACACACCCCTATACCGGGGGTGTAAATAGCTAAAATTCTTCAGCTTCAGG
>NC_090250.1:17766740-17774240 GCF_037325665.1 Littorina saxatilis | reverse complement strand
TTTTCCATGAACATACAGACAATCGGAAACCACCAGACCCCATCACAAACAGAGTTCCACAATCCACCGGTGTTGACTTAAAGGCCAACAACTCGGGTGCAGAGTCTGCTGTGAAAGGAGCGGTAGCCTCCCCTGTCACACGAGAAACAAAGGGAATGAAGCGAGCGTTCTAAATGCATACGACATGATTGTGTAACAAGGTAAGTGAGAGTAAGTCGGAACTCAATTTTCTGACACCTGAGAGAATATTTAATAACAAGCATTGTAATCAAGAAGCAACTGTTATCCTCAACTGATTGTTCAATTCCGGTTTAACCTCGGCTTCATTCTTGTAGCAGCAGCAGCTAAACCAAACACTTCCTGGAACGACAAGTATCAGGGAAGAATTGCACCATGCGTGTAAGTGTGAGAAGGTTTGCTCAAGTCAGTGATGCCAGCCCCTCTCACGGATGTCACGTGCTGAAGCCAGAGCTGACGTGTGTTTCCAAACGTTCTGTCACAAGCCAGGAATTAACCTGACACTGATTCAGCATCACTGAGAAGAAACCAGAATCTTCAAGAAGATAATAAGAGTGATGGACTGATTTGAAGGACAAGCGTGTTTAGTGCGAACGCCTAGCCCCTGAAGGCGAAGACGCCGCCTTGACAGAAAGCTGTCGGTGCCGTTAGCGCGGACGATGATGGCAGAGCGGTAGTCGTTGTTGTTGCTGCCAGCTAGGTCAGGTGTGTTTTCTACCTGTCGGTCTGTTCAGGTGCGAGTTTGTTGTGCTGTGCCGTACCGTGTGCCGTCTGCAGCGGCTGCTGTGTTGCTGCAAGGAACCTCCTTCTACTACTTCCACCACCCCACCCCCTCCTCCTTCGCCTCTCAACCCCACAGCACCCCCCCCACCCCCCCTCCTTCTCCCGTATTCTGGAGTCTCTGCGCGGTGAACTTTCCCTGGCACCCCCCCCCCCCCCCTTGCTAGTAGAGAAAGTGTTGCGAAGCTAATGAGGCGTCACGAGGAAGCGAAGGAGGACAGTGCAGACTTGCGATAGGGCAGACAGAGTGCTTCGGACGGGTGTCCCGTGCCATTGGGCGAATTGAGGTCACATTGAACCAAAGGTGCCTGTTCTGCCGTCTCTTCGACACTAAAAAAAGTGTAGCCGTGGATTTTGTTTTTCCTAGCACGTAAACTGATATCTTCTGTTGTTTCTGGAATATCATTCTCAACTGTCTGTGTTCCGAACGGGTGTGCATTTGGGCAAAGTGAGGTCACATTGCCGTGACTACACAGTTTGTAGGTGTGGGTTTTCAAGCACCTGTGACTAACACTGTTATCAACTCAGTGTTGTTTCTGGTATCTATATTATTAGCTCTATTGTCTGTGTTCCGAATGGGTGGCCTGTACCATTGGGCAAATTGAGGTCACATTGCCGTGTGGGTGCCAGTGCTGCTTCTACCGCCTCGTCGACACTACAAAGTTTGCAGCGTGTTTTTTAGCCTCTGAGGAGGCACTAATGCTGACACTATTATCACCCCTTGTCTCTGGAAATCTCAGTCTCTATTGACTGTTCTTGGAACGGGTGTCCCGTGCAAGTGGGCAAATTGAGGTCACGTTGTATGGGTTTCTGCGTCTTGATTTTGTTGTCGTCTCTTCGACACTACAAAGTTTGAAGGCTGAGCTTTGTTAGCACCTGAAGAGGCGCTTAGACAGACAGTATTATCATCCTTTATCTCTGGGCTGATTTAAACATCTTCGCCAGGGCTCACAAAAAGGACACTGTCGGAATTATTTTTGAGAAGGTGGAATTTCCTCGCATTGGTTTTGGCTTGTGTGCGTCGTTTCGAGTCTTATCACATGCCGAACTCGTCATTTCTGCCTACATCTCATTCATACGGCTGCAATCATGATTATCTCTTATTTTTCATCTAACCAATAAGCCTCCATTGCTTAATACAAATTGTGTTTAAAAACAATGAAAGGACAATACTCCTTAATCGTTCAGAAGGATCATTAATTACTCCCCATCGTTAAAAAAGATAATTAATACTCCCTCTCCCCCCCCCTCCTTCTTTGCCGTAAGACCACTGCTAGTGGTGCTGCTTCTTACTTTGTTTTTCCCCCCTGACGTTTCTTTGCCTCAAGTCCACCCGTATCTTAATTTGTGTTATCTTCTTTTACTACTGGCAATGCTTTATTTTCTTTTTCTTTTTCTTTTTTTCTGTTGTTTCTTCGCCTCAAGAACGTCAATAATTATCTTCATTTCCGTTTTCTGTATTACTGCTAGTGCCACTGCTGCTTACTTTCTCTCTCCACTGACAATGATCTTCGTTATCTCTTTTACTTCTACGAATAGTGGTGTTGCTTTCTTTTCCCTTTATTTCTATTGGTTTTTTTCGCCCCAAGACCGTGAGAATCTTCATCTTCGTTATGTCTTTGACTACTGACAATCCTGGCTGTGTTTTATTTTCCCTTTATTTCTGTTGTTCCTTCATCTTTTCCTTCTCCTGTTCGGGCTTCGCGGAGAAGCACTGGGAAGCCATTTTGCACATCTGGGTTTTAGTTCTATCTCTGATTCTTCTGCTTCCGGTTATCCATTTTTGTGTGTGTGTTTGTTTGAAGAAGTCCGTGCCAATTTTCCTTGATTTCTGCTAGCATGCGGCAACTGGGAGAGAGAGAGAGGCACTGTACAGTCGGAAGCCAGGTCGGGATAAAAAAAAAAAATAAAAAAAGGCTTTAGCTTTGGGCTCGCTTGCAGACATCGCTGAAAAGTATGTTTGTTGTCTTTTACTTTCGAGTGGCTGGATTTACTCGCAGGGGTTGTGTTGTGCTGTGTTGTGCTGTGCTGGATCAACTTAATGCTCAGTCCCCCTCCGCTGCCAGCTGTAGGAAGGAAATGAGGATCTGGAGAAGACAGTATCACTGATTTGATGATTTGTCTCGCAGTCTTGTCTGACAGCCGTATAGACGTGTGATCATCGACAAGAAGCAGAAGAAGAAATAAATGTTGAACTTGTGGTGTGATTCCACTGTGCATTTCAAAGTGTGTCAGTGTTTTTCAAGCAGTAATTCGTATTTAATACAGATCTCAACCAATGTCGCATCCAAAATTAATTTTGACTTATAATGTGATTAATGATGATACATGGGTACATTAAAAAAAGAAGAAGAACAACAAGGATCATGTCAGGTTCGGATGATGAAACGCTAAACAAGTGATGTGATTTAGACTATGATGTACCCTTTCCACCTTTTCCAACGCTGAACCATGCAGGCTTATGATTTAAGTTTACACTTCAAACGTCGCCTCAAGCAAAACTCCTCGTAGGGTTTGAAACAAATCTGAATATATTATGTTCTAAGTGTTTGATAATTTGTCAATAAGTCTGTACGCTTCAACCTTTCTTAAGCCATACCCCGTGTCTTTTATTCCAGTTGGAAAATGTTCTTAGTGCTGGTTAACGTTAAATGGGGTTGTACGCTTCATTCTATCAGTAAAGCCATGTGCCAGTTAAACAATCTTCAAAGTGTTGGTTAACTTAGGAGTAAGGATGTACGCTTCAGCCTTCCTCAAGGCATACCCTGATTATTGAATACCAGTTGGAAAATGTCCTAAGTGGCTGGTAACTTGCGAGTAGTTCTGAACGTTTCAGCTTTTCTCGATGCACACCCCGTGTCTTGAATACGATCATGTGAACACTGTTCTAAATATTCAGTGTTTGACTTCGGAGTAAGGTTGTACGACTTCACCCTTTCTCAAGCCGTGTCTTGAATACGATCATGTGAACACTGTTCTAAATATTGTTTGAATGAGGACTAGTAAGGTTGTACGGCTTCACCCTTTCTCAAGCCATACCCCGTGTCTGTTATACTAGTTGGACAATGTTTAAAGTGTAGGATAACCGTTGTGAGTTAGGTTGGCCGGTACGCTTCACCCTTCATCAAGACTGAAATAACCAGTGTCAAGGCCAGTTGGAAAATGCCCTGTTTGATAACTTGCGAGTGCGTCTATGATACGCTTCAGCCTGTATTTAATATCAGTCGGAAAATGTTCAGTCTTAGTGTTGGATAATTATTTTGTGAGTTAGGTTGTACGCTTCAGCCTTCGTCAAGACTGAAGTACCCATGCAGTGTCATGTTTTTAATTCAGAACGGACCATGTCAGTTCCCAGAGTTGGCTCAGGCTGTGCGCTGTGTAGCCTGAAAGTCGGTGAGGTCATGAATGCCAGAAATGCCATCTCGGCAGTGACGTTTACCTTGGATGCAGCGGTCTCGCTGCCTCAAACTCTCTACCATGAAGAATAAGATGTCTAGAAATAAGCTTGCATTTCCTACTTCCTTTTCTGCTGGTTTTAAGTTGTGTGTGTGTGTGTACGTGTGTGTGTGCATGTGTGTGTGTGCGTGCCGCGTGCGTGCGTGTGTGTGCGCGCGCAGTGCGTGCGTGCGTGTGTGTGTGTGTGTGTGCGTGCGCGCGAGCGTGTGTGTAAGTGTTACAAATCATTTAGAGCTGGTTATTTTTTTGATAATTTGGCAAGCACTCTCCGCGGCTGGAATTGGGAAGCAGTTGCATAATTTACGTTCCTTTATGGTTTGGTGCGCTTGAGAAGCTTAATTGTAACGGCTTTGCGAAGTTTTGTGAATTACTGAGACTGCTTGAACGTTCATTATTCACGCATCATTTGAGCATAAACCTTTTTGAGATTGTGTACGCACCCTGTTACAAGGAGTTCAGAAACTGTGGTTTATAGACAATGCTTCAAAGTTACCTTGGAGCAAGTTTGCACCTTTTATAACTGCTCGCCGTGAAGAATAACTTGTGAATGCCTGCAATTCTCACTTAATTGTTTTTCAATTCTCACTTCAATTTCTGCTTTCAACGCTGAACTGTTTTTATACATATTATTTTTGCAGGTACTGTTTTGGATTTCCTTGCCGCTATCAGTTTGGATTTGTGAAATTGTGTGAAGGCTTACCTTGGGTGTCTGTTTTCAGTCTGTCCGCCATGAAGACTGAATAACTTGTGAAAATAAGTCTGCGTTTTCCACTTCATTCGCTGCATCAAAGTTGCATTATTTACACGTCACTGGACCTCGTATATGGTGGTAAGCACTGATTCAAACCCAAATTTGCAAAACTTGACTAATACACTTACTGAGATGCCGGGCTGGAGTGTTAGCAACGAGAATGTTTTCCTCATCGTAAAATAGTTTGTCCAGTGAATTGTTCAGTCCAGCCAGAAAGACAAACTCTTCTTCCAAGCTCCATTCGGAATTATCTGTGTGTGAGACAAAGACAGAATCAATGAACGTTGTGTTCACTTTGCTAAAACTGTTACTGTTTCACCATCAGTAGTTTCAAATACTGAGGTGCGAATAAAGACGCCAGCCACTGAACTTAACACACTGAAACCCATCAGTCGTGTTTGCGAATGCAGTACTTTGAATCAACGTCACTTCCGGTGACGTCGACTGTACCACTGAGAATGAAGCTGAAAAAGAAACTGAGGAAAAAGCGGAAGTGTTTCCTCCCTATGGTTGTCATGGATACTACCTGGTACTGAGATGACTATGTCTTCCAACGGATTTTACTTCATCGCCATTCTGTAGCAGTTGAGGAGAACTACTACTACTACTACGTCATCATTTCGTGTGTATTCGTCACTTAGTTGCACGTGCTGTGACGCTGTTGATGACGCTGTAAATGGGATATGTCACGGAAACTTGCGGTGTAGAAAGTGAGTACTTTACCTTTGTATTTGTGTGTGTGTGTGTGTGTGTGTGTGTGGGGGGGGTCAGTGTGTGTGTGTGTGTGTGTGTGTGTGTGTGTGTGTGTGTGTGTGTGTGTGTGTGTTTCTGTCTGTCTGTCTGTGAGTCTGCCTGTGTGCCTGCATGCGCGTTGCTTAGATTATTGTAAGTCTAAATAGCCGTTTTGCTTTGATTCAATTTGTTGGATGTAACTCATACATTGCTTGCCTTTCATCAGTTTTAATGTAAATCAAAAAGGAGACGGGGAAGGGGGGGTAGGGTGGGCATTAGTGGGGAAGGAGAGGACTAGTTAGCAGGGAGAAAGAAAAATAAAGGAGAGAAAGAGAGAGAGAGAGAGAGAAAGAGAGAGAGAGAGAGAGAGAGGGCGCGCGCGCGCGTATGTGTGTATGTATGTGTGTGTGTGTGTGTGTGTGTTTATTTGTTCTTGTGTGTGTATGTGTGTGTGTGTGTGCGTGTGTGTGTGTGTCTGTCTGTCTGTGTAACTGTCTGTGTCTAAATCTGTGTGTCTGTGTCTCTCTGTCTCTTTGTGTATGTCTGTGCGCGTGCGTGAGTGCGTATACAAGCGTTTGTTTGTTAATGCGAGCACTTTTATGTGTCTGTGCAAGCTACTGAACGAAAGCGGTTTGCAACCATATATCTTCCGAAACAGGCCTGAAAGTGGCGAGTATTTTACTCGCCATGGCGAGTGGAAACATGTAACTGGTGAGTAGAAATGTTCATCTACTCGTCAAATGCGAGTAAAGTTGCTGAAACAAATTCAGTGTTGGTTCGGCTAGTAAAGTTTGCTCTCTGGCTACTAAATGTTCAGAATCACTAGCCAAAGGCTAGTACACCATTTGTTTTTACTTTCAGGGCTGCCAAAGCATTAAACCTATGACCTCAATCGACTTTAAAAACATTGAAAAGGGGACGGGGGGGGGGGGGGGAGGCATTAGTGGGGAAGGATATATGTATACATGTTCTGCGACCAAAGATCATATATCTCAAAGCAATAAACCTAACCTCAATCGACTTTAAAACATTCAAAAGGGTACTGGGGAGAGGGGGGGGGGGGGAGGCAACAGTGGGGAAGGATATAAATGTTCTGCGATCATATATATAATATATATCCCAAAGCATTTAACCTAAGGCCAAATAAAAATATGTGTTGGTTCAGGGTACCCCGACCGACCCTATTTTATATTATTTTTCCCGTCGACCCTAAAACTAAGGGAAGTAACCTCCTTTACATATATTTTTGTTTGGCCTAACCTCAATCGACCTATAAAAAAATCACAAACAAACAAATCATTTTTAGCATGATATCCACAGACATAACAGGAACATAAATCACACACGTGGGGCTGAGGGAAGCTTTTGGCGGAATGTAAAGCTGACTGTATTGCGGTAATGAAAAGGAATCAGTCTCGTCTGGCTGTCAATCAGCTGTCTGATGATAGTACTGTCAACTGGGGGTTTAAGGTAAAGGCATTCCCCATAACCATATAATATGTGGCCATTTCTGCGACTTTGAACACTGTTGACAGAAGCCTCTGGTTGGCGCAAAATTATTACAACCTTTACTCAGCTCACTGACTCCCACGTCAAGCTGAATTTCTAAAAGTTCAAGGAAGTATTGCAGTGGTACACCACATTATAAAACAAATGTGATTAACTCGAAAGAATTGTTGTACAGTCTGAACCTGATGTCCAGCATATTATATCATAGGAAGTCAAAAATACAATTTGTACGCATGTTGTGAGAAAAAAAAAAA
>NC_090250.1:17734388-17766540 GCF_037325665.1 Littorina saxatilis | reverse complement strand
CTCCCCGTCCTTGCCCGACCTCTCAAGGACATATAATGGGAGTAACTAGGAGGGACCTTTTCCCAATCGCAGGCGGGTGTCAGCATTGTCTGTTCCACCCCTGATAATTAACGATAGCCTCATAGTTTTAGCCCATTCATGAAATGTGGCTGCCTATGTTTGTGAATGATAACCACATTCTGTTGCGGTCATCAGAATGGATTGCATCATGTGTACATGTGCATGTTTAGCTCTTGTCTTAATGTTTTTGTTTTTGTATGTGTGTTTGTGTGTTTGTTTGTTTGTTTGTTTGTTTCTGATAAACTAAGGGAAGTAAGCGCTCTAACTAGCATACGACATGTGTAATAGAGTAAGTGAGAGATGTGCGGAACCATTCTCCTGGCACCTGAGAGAACTTGAAACAAGCATAGAAATGAACAAGCGACTTTCATCCTCAAAAAAGGATGATCGCCGCAAGGTTATATGTTCCTCATACTCCAAGGTGCTCTGACACTTACGTACAGTCATACACAAGAACCAGCTTTTATTCCTGACCAGACATAGTCCTTAGATCAAGACTGGTTTTTACAGAACAACAAACATCAGAAATTGTGAAAGAAACAATAGAAAGTCGGCAGATACTTTTTTTCTGAGATTTGGTAAAATCTCTTAGCAGAGAAAGAGAGAGAAAAAAGTATCCCTTCTCAGACAGCCTATTGGGAGCATCCGACCCTCCTCGAGGGGGACCGAGATTTACAATGCAAAGTCCCTTTGTGGGGGACGTATCACAAGGAAATCTAGTCCTGAGGAGGACCATTGTTTATGTACCTAGACCAGACACGTGTTTCGACACTATTGTGTCTCATCAGTAGTCAGGTGGTACTGATAGCAGAGTTGTATGTATGTAAAATCGTTTATTTAACGTCACTCTGTAAAAACATTGGCGACATTTGTCTTAGATTAAAAACACACACAGGCGCGCACACAAACTTTCCCTTTATGTACAGTGGTTCACCACCCTCCCACCCCCCGCATACTCTCGCTCATCTAATTAAAAATGGTAATAAGAGATACTTGGATATAAAATGGTATTCTTAAAGGTTCTGATAAAAATTTAAAGAAGCAATGGCGTCAGCCGCAGCAATGTCTCTTCATATCCAGGGACCAAGTGGGTGCGTGTGCACAAGTCCAGCGATAAGTTTGGGACCTTGCCACCCAAGGTCTTTATTAAAACTTAAAAGATAGCTTAAATTTTCATTTGGGGTATTTGGCAGGATATTTCTATTCGAGTTTATAAACTGAGTCAGGGGTTGAAAGTGGCACGAGTTCAAATCACACTCCAAAGTCAAATGAGCAATGCTGAGGTCGGATTTACAGGTGCACTGATGTCAACCCATGGTATCCAACTAAGAAGCAAACCACTCTCTGAATGGTAGCTTCTGTTGGCATGGGTGACTACCCTCATCTGACAACCCCAAGGGGATATCTGTGAAGGGAAACACTTTGATTTAAGACCAAAGTGTAGAATTGATATTTATTAAGAAAGAATTTAGAAATTTAGACAAGTTTTAACCAAGAAATTAGGTTAAAACAAAGGAAATTTGAAAAAGCCTAAAGGGAGGTAACTCTGTACCTTTAATACAGATTTCGAGTCTCTCTCTCTCTCTCTCTCTCTCTCTCTCTCTCTCTCTCTCTCTCTCTCTATATATATATATATATATATATATATATATATATATATATATATACGACTAGTGTCTGTGTGTCTGTCTGTCTGTGTGTCTGTGCGCGATGCATGGCCAAAGTTCTCGATGGATCTGCTTCAAATTTGGTGGGCATATTCAGGTACACCCGGGACACAACCTGGTCGATGAGATATTTCAACACGTGCTCTCAGCGCGCAGCGCTGAACCGATTTTGTTTTTTGTGCTGAACCGATTTTGTTTTTGTTTGTCTGGATCCACTACCAGTAACTCTTCCTTATCTTCTCCAGTGTTTTTAGCCGCGATTATCTCCCTTCCTCCGTGCGGTGCGCCGGCAAAGCCGGCGTACACCCGGCATAGCCGGGTCCCCGGCGCAGCCGGGTATTATTCGGATCGACTTCTTCCCGGCGCAGCCGTACCCGGCGAAGCGGGTATTCATCTAGTATATATATATATATCTATATATAAACGACTTGTGTCTGTATGTGTGTGTGTGTGTGTGTGTGTGTGTGTGTGTGTGTGTGTGTGTGTGTGTGTGTGTGTGTGTGTGTGTGTGTGTGTGTGTGTGTGTGTCCGCGATGCACGGCCAAAGTTCTCGGTGGATCTTTTTCAAATTTGGAGACCGTATTTAGCTACACCCCGGACACAACCTCATCGATGAGATATTTCAACACGTGCTCTCAGCGCGTAGCGCTGAACCGGTTTTGGTTTTTCTCTGGATCCATTCCCAGTAACTCTTCCTTATCTTCTCCAGTGTTTCAGCCGCGTTTATCTCCCTTCCTTCGTGCGGTGCGCCGGCAAAGCCGGCGTACACCCGGCATAGCCGGGTCCCCGACGCAGCCGGGTATTCGGATCGACTTCTTCCCGGCGCAGCCGTACCCGGCGAAGCGGGTATTCATCTAGTATCTATATAAAACATCAGAAAGTCAGCAGAGACTTTCTTCCGAGATTTGTTAAAATCTCTTAGCAGAGAAAGAGAGAGAAATAAGTATCCCTTCACACACAGCCTATTGGGAGCATCAGACCCTCCTCAAGGGGGACCGAGATATCTATATATATATATATATACGACTTGTGTGTGTGTGTGTGTGTGTGTGTGTGTGTGTGTGTGTGTGTGTGTGTGTGTGTGTGTGTGTGTGTGTGTGTGTGTGTGTGTGTGTGTGTGTGTGTCCGCGATGCACGGCCAAAGTTCTCGGTGGATCTTTTTCAAATTTGGAGACCGTATTCAGCTACACCCCGGACACAACCTCATCGATGACATATTTCAACACGTGCTCTCAGCGCGCAGCGCTGAACCGATTTTGGTTTTTCTCTGGATCCATTCCCAGTAACTCTTCCTTATCTTCTCCAGTGTTTTCAGCCGCGTTTATCTCCCTTCCTCCGTGCGGTGCGCCGGCAAAGCCGGCGTACACCCGGCATAGCCGGGTCCCCGGCGCCACACACACACACACACACACACACACACACACACACACACACACACACACACACACACACACACACGTCTCGATTTCTGGTCTACCAGAACACATTCAGTTCAACATTGACTAAACAAAGAAAAAAAGAAGGTGAAAGCAAACAAAATAGGAGGATGAGTGAAATCACAGGAAAAACGGAGAGATTCTTAAGCAGCAACAACACCATCATCTGTGTTGTTTGTTTATCGTATCTTGCCTGCTTCGCTGTCTCTTTGATTCCACGTTAACCGTATCTCTGTGAACACTTTGATGTCTCGAGTGGAACCGTGAGAGCGAACTCGTTCGTTGCTTCATCGGAATCTTGCCACTTGGGTTCAAGGACCTCCAAAGCCTGCAGGTAATTGGGTGAAGTCGACTTCGCGAAGTGTACTTCCCAAAGACCGCTGCACGAAGCTTTGGCCATGGATTTTCGGTCAAAAGACTTCGCGAAGTTTACTTTACTAAGCCCGCTGCACGAAGATTTGGCCATGGATTTTCGGTCAAAAGACTTCGCGAAGTGTACTTTACTAAGCCCGCTGCACAAAGCTTTGGCCATGGATTTTCGGTCAAAAGACTTCGCGAAGTGTACTTTACAGTTTACTAAGCCCGCTGCACAAAGCTTTGGCCATGGATTTTCGGTATAAAGACTTCGCGAAGTGTACTTTACTAAGCCCGCTGCACAAAGCTTTGGCCATGGATTTTCGGTCAAAAGACTTCGCGAAGTGTACTTTACTAAGCCCGCTGCACGAAGCTTTGGCCATGGATTTTCGGTATAAAGACTTCGCGAAGTGTACTTTACTAAGCCCGCTGCACGAAGCTTTGGCCATGGATTTTCGGTATAAAGACTTCGCGAAGTGTACTTTACTAAGCCCGCTGCACGAAGCTTTGGCCATGGATTTTCGGTATAAAGACTTCGCGAAGTGTACTTTACTAAGCCCGCTGCACGAAGCTTTGGCCATGGATTTTCGGTATAAAGACTTCGCGAAGTGTACTTTACTAAGCCCGCTGCACGAAGCTTTGAAATGGATTTTCGGTATAAAGACTTCGCGAAGTGTACTTTACTAAGCCCGCTGCACAAAGCTTTGGCCATGGATTTTCGGTATAAAGACTTCGCGAAGTGTACTTTACAGTTTACTAAGCCCGCTGCACAAAGCTTTGGCCATGGATTTTCGGTATAAAGACTTCGCGAAGTGTACTTTACAGTTTACTAAGCCCGCTGCACAAAGCTTTGGCCATGGATTTTCGGTATAAAGACTTCGCGAAGTGTACTTTACTAAGCCCGCTGCACAAAGCTTTGGCCATGGATTTTCGGTATAAAGACTTCGCGAAGTGTACTTTACTAAGCCCGCTGCACGAAGCTTTGGCCATGGATTTTCGGTCAAAAGACTTCGCGAAGTGTACTTTACTAAGCCCGCTGCACGAAGCTTTGGCCATGGATTTTCGGTATAAAGACTTCGCGAAGTCATGTTAGAGCTCAATTAAAGGCGGTCCTCCATTAAGCCTGAATTTATATTAATTGTTGTAATAAGGAATAATGAATTTCTAAGCGCATATTCATTAATCCTTATTTTAAAAATTAATATAAATTTAACTGTAGTCATTTCTCAAAAAATCTTTCTATATGATTGTAGATAAAATTCATGTGTATCCTTCAAAAAATTAAGTAATTGAGGTTGAAAAAAAACACCAGATTCTTTGCTCACTAATACACGGATTTGATTTGATTTGATTGTTGTTGCTTTTTGGGTCCAGCGGACCATATAGGCCAAATCAGGACCCCACAAGTTTAACATTACACATATTTAAATTAAACCAATTTCAATAAACAAAATCAGGAACGTCACCCGAAGGGAACACAAAAGCTAAATCAAAACCCTACGTGTCAAGGATTTTTAAATGTCAAATCTTAAAATAAAGGCCAGACTCCCTTAAAAATCCAAAGCGAGCTGTAGAGCTGACCTCTGTAAAAAAATGATATGTTTTAAACTAGAGGTGTCAAAATACTTCACTCGTTGATCATACAGGATCAGCGCATTCGGTGAGAAAATGGCTCACAGAAAAACTATTATCACAGGCGTGGCACCATGGTGCCTCTTCTCTTTTAAGCAGATGGACATGCGTTATATAAGTGTGCCCAGTGTGTAGCCTAGCCAGAACACACTAATACACGGACAGCACATACCAAAGTAAATAATATTTGAATTTTTTTTATTTGATTTTTTTATACAAAACTCCACATCGCAGATTTTACAAGCAAAGTAAGTCTTCTCAGACATTTAGAGGACACAGCTAGTACGATTTCCGGCCAATAAAAAACCACATGCGCTTGTGTAAACAAAAAAACTGTCTTGAAAAAATATATCAAGTAACCAACATACCAGCCTTAAATTTGTTGTGGGCATTATCATTGGAAACAATTTTTTCATCCTTTAAGTTAAGACCAACCTGCGAACTAGGTTTGTGTCTTAAGTGATCTGGAAGTCGACCAACTATAAGTTCGGATTATTCGAGGATCCAAAAATCGTTTCTTAACTGGTTTTTCCGCCAAAGAAAAAGGAAAGAAGTCGCGTAAAGCAAAATTAATTCATTAAGTCAATCTTATCGTTAAAAAATCAAAATGAACGCACTGCATTTTTTCACAAAGACTAGTACCTCTTATATGCTGACCAAAACCGTGCGGCCAAGACAACAACGACACATTGCCTTGGTAACACAAGCCATTGTTTTCAGTTCTACAAAATCATGTACGTATATTTTGGGATTCAGAAGATGTTTAAGAATAAAATGCAATAAATTTTAGATGTGTAAGCGAAATAAATGATTTGTATCCCAATTTTAATTAAGAAAATAATGACTTTCATTTTGAAGCTTTTGATATATTGTCGAACGCTGAAGAAGAAGAAGAAGAAGAAGAAGCTTTTGATATGAAATTCTATCCCATTGTCCAAACTTAGTAAAAGAATGTTGGACCAACAAAAAAATAGAAAACAGGAAAATAACGCGGTCTGGAAGAATTCATATAAAGTTTCATGGAAATATAATGCAAAGTGGTCACCACGGAATTTATAATTATATGAGCGTTATTTGAGATTGAGTCAAATAATCAGTCAGCCATTGCAGATAATTCCAGTGAACAGATGTTGTTACCCGATGACCCACCACCCCACACCTAGTACCTCCCCACTCCCACACCTAGTACCTCCCCACCACCCCACACCTAGTATCTCGCTCCCCACTCCCATACACACACTAACTGACCCACACAGGGAAAAAAAGCGGGGGAAAAACAGGTGTTAAAATCTAACACATTGAGAATGTTAAGTGAAGAACCCGTGAGTGTTAATTAGCGCTTGGCGCATATACTCAGAACTTTGCTGAGAGCAAATAGGTGTGACTTTGGAGGAATGTTTTTTTACAGGAAGTAAACAAGTCAATCATTTTGTTATGGAGATGTTTTGCTTTTCCTCTTCTGTCGGTCTCTCTACCTCTATCTGTTTACCTGTCTGTCTGTCTCTCTATCTCTCTTGTTTTTGTTAGCAAGTTGAGGTGGGTTTTTCTCTTCTGTTTTGTTGTTTTTTTAAGAAAACTGAAAGCAAGTTGAGGTGTTTCACGAGAAAGTCAAAGCCCTCAGGAGTATGCCTTTCAAATTCTTGAAAAATGTGACGAATGCGTGGCTGCTCTGTTTCGATCATTAGGCTGAGCTAATGAGAAACTAATAGTTATGACGCTGGTTAACATGCTTTCGATGACGCAAGGAAAAAGACTGTAAAGAAAGTAATGGGCTTTTTTTTCAAGACGGAAGGTGAAAGACATGCAAGAACAGAAAGACGGAAGTGCCGGAAGGATGGTAAGGGAGGAGTTGAAGATGGTTGGCATATTTGGGAATACAGCGGAACCTGCCTATAACAACAATCGAAAATACCGACCAGAAGTGGTCTTTATAGGCTGAGGCTTATATCGCGCGTATTCCGTGGATACTTTACTAAGTTCTAAGCGCAGGGATTTTTTAAAAAAAAATTTTTTATGCAATTTATATCGCGCACATATTCAAGGCGCAGGGATTTATTTATGCCGTGTGAGATGGAATTGTTTTTACACAATACATCACGCATTCACATCGGCCAGCAGATCGCAGCCATTTCGGCGCATATCCTACTTTTCACGGCCTATTATTCCAAGTCACACGGGTATTTTGATGGACATTTTATCTATGCCTATACAATTTTGCCAGGAAAGACCCTTTTGTCAATCGTGGGATCTTTAACGTGCACACCCCAATGTAGTGTACATTGGTCTTTATAGATAGGTGGTCGTTACTGAAATGCAAATTAGAGAGAAAAAGCCGGTCGGGGACCCATCAGGGTGGTCGTTTTGGACAGGTGGCCGTTCTCTAGAGGAAGTGGCTAGGTTCAACTGTATTTGGGTCAGTCCAGACCTCAGTTTTATGTTGACCTTTCTAGGCCAGGACTGCTGACCTCATGAGACGAGGCGCCCTTCCGATAGTCTAAAAGGGCGCTCCTTGTTCGTTGCAGAAAAATGGTGTTCTATACAGCATCGCTGAGTAAATATCAAATGTTAATTGCTGTAATGTCACAACACTTTGAATCAGGATGGGATTGCAATTGTGTCTGGTACTAAACAAGCCGGGTTGGTTTTTGTTGTCTGTTGTTTTTCCTTCCCGAGGTTGTGTGAATTTGTTCTAAAACTGTTAAACATTTCCTTTTTTGTTTTGGACAAAGCTCTAAAAACATCAACTGCCCAAAATTCAGTATTTTGGGGTGTTTTGTTGTATTTTGTTGTTGCTGTATTCGTGTAGTTTTGTTTCGTTTTTGTATTTTTGTTGTTGTATTTGGTATATGCATTGAATTACGAGTATTGTTCTTGAACCAAATTGGAAGGAGTTTTTTTCTTCTTCAGAAATTAGTCTTGGTTGGTGTTTCTCTGATCAGAGCACGTAGAACATTAAACGCCTCTTACCATCACATACCTTTCCCATTTGTTTGGGCCGAGTGTTTGTGCAGCTGCGCGTGTAGCCTATTAATCTCGCACTTTCGTTAATTTTCTCGTGAGGTAAGCGCTGCCTATGTCGTCTCGGTTTGTTAGTCTCGGTGCGCGTGTGGAATGCAGGTCAGGAAAGGCGTATGCGTGACCTCAAAATCTCGTTCCTAGTCTCGAGCTGAACGAGATCTCCGGCGCGAGGGTTTGGGAGTGCCAAGGCCAATTGTTAGTCTCGGCTTCAAACAAAGGTTTGGTTTCAATAATTATGTTGCTGTTGTTGTTGTGTTTTTTTCTTTCTACTTTTACCAAATTAAAGCTCTGAAAAATCAACACCCTAAACTTCAGTATTTTGGGGGTATGTTCAATCAATCAATCAATATGAGGCTTATATCGCGCGTATTATTATTATTATTATTATTATTGTGATCATTTTTATGCGCCTAATCTAGATTAAGATATAGCCCTAGGCGCTTACATATTAATTTCTGCCGTTTGAAATGGAATTTTTTACAGACAATATATAACGCATTCACATCGGCCAGTAAAGCTCAGTAGCCTATTAGGCGAGCATTCACCTTTCACGGCCTTTATTCCAAGTCAAACGGGTATTTGGTGGACATTTTTATCTATGCCTATACAATTTTGCCAGGAAAGACCCTTTTGTCAATCGTGGGATCTTTAACGTGCACACCCCAATGTAGTGTACACGAAGGGACCTCGGTTTTTCGTCTCATCCGAAAGCCTAGCACTTGAACCCACCACCTAGGTTTGGAAAGGGGGGAGAAAATTGCTAACGCCCTGACCCAGGGTCGAACTCGCAACCTCAGTCTCACTTCCGAGCGCAAGTGCGTTACCACTCGGCCACCCAGTCGTTACCACTCGGCCACCCAGTCGTTACCACTCGGCCACCCAGTCGTTACCACTCGGCCATCCAGTCGTTACCACTCGGCCACCCAGTCGTTACCACTCGGCCACCCAGTCGTTACCACTCGGCCACCCAGTCCATGTTGTTGTCGTTGTTCTTGTTGTTATGTACTTTAACCTGTTCAAACGTTGACTCGTTTGCGTCATGAAGAAGTGTGGGTTTCCCGGTACGCAACACTGAGTAAGGCGAGGGTCGATGTATCCTGCCATGCAGTCTCATACATTGAAATACACTTTCACCCTGAACGACAAACAAACAAATACTACAGGTGCGTCCGTTATTACTCCCATGTGCCGTAATTATCATTATTCTCACGTGCGCGCGAGACACAGGTAGACTGACACACGCGCAACGCTGGCACACACACACACACACACACACACACACACACACACACACACACACACACACACACACACACACACACACACGCACAAATCATACAGGTGCGTCAATTATTACTACATTGTGCAGTACTTATCATATTTCTCACGTGCGCGCGAGACACTGACGTAGACACAGGCGGACTGAAACTCGCGCAACACACACACACACACACAAACACACACACAACACACACACACAAACACACACACACACACACACACGCACGCACACACACACACACAACCTCCCCCTGCCCCCCTCCCCCTCACCTGAACCCACCATTGCGCAAGACGATCTGCAAAAGAGATAACGACTACAGGAAAGAGATGACACATTCTTAGGACGGTCGAGGGGAACAAGTAAGTAGGGGGAAATCCCAGTGCATTCCTTTCGCTTGTTGTTTTCACGATCGCTTATTAAGTCGTGAAACAAACAGGAAAACTCAGTTTCCGAACATTTCTCACAAGAAGCCTGTGTCTGAGGATTCTCAGAGTTTTTGAGATTTTAGTTTTTACTCGACTTTGAAATATTTGTGGATGTGTGTGGGATCTTTGTGTCAGACATGACGGTCAGTGGTGGCGATTATTTACCTGGTGAAGGTAAGTTATGTGTAACTCTTTGACATGGGCAACTTCTGTGTTTGTTGTTGTTGGTTTAATGTTTTCTTACGAATTCTTGGCAAATTAATTACTTTTTTTCACCTGTATGACTCCCGGGTTTTTTCCCACGTCTGTCTTTTCTTCTTTTTTACATTAAGTCAAGTTTTGACTAAATGTTTTAACGTAGAGGGGAAATCGAGACGAGGGTGTGGTGTGTGTGTGTGTGTGTGTGTGTGTGTGTGTGTGTGTGTGTGTGTCTGTGCGTGTGTGTGTAGAGCGATTCAGACTAAACTACTGGACCAATCTTTATGAAATTTTACATGAAAGTTCCTGGGAATGATATCCCCGGACGTATGTTTCGTTTATTCGATAAATGTCTTTGATGACGTCATATCCGGATTTTTGTAAAAGTTGAGGCGGCACTGTCACACCGTCATTTTTCAATCAAATTGATTGAAATTTTAGCTAAGCAGTCTTCGACGAAGGCCGGACTTCGGTATTGCCTTTCAGCTTGGTGGCTTAAACATTAATTAATGACTTTGGTCATTAAAAATCTGAAAATTGTAAAAAAAAAAAATTATTTATAAAACGATCCAAATTTACGTTCATCTTATTCTTTATCATGTTCTGATTCCAAAAACATATAAATATGTTATATTTGGATTAAAAACAAGCTCTGAAAATTAAAAATATAAAAACTATGATCAAAATTAAATTTTCGAAATCGATTTAAAAACAATTTCATCTTATTCCTTGTCGGTTCCTGATTCCAAAAACATATAGATATGATATGTTTGGATTAAAAACACGCTCAGAAACTTAAAACGAAGAGAGGTACAGTAAAGCGTGCTATGAAGCACAGCGCAACCGCTACCGCGCCAAACAGGCTCGTCACTTTCACTGCCTTGTGCACTAGCGGCGGACTGTGAGTTCCACAGCTTGACTAAATGTAATAATTTCGCCTTACGCGACTTGTTCCTAATTGTTGCTTGTTTGTTTGCATGTTTTTTTGTTTCTTTCTTTATTTGGTGTTTAACGTCGTTTTCGACCACGAAGGGTTATATCGCGACGGGGAAAGGGGGGGAGATGGGATAGAGCCACTTGTCAATTGTTTCTTGTTTACAAAAGCACTAATCAAAAATTTCCTCCAGGGGCTTGCAACGTAGTACAATATATTACCTTACTGGGAGAATGCAAGTTTCCAGTACAAAGGACTTAACATTTCTTACATACTGCTTGACTAAAATCTTTACAAAAATTGACTATATTCTATACAAGAAACACTTAACAAGGGTAAAAGGAGAAACAAAATCCGTTAGTCGCCTCTTACGACATGCTGGGGAGCATCGGGTAAATTCTTCCCCCTAACCCGCGTTTTTGTTTTTGTTTGTTGTTGTTGTTGTTGTTGTTGTTTTTATTGTTGTTGTTATCATTTTTTTTCTTTCTTTCTTTGTTCGTTTTTTTTCTTTCTTTCTTTATTCTTTTGTTCTTCTTCTTTCTTTCTCGATCTTTCTTTTTCTTTATTATTCTTGTTTGCTTTCTCAGAATCAATTTGTTTGTTTGTTTGTTTGTTTGTTTGTTTGCTTAACGCCCAGCCGACCACGAAGGGCCATATCAGGGCGGTGCTGCTTTGACATATAACGTGCGCCACACACAAGACAGAAGTCGCAGCACAGGCTTCATGTCTCACCCAGTCACATTATTCTGACACCGGACCAACCAGTCCTAGCACTAACCCCATAATGCCAGACGCCAGGCGGAGCAGCCACTAGATTGCCAATTTTAAAGTCTTAGGTATGACCCGGCCGGGGTTCGAACCCACGACCTCCCGATCACGGGGCGGACGCCTTACCACTAGGCCAACCATGCCGGTCTCTCAGAATCAAGTGCTGGGGAGCATCGGGTAAATTCTTCCCCATAACCCGCGGGGGGCTATAGTGTGAATAAAGGAGTTACTTTTATGTATACGTGTTCTGCCCTATCTAATCACACCGACTCTTCACTCTTCACACTACACACTTCAAACACAGAATTTGGGAGGATACAGACTTATTAATTCCTCACAAATTACAACACAATTCTTCACCTCAAAACATCAATACCAGTCAACTTCTCGACCACACAGTTCACACAATCTCATCACAATCACTCCATACATGGGATTAATGATATAAAGATACTATTTCAATAATAAATTACTGCACAAGGTGAGGTGTTGACAGACACTCACGAGTTCGTATCACGGCTCACTGCATGTCGTCATTTACACATCCTTGTGCCGCTGAATCCACGTAGATGATGATTTCCCAGAAACTCTCCTTATAGATGCTAACATGCACCTTTCACGTTTCTCCCCGAGAAACACTTTCGCCATTAGCAAAAAGAACCGTCGTCTCTACGACCGGTAACGATGGAGACTCCTCCGTCCAGCCATCTGCGCCGATGTGGTCTCTTTCGCCACCATCCTTCTGCGCTCTCCCGTGTGAGGTCCGCCCCTCGTACACCCCATGGAAACTCCTCATGGAAACTCCTAAAGAATTAACCCAAGTCTTAAACCATCTCCTCTTCCTAAACAGTCATGTATCATCTCTCTCGTTCATTCTACATTCACATTCCGTCCACAGTCAATATCCAAACTATACTTAATCCATAAATCACTTAATCCACTCATGACACTACCATACATAGCATCACAGTCTTAAACATAACATAAATACGTAACAACATTTATGTTCAAGAATTTCCCAACAAAAACCATAATACAATCACAACAAGAATTCTCTTAAAACTTCACACTAGAATTTAGTGCACTTTGTATGTACACTAACATTTACATTCCGGCTATGTATTCAAGCTTCAATAGTATCACTCAACTCACTCAATGCCCGTCACTCCTGTCAGGGTATGGGCCGCCAACAACAGCTTTTCTGTTGTTGACGTTTCTGTAGCGAAGTCTTTTTTGCAGGGTGGGGGTGCTAACCCCACGCCCAACCCTCCTCCTTTTTCAGCCGGGCTTGGGACCGTCCTTGGCGGAGTTTTCAATAGTATACATAGAGAATACTACATGGCTTGCTGTGTCGTACCAGATTTACACGAGTTGTTTTTTTAAATATTGAACTGCGAGCGAAAGCGAGCTGTTCACTATTTGAAAAAGCAACGAGTGTAAATCTGGTACGACACAGCAAGCCATGTAGTATTCTGTTTATCCTACATACTGTACTTACGTGTATTTTACTGAAAATGTCCTGCATTCGCGGCAGCTAAATTGAAGACGCTTGTTTTGGAACCTCGATCTCTTCTAAAGCCTCGTGCAATCTATTACGTCAAAGCAAAGAAACGTCACTCTGAAAGTGTGGCGTGACGTGTTAGTTCTAAAGATTCATCGAGGGTAATTAGCGAGCGCAATTTGTGTTTCTATAATGACGTTTGTCTCGGTGACTTTGGCATCATAAGCAGTGGAAAAACAGGTCCCTGCCAGACTTGCTTGACATGACCTCATTTACATGATATACACACGTGTGATTTGAACGATTATTATCTCACGGGTGTCTCTCTCACGTATGTAGGATAAAACATAGTAAATCATTTACCTTGGCTTAAGAGACCCGTCTCTTGAAAGAGTGCTTGTTCCCTGAACAAACCTGACACACGCTAGACACCTTGCTCGGTCGAGCCTCTACAACGTTGTGACGTTATTAAACCCAGACCAGCTACATTTCTCATACTCGTAAACCCAACTCATGTCAAACTAGGGTTTTCTCGTGCAACACACGAAACCCGTGATAACGCTTCTCCTGTCCCCTACGCATTCGCAATTCAATCTTTAGGGAAGTTAAAATCACGACGTGTTTCACATCACAAATATCCTACTCACATCTTTGTGACAGTTCTGCTCTGGTTCATCATTTTTGTTGTTGCTATTGTTGCTGTACTGGCACTGTATCAACATAAATATGATTTATAATTCCACGGATTTAGAAGAGTACATCGCGCGAGAAGTCTACCCCTCACAAAGTGCTTAGGTTCAGTTCTCTCTATCTGGCTGGCTGTCCGTCTGTCTCTCTTCCTCTCACTGTCTGTCAGTCCCCCCCCCCCTTCTCTCTATCTGGCTGGCTGTCTGTCTGTCTGTCTGTCTCTCTTCCTCTCACTGTCTCTCAGTCCCCCCCCCCCCCCTTCTCTCTATCTGGCTGGCTGTATCTCTGTCTGTATGTCTGTCTGTCTCTGTCTCTCGCTGTCTGTCTGTCAGTCTCTCTCCCCCCCCCCCTTCTCTTTATATCTGTATGTCTGTCTCTCTCTTCCTCTCGCTGTCTGTCTGTCTAGCTGCCAGTCTTTCTCTCCCCCCCCCCCCCTCTCTCTCTCTCTCTGCAGTCTTTTTCTCTTCAAGGCAAGAACAGCTTCTTGTTTTTTGCATCCCCGTGAAATAGAATGAATCTCGGTTATCGCGGGAAGGGAAAGAGCGGAGATAGGAGGGGGACGGGGGGGGGGGGGGGGGGGGGGGCGGAGGATGGGGGGAGAGGTGAGTGGATACCAAAAAAAGCCTGTTTTTTTAATGCAGATTTTCTTGTTGTGGTTCCAGTCTATGAAGCAGTCTGTTTGAGAACAAAACAAAAACAAGCTGGCTCCCTTTTCCCATTACAATAGCAAGAACACATACCCCTTTTTTGTTTGTTTACCCTATCCCATTAAAGAAGACAGCGAGGTTTTCACAATACAATAAGAGAACAACGATCAGTTATAACCGCTTTCTGTACAGTACACGTTTGACGTTGGTGAACTAGGGTCAGGCATCTCGGAAGACGTTCTTGGCATTCTCTAGCAGTTCCTTGATCTCATGACCGACATCGTCAGAGAGCAACGGAGCCGTCAATCTTCTTTCCGTCAAAAGTGTGCGCAACGCCATTTGCACGTATCACTCATTTTGTCTCTCGAGGCTTTTCATCTTTTGGCGATACTCTTCTACTTCAGTAGAAACCCCCTGTTAAGCCCCCCCCCCCCCCCCCCCAATTTAAGACTCTCTCCCTATTCAAGACCTTGGTTTCTCAGACTTTCTGTTCAGAACCTGTGTAAATATACCCCCGTTTTAAGACCCCCTCCTTTTTAAAACCTGATTTTGTAGATTTGTGGAGGACTTGAAAGGCGGGTGTTGCTGTATTACAGATCTATTTGTGTTACTCTTTTCTCTCGCATTGTTGTAGAAGAGTTTGGCCTCCAAGTGTCACTGGATCGAAGACAACTGTTGCACGCGAGTGTTTGCTCGCATGCATGGGTATCGTTTTGGCTTCGCCTGAGTAATGAGCAACAGAGACATGCAGTCACTTCTTTTTGGCATGGCGAAGCTAGCATTGTTTCAAAAGTCTGTTTGCTTGCACTTTCATTTTTTGTTGGTATTGTCTCTGTCTGTCTCATTCTCTGCATGTCAATAGTCTCTGATTCTATTGGTACGTGCGTGTGTGTGTCTGTGCGTGCGTGTCGGTAATGAGCAAAGGGAGATAGCTCTTTTCTCTTTTTCCTGACGGAAATTGACTTCCACATATCATCAGCACGCTGGTACAATTTATTGTCAAAGTGAATTCTTGAGCATGAATTGTGTAACAAGTAAGTGAATTGTTGTTGTTGTTGTTATTGTTGGTGGTGGTGTTGGTGGTGGTGTTGTTGGTGATGTTGTTATTGCTGTTTTTATTGTTGGTGTTTTTGTTGTTGTCGTCGTCAGACGCAAACGCATTAAATGACATGCACACATAAACCATTTTACAGTTTAGTGCAAAGATCCCTAGAGTGATACAGATTAGAACACTCAAAAATCCCACAAGAAAGTAAAACAAATTAGTGACACACTCATACACATACCCGCGCGTGCACGTTCGCACGCATGCACACAAACACGCACAACAAAGAAAGATGGTATCTTTAAATCTATACATACTGTCAAAAGCTGACGCGTACTGGAACCATACTATAATACTCCAGCTTTGAATCAAGTGGGTTTAAATTACTGTTCAGACCTGCTAGTGCCTTATCCCCTCTCGTGTGTACACGCAGGCACAAGACCAAATAATCACGGAAAAGATCCTGTAATCCATGTCAGTTCGGTGGGTTATAGAAACAAGAAAATACCAAGCATGCATCCTCCGAAATCGGCGTATAGCTGCCTAAATGGCGGGGTAAAAACGGTCATACACGTACAATCCCCCGCGTGCAAAAAAACACACCCAAAAAACGGGAGTGTACATGGGAGTTTCAACCCATGAGAGGAGGAGAAGAAGAAGAAGAAGAAGAAGAAGAAGAAGAAGAAGAAGAAGAAGAAGAAGAATCAAGTGATCTTTCTCCCTCCGAATACACCAAACGCATTCACTGTGCAGCATTCCAATGAACTTAGCACGGGCACACCGTGCAGAATGTGTACCCAGGTAGCCTCCAGTGTTGTACTCATTTGCTCGCATCCCTCGGCCTAAACTTGCCTAGCTAATCCGGCGCTAAGCTTTGCAGTCTGTCTGCTTTGAGCTTCAGGAGAGGCCCAGCGATACAGTGTGTGTTGGTGCCTGTGGAATTTCACCTTGTGTGCATCGATGCATGTCAAGTTCAGCAGGGCTCCCCATAGTGCGCGTCCCTGCACTAGAAGCCGAAATCACGTACTAGAAATTCATTGAGGGGGTCCTGGGACGCACTAAACCTACAAAGAGCGGGTCCCGGGACACACTACATTTCCGCTATCGTGCGTACTGTAGGTACTCTTTTCAGACTGTAGTTGTCAGTTAATTATAGTGTAAGCACAAATGCCTAATATCACACCGGAACGACATGGAAAAGTGTGTGTGTGTTCCATTTACCAAGGCATAGTTGGTTGGTTGGTTTTTACATTTAGTCAAGTTTTGACTAAATGTTTTAACATAGAGGGGGGAATCGAGACGAGGGTCGTGGTGTATGTGTGTGTGTGTTTGTGTGTGTGTGTGTGTGTGTGTCTGTCTGTCTGTCTGTGTGTGTGTGTGTAGAGCGATTCAGACTAAACTACTGAGCCGATCTTTATGAAATTTGACATGAGAGTTCCTGGGTAAGATATCCCCATACGTTTTTTTCATTTTTTCGATAAATACCTTTGATGACGTCATATCCGGCTTTTTGTAAAAGTTGAGGCAGCACTGTCACACCCTCATTTTTCCATTAAATTGATTGCAATTTTGGCAAAGCAATCTTCGACGAAGGCCGGGGTTTGGTATTGCATTTCAGCTTGGTGGCTTAAAAACTAATGAGTGAGTTTGGTCATTAAAAATCGGAAACTTGTAATTAAAATTATTTTTTTTATTAAACGATCCAAAAACAATTTCATCTTATTCTTCGTTATTTTCTGATTCCAAAAACATATACATATGTTATATTTGGATTACAAACAAGCTCTGAAAATTAAAAATATAAACATTATGATCAAAATTAAATTTCCGAAATCGTTTTAAAAACTATTTCATCTTATTCCTTGTCGGTTCCTGATTCCAAAAACATATAGATATGATATGTTTGGATTAAAAACACGCTCAGAAAGTTAAAACGAAGAGAGGTACAGTAAAGCGTGCTATGAAGCACAGCGCAATCGCTACCGCGCCAAACAGGCTCGTCACTTTCACTGCCTTTTGCACTAGCGGCGGACTACGTTCAGTTTCATTCTGTGAGTTCCACAGCTTGACTAAATGTAGTAATTTCGCCTTACGCGACTTGTTGGGTTTTAATGTCCCTTCAGCTGATGCTAGCTGCTATTCGAGACCAATGCAGTTATTTTCTTTTTCACTTCACGTGGCAAGTTCTACGTTTCAGACTATTTACATTCAGATCTATCACTGTAAAAGAAGGTTCTAAAAATTAATCACTATCACTTCTGGTACTTCAAATCTTGTAAAAAAATCTTGAACCAAGGCATAGTTGAAGTGTCCTCTTCGAATATTCTAATGAAAAAAGACACTCAAAGGAAAAAGTTAGGGACCGCCCTTGAGAAAAACAGCTGACTTCATCTGTGCCAAACTCCTTGTTCCTAAGTTTATAAAACCAAATGGCTGTCAAGCCGAACACACCAGTGGGTGAGCAATGCTGTGTTAGCAGGAAACTTGCTCGGGATCCACGGAGGCCTGGCTAGGGCCGGCACGAGACAGAAACTGCCAAACTGCAAAAAGTGGACCATTTTTACGCTGGCACGTGGGCAAGCCTGGGCGGGAAAGATGAAAAATTCGTTATGCACGTGCAGGGGGGGATGTGTTGAGAGTGAACTGTTGTCACCAGTTCAGGCTTTATAGCCCCGCGATTTTTCGCTAGCCACCATCTTCTCACTATGCCTCCCAGACGAAAGGTGACCACCTTCAACAAAGCCCGGGCCATCGCATGGCTGCAAGACGGCGTAAGCAAGCGAGAAGTGGGCAGACGACTTGGAGTGTCCCTTCTGTCGTGGTCAGGCAGCATCAGAAGTTGCAGGCCACCAACAGCGTTCTGGAGAGGCCCAGGTCAGGACGGCCTAAGAAGACAACACAGCGTGAAGATCGCTTCATCAGAAGACAAGCTCTGCAGCAGCGAGGCACCACTGCAAATATCATCAGGGGCCAGCGGAGGGTGGCAACAAACACCAACGTCAGCACGAAAACCATCTGCAAACGCCTGCACGAAGTTGGCCTGCGATCACGTCGTCCAGCTGTACGCCCACGACTGACAGCAGCTCATCGCCAGGCTCGTTTGGCGTTCTGTCACAACCATGCCAGGTGGACACGCCAGCAATGGGCCGATGTGCTGTTCAGCGATGAGTCCCGCTTTAATCTGCACCATCATGACGGTCGGGCTCGTGTGTGGAGGCGTCAGGGTGAGCGGTACAACAAACGGTCTGGTGCAGGAGAGGGTGGCCTTCGGCGGGGGCTCCATCATGGTGTGGGGGGCCTTCAGTTTTCGACACAGAACCCCCCTCTACCACATTGTTGGCAACCTGACGGGCCAGCGCTACAGAGATGAGATTGTCGCCCCTTTGGTTCTACCCGCTCTACACCAGATTGGTGTGAAGGCTGTGTTCTAGGACGATAACGCGACACCTCACAGAGCGAGGCTGGTCAACAACTTCATCCAGCAGGCTGGTGTCACCAGGATGAACTGGCCGGCCTGCAGCCCTGATTTCAACCCCATCGAGCACCTGTGGGATGAGCTGGACAGGCGAGTGAGGAACAACCACCCCCCCTCCCCCCCAAGAACTTGCAGCAACTGCTTCAGTTCCTGAAAATCGAATGGCAGGCCATTCCTCAGGCCTTCTGCAGGAAGCTGGTAAACTCGATGCGTAACAGGACTGCAGAAGGCATCGCAAAACGCGGCGGACACACCCATTACTGAACTGTTCGGAACTTGCACATTTTGTTTTCGACCCCCATGTTGTTTCAGAGCTTGTTGACACGTAGTGCGTGAATGAAATGGAAAAGGATCGCAGAGATAATTAATGAATTGAACATGTTACAAATTTGATTCAATTTTGTTTGGTGGTTTGGAAGCTGTGTTTGTTTGCGTAAGTGGTCACTAACTTTTTCCTATGAGTATATAAGTTAGTTAGTTGTTGCTTTTTGGGTCCAGCGGACCATATAGGCCAAATCAGAACCCCGACACTTCATATCACACTGTTCGTGATAACATTGCGTTATATATGAACACAGGGGGGTTGGGGACCATGGACTCTTGGGACCCTTTAAAACTCCGCGTATGGGGTCCATTGACCCTCTAAATATTAAAAGTGGGGGTCCCCGGACCCTCTAGACCCTACGGACAGACTAGAATAGAACATGCACATAACACAGAATGTCTGCACAGCACACACACACACACACACAGCAATACAGCACACCGTCTTGTACCTCCTTCTGCCCTGCCGAAGTCGGGGTATCCTTTTTAATCCACCGAACAATTAATATCCACAGCCATGTGTGTCTCCTGCCTCCGAACACACACGCTACAGAGCTCGACTCGATGTGCGCAGTTTCGTATAAAAATTATTTTCCAAAATTCCCCACTGTGTTTTATAAAATAATCATATTATGAAAGCACATACATTCTTATCTTAGTTGTTATGTATTCATTGTTAGTAAACATCGGCATTATTCATGTTTTACTTTAAACGCAATCATTGTTATTTATAGATCACAGGCACCTGATGTAAGTAGGTCACACACGTGTAAATGTTGTGCCCAGTCCTTGTTTTTGTTTCTGTTATTATTTTAGTTAGCAGGTCTAGTTGAGCACGTATTAAGTATCATGTACCCACTACTAGTCATTGTGCATTTTAGTTAATGGACTGATGATGTCATTTGTATGGAGTCGACGCACGTGCGAGGATATGTATGTGTGGGAGGGGGGGGGGGGGCGCGGGAGATGGAAGCTTGCTGTATGTTATGTAATGTATATATTGTGTGTGATACGTGGAAATGTGATACTATTTATTTGCATGTATGATACAGGTACAAATGTGATAATTGTAGGCTTATACTAGTGATTACTGTGTGTGATACATGAAATGTGATATGAATGCTGTTTTTATATGTTATTCTCTTACTTTCTCCCAAGCGCAAGACAAATTCTTCTATGAAAATTGAAGCCAATAAAATTTGAGTTGAGTTGAGTTGAGTAGGACGGGCGTCCGTGGGGAGCCCTGTTCAGAACAGGATTTGATGAGAGAGAGGGTGGGGGAGGCCGGAGGGAGAGAGGGAATGAGTTTTGTTTGTTTGTTTGTTTAACGCCCAGCCGACCACGAAGGGCCATATCAGGGCGGTGCTGCTTTGACATATAACGTGCGCCACACACAAGACAGAAGTCGCAGCACAGGCTTCATGTCTCACCCAGTCACATTATTCTGACACCGGACCAACCAGTCCTAGCACTAACCCCATAATGCCAGACGCCAGGCGGAGCAGCCACTAGATTGCCAATTTTAAAGTCTTAGGTATGACCCGGCCGGGGTTCGAACCCACGACCTCCCGATCACGGGGCGGACGCCTTACCACCAGGCCAACCGTGCCGGTAGAGAGGAAATGAGGGTGAGACGCGGAAAGAAAGAGAGAGAGAGAGGGATGATGATGATAATGGAACTATGACGTTTATTCAGGCTCCGCCTTTTCTTACAACCTGTCCTCTAAATAATACAACATTCTTGACTCAAAACGACAGTAAAACTTGAGACCAACAAACAAGGCAACCAACCGGCAACCAACCCACCAACCAATACTGAGAGAGAGAGAGAGAGAGAGAGAGAGAGAGAGAAAGAGAGAGGAGAGAGCGCGCTCGTGCACTTCGTTTTCAGAAAGCAGTCACGTATCATTATGTTCACACTGATTTACACATGCAAGGGCAAATCAGCGTTGGCAAAAATAAGGCTTCGTGTGCCTGTAGTTTACACAATTCCAAGAATGTATGTTTACACTACATGGCACAAAAAAGCATCCGAGAATACGGGCAATGCCCCATAACACCACAGACTACAATGGGGCAATGAAACTGCCATTTGTTATTTCAGCAACAGAACAACAAAACACGGGTAAATCTCGCCACATGTTTCTGCTCACCGGGTGCTAACTTTGGCTGCTGCGTGGAATATAGCGGGGCAATCGCAGAGTTCTTATTCCCAATGTCTGGTAGGTAATCTGGGGCTGGGTCTCGCTCTCAGTGCAAGCTTTGGTGCAAGTATGTGCGGGCCAGGTTTGAGTGCACGTTGGCATTATAGCTGCTGCTGAGTGTGAGCTCTCTCTCTCTCTCTCTCTCTCTCTCTCTCTCTCTCTCTCTCTCTTTCTCTCTCTCTCTCTCTCTCTTTCTCTCTCTCTCTCTCTCTCTCTCCATCCCTTTTTAGCTCTCTCTCTCTCTCCATCCCTCTCTAGCTCTGTACGTGTGTTTGCGTGCGTGCGTACGTGTGTGTGTATGTGTGTGTGTGCGTCTGCGTGCGTGTATGTTTGTGTGAGGGTATGTGTGCGCGTGCATGTGTGAGGGTGTGTGTGCGCGTGCATGTGTGTGTGTGTGTGTGCGCGTGCATGTATGTGTATGTTTGTGAGTGTGAGTGTGAGTGTGTGTGTGTGTGTGTGACGGTGTGCGTGTGTGTGTTGGATTGTGTGCGAACGTGATTGCAGGCATGCGGCGCGAGTGTGTGTGAGTCGACTTTTCTTTTCCTATGTATTATATTGACATACATGTACATTTCAATGTTCTAATGTTGTACTGAGTTTGTAATACTGTATGATTGCGATTGACGATTGTCTGTTTATTGTCTCTATATTTATGACTTAGTTTAGCAGGGGCAGATTGTAAGACTAGGCGTCAGCCTAAAATCTCCATCCTTAAGTAATAAAGTTCGTTTGTTCGTTCGTTCGTTCGTTCGTTCTCTCTGTCCGTATCTCTCTCACTCTCTCCAACCGGCCTCTCCAACCGGCCTCTCTAGCTCTCTCTCTCTCTGTCTCTCTCTCTCTCTCTCTCTCTCTCTCTCTCTCTCTCTCTCTCTCTCTCTCTCCTGCATTTTTTTCTTGCGGGTGAGGGAGGGGGAGCTGGGTTAGAATACTTTTCGCACAGTTTCTTGACTATTTGGGAATAATTTTATCAGTTAAACTTGAACTGCATACATCAGAAGTTGTTTCTCATCATTCAGTAGTGGCCTTGAGGAAAAAAGGACATAGATCAGTTACACTGACTCGAGGGGAAAAAAACCTCGATTCAGTAAAGTGTTCTTTGTCTTTTCTTCCTCGAGATGCAAGTACCCGCCGTTGTTTCTTAATTAAGAGTACAAATTGCATGCACATTCATTATCAAACAATCAACAACCGATTCACGTTCCCGATTTTCCTCGTTCACATAATTATCATCGTGCAAGAACGACAAGCGTGTCCGCGTAGCTAAGGAGTTGTTTCCCTTTACCTGACATGCGCGTTGACTTCTGACAGACGGCTGTCGTCGGGCGGTTCAAAGAAGAGCCGTTTGCTGTTGATGTTCTAGCTGCCATACCTGTCCGAGTTTCGTCACGCCTGATCGGTTCAGGTGTTGACAGGAACCTGTTTAAAGATACACTCCTTGCCATCTTGACTATAGGAGTCCCACTTGTTTTATTTCCCAGAGTCAACGTTGTGCCCTGAGACTCTTCTCGGTGTCCGAGCACCCCGTGTGCACGCATGCGCTAGATAAAGATCTCAGGGTCACAGCGAAGGTCTCAGGCCTTGGGAAACACAAATGCAAGATAGAGCTTTTTCTTTATTTGGTGTTTAACGTCGTTTTCAACCACGAAGGTTATATCGCGACGGGGAAAGGGGGGAGAGGGGATAGAGCCACTTGTCAATTGTTTCTTGTTCACAAAAGCACTAATCAAAAATTTGCTCCAGGGGCTTGCAACGTAGTACAAGGACAGGGTGGCCGAGTGGTAACGCACTTGCGCTCGGAAGCGAGAGGTTGCGAGTTCGACCCTGGGTCAGGGCGTTAGCAATTTTCTCCCCCCTTTCCTAACCTAGGTGGTGGGTTCAAGTGCTAGTCTTTCGGATGAGACGAAAAACCGAGGTCCCTTCGTGTACACTACATTGGGGTGTGCACGTTCAAGATCCCACGATTGACAAAAGGGTCTTTCCTGGCAAAATTGTATAGGCATAGATAAAAATGTCCACCAAAATACCCGTGTGACTTGGAATAATAGGCCGTGAAAAGTAGGCTATGCGCCGAAATGGCTGCGATCTGCTGGTCGATGTGAATGCGTGATGTATTGTGTAAATAATTCCATCTCACACGGCATAAATAGATCCCTGCGCCTTGAGTCCGAGTCTGGAGATACGCGCGCGATATAAGACTTCATATAACATAACATAAGTACAATATATTACCTTACTGGGAGAATGCAAGTTTCCAGTACAAAGGACTTAACATTTCTTACATACTGCTTGACTAAAATCTTTACAAAAATTGACTATATTCTATACAAGAAACACTTAACAAGGGTAAAAGGAGAAACAGAATCCGTTAGTCGCCTCTTACGACATGCTGGGGAGCATCGGGTAAATTCTTTCTCGTCCCAACCAATATGGGACTCCCCCTAACCCGCGGGGGGTGACAGTCTTGTCATGTTTAATGTAGCTAAGTGTAAGAATACATGTTTGAAGCCACACACACTCACACAGAGAATAAGGGGGGGGGGGGGGGGAGGTCTGCAATTGCTTGAAGACTAGCTCCCATTTACTCTGATGTGAAAATTCCAGTACACAAACTATAATGGATGAAAATAATAAACACAACGTTTTAAGAAAGAAAGTGATGCAGACATGCAGTCTTGTCATGTTTGATATAGATACAAGTGTGAGAATATGACATGTTGGAAACCCCTCACACACATTCTTACACTTGAAAAGACAAAGAGGGGGGAAGGCTTGAACAAGTTGAAGACTACCTCCCGTCAACACCGATGTGAGTACATTGCTTTTTGGTGTCTTTACCGATGTGAAAATTCCAGTACAGTGGAACCCCCCGGCCCTTCTAAAACCTCAAACAGTCTGAAAAAATCAGGTCTTCATATGGAGGGAGTCTTAAAATGGAGGGAGTCTTAATATGGAGGGAGTCTTAAAATGGAGGGAGTCTTAAAATGGAGGGAGTCTTGATATGGAGGGAGTCTTAAAATGGAGGGAGTCTTAAAATGGAGGGAGTCTTAATATGGAGGGAGTCTTAAAATGGAGGGAGTCTTAATATGGAGGGAGTCTTAATATGGAGGGAGTCTTAAAATGGAGGGAGTCTTAATATGGAGGGAGTCTTAAAATAGAGAGAGAGTCTTAACATGGAGGGAGTCTTAAAATGGAGGGAGTCATAATATGGAGGGAGTCTTAAAATGGAGGGAGTCTTAATATGGAGGGAGTCTTAAAATGGAGGGAGTTTTAATATGGAGGGAGTCTTAAAATGGAGGGAGTCTTAATATGGAGGGAGTCTTAATTCTTCTTCTTCTGCGTTCGATGTTGATGGCCGTGCTAAATCCTCAGACCAGTGGCTGCCAGGAAGTCCGCAGTATGGGAGGGAGTCTTAATATGGAGGGAGTCTTAATATGGAGGGAGTCTTAAAATGGAGGGACTCTTAATATGGAGGGAGTCTTAAAATAGAGAGAGAGTCTTAATATGGAGGGAGTCTTAAAATGGAGGGAGTCTTAATATGGAGGGAGTCTTAATATGGAAGGAGTCTTAACTTAAAAATGGAGGGAGTCTTAAAATGGAGGGAGTCTTAAAATGGAGGGAGTCTTAAAATGGAGGGCGTCTTAAAACGGAGGGAGTCTTAAAATGGAGGGAGTCTTAATATGGAGGGAGTCTTAAAATAGAGGGAGTCTTAAAATGGAGGGAGTCTTAAAATGGAGGGAGTCTTAATATGGAGGGAGTCTTAAAATGGAGGGAGTCTTAAAATAGAGGGAGTCTTAAAATGGAGGTAAATGTACAGAGGTTATGAGCAGAAAATTTGAAAAAGGAGGGTCTTACAAGTGGGAAGTCGTATATTGGAGGGGTTTTACAAGAGGGAAGTCGTATACTGGAGGGGTCTTACAAGTGGGAAGTCGTATACTGGAGGGGTCTTACAAGTGGGAAGTCGTATACTGGAGGGGTCTTACAAGTGGGAAGTCGTATATTGGAGGGGTCTTACAAGTGGGAAGTCGTATATTGGAGGGGTCTTACAAGTGGGAAGTCGTATATTGGAGGGGTCTTACAAGTGGGAAGTCGTATATTGGAGGGGTCTTACAAGTGGGAAGTCGTATATTGGAGGGGTCTTACAAGTGGGAAGTCGTATATTGGAGGGGTCTTACAAGTGGGAAGTCGTATACTGGAGGGGTCTTACAAGTGGGAAGTCGTATACTGGAGGGGTCTTACAAGTGGGAAGTCGTATACTGGAGGGGTCTTACAAGTGGGAAGTCGTATACTGGAGGGGTCTTACAAGTGGGAAGACGTATATTGGAGGGGTTTTACAAGTGGGAAGTCGTATACTGGAGGGGTCTTACAAGTGGGAAGTCGTATACTGGAGGGGTCTTACAAGTGGGAAGTCGTATACTGGAGGGGTCTTACAAGTGGGAAGTCGTATACTGGAGGGGTCTTACAAGTGGGAAGTCGTATACTGGAGAGGTCTTACAAGTGGGAAGTCGTATACTGGAGGGGTCTTACAAGTGGGAAGTTGTATATTGGAGGGGTCTTACAAGTGGGAAGTCGTATACTGGAGGGCATAGGGGTCTTACAAGTGGGAAGTCGTATATTGGAGGGGTCTTACAAGTGGGAAGTCGTATGCTGGAGGGGTCTTACAAGTGGGAAGTCGTATACTGGAGGGGTCTTACAAGTGGGAAGTCGTATATTGGAGGGGTCTTACAAGTGGGAAGTTGTATACTGGAGGGGTCTTACAAGTGGGAAGTCGAATACTGGAGGGGTCTTACAAGTGGGAAGTCGTATACTGGAGGGGTCTTACAAGTGGGAAGTCGTATACTGGAGGGGCCTTACAAGTGGGAAGTCGTATACTGGAGGGGTCTTACAAGAGGGAAGTCGTATATTGGAGGGGTCTTACAAGAGGGAAGTCGTATACTGGAGGGGTCTTACAAGTGGGAAGTCGTATATTGGAGGGGTCTTACAAGTGGGAAGTCGTATATTGGAGGGGTCTTACAAGTGGGAAGTCGTATACTGGAGGGGTCGTACAAGAGGGGTTCCACTGTTTACAGACCTTGAATGCATCTAACCCAACGTCTCAAGAAAGGAAACAAAGCTGACATCAACCGTTTTTAAGCAAAGTGGATCTGTCTGCATGCCTCAGAAAATGCAAAAGCGAAACAAATCACCAACACTAGCTTGAACAGGGATTTTCGCTTTCTGTCTCCTTTTTACACCCCCGGTATAGGGGTGTGTATAGGTTTCGCTCGATGTGTTTGTTTGTTTGTTTGGGTGTGTGTTTGTGTTCGCATATAGATCTCAAGAATGAACGGACCGATCGTCACCAAACTTGGTGAACAGGTTCTATACATTCCTGAGACGGTCCTTACAAAAATTGGGACCAGTCAAACACACGGTTAGGGAGTTATTGGTGGATTAAGATTCTACAAGGACTTATAGCGGGACATATTAATGGTCAAAGGGAAATAACCTTCTCAGTTGGATGCAGTGAGAATGGTTATTTCCCTTTGACCAACGGGGGTGTTTTTCCTACCTCGGAGGAATTTCTTGGGTTTTTTTAAGAATATACCTGGGAACAGGCTGGGGTGGGGGGGGGGGGGGGGGGGGGGGGGGGGGAAGTAATGCATGTCCCTAGTTTTCAACCTTTCCTACGATAAAGGCACTGTCCTTCCCGTGAAAAAAAACCCAAAAATTAACAAAAAAATCTTTTTAACAGTACAGGAATTTATTGGACAGTCCGGCCGTTTCGAACAGATAAACATGTAAAGTGAAAGCACAATCGATACGTCTACTCGTCTCTCTCTCTCTCTCTCTCTCTCTCTCTCTCTCTCTCTCTCTCTCTCTCTCTCTCTCTCTCTCTCTCTCTCTCTCTCTCTTTCTTTCTTTCTTTCTTTCTTTCTTTCTTTCTTTCTTTCTTTCTTTCTTTCTTTCTTTCTTTCTTTCTTTCTTTCTTTCTTTCTTTCTTTCTTTCTTTCTTTCTTTCTTTCTTTCTTTCTTTCTTTCTTTCTTTCTTTCTTTCTTTCTTTCTTTCTTTCTTTCTTTCTTTCTTTCTTTCTTTCTTTCTTTCTTTCTCTTTCTCTTTCTCTTTCTCTTTCTCTTTCTCTTTCTCTTTCTCTTTCTCTCTCTCTCTCTCTCTCTCTCTCTCTCTCTCTCTTTCTCTCTTTCTCTCTTTCTCTCTTTCTCTCTTTCTCTCTAGCTTTCTTTCTCTCTTTCTCTCTTTCTCTCTTTCTCTCTTTCTCTCTTTCTCTCTTTCTCTCTTTCTCTCTTTCTCTCTTTCTCTCTTTCTCTCTTTCTCTCTTTCTCTCTTTCTCTCTTTCTCTCTTTCTCTCTCTCTCCCCCTCTCTCTCACTCTCCCCCTCCCTCCCTCCCTCCCTCTCTCCCTCTCTATCTCTTACTCGCTAATACCATAAATATTATATATGTATTCTTAAACGGATTTTTGTTTTGATGTACAATTTTCATTCAATTTTCTTTTCGTGTTTGCTTGCTTTTCATTTAAACTGTACAATAGCCGCCATTTATATGTATTTTTCTAGAAAACTGTAAACACCACTATAAGCATTATGCTTGTTGTTGTTTACTCTATATGCGTTTTTTGTAAATAATGCACAAACGTTGAATAAAACAGTTTAAACCAAAAAAACACCAGTTCGGCTCGTTAAGACAATCACGAATTGGGTCTGGATCTGGTTGGTTACTTTGCAGGGCCCATAAGGCATTTGCGCAACGGGAAATGTGATATGGTTTAAAAAAAACATTTTATGCATAAACACACATGATAATACAACAACATGCTTACATGTGCTATGTTATAGAAATAGCATGCCATTACTTGTCTGTGTGTGTGTGCCCTGCCTATCCCCACGACCACCGCCCCCCCCCCCCCCCCCACTCTCTAACATACACATTTTAACGATGTTCAGCCGACATGCAACTTATCTAAACTAACCCAGATTTTATTCCGCGGTGTAAGTCTAACGAGCCTGCTTGCGTGTGGCATTGAAACTAAGTAAAAAGGGAGGAGGTTATCAGCTTAAAGCGAGAGAGAGAGAGAGAGAGAGAGAGAGAGAGAGAGAGAGAGAGAGAGAGAGAGAGAGAGAGAGAGATGCACACACACACAGCTTCATTATGGGGGCGAGTTGTTTTCAGCTATTTTCTGCAGTCGAATGTAAAATCATAGGCGCCTTAGTCACCTGCAGTCGTCGAATCCTAAAGTTTGTTTGTTTGTTTGTTTGCTTAACGTCCAGCCGACCACGAAGGGCCATATCAGGGCGGTGCTGCTTTGACATATAACGTGCGCCACACACAAGACAGAAGTCGCAGCACAGGCTTCATGTCTCACCCAGTCACATTATTCTGACACCGGACCAACCAGTCCTAGCACTAACCCCATATTGCCAGACGCCAAATCCTAAAGTACCGTGAAGGTTAAACGTAAGAGTATAGTACATTTAAAAACGGTTGACTCTTTCCCTTTAATTAAAAGGAATAAGGAAGGGGATTCGTTGACGGAGTTTTGTCCCTTTAAACACATGCAAGAAGGGGGTGGTTGGAGGGGGGCAGAGAAACAGACTCCCTGTAACGTTTTAAAGTTAGGGAGAATGCGGTGAACAGTTGTTTGGTATGTCGCATCTTATCGGATACAGTCTGATCTCCTGTTCAACGTAGACTTAATAACGCTTATTGCTGGGCCTCTAGACATAATCACGCTCATTGCAGGGCCTCAAGTGCCAAAGTTCTCTCCCCTGGGTGCCAGCAATTAAAAAAATAAAAATAAATAAAAAAAAGTTTAAGAGATTACGTTAAAGCAAGCTTGTTTGTTTATTCTGAACGCGTTTGTCGGTGAACATTTTCTATTTACGCAAACGGTCATGACATGCAAATTCCACAAACAAGAGGATTGAGAAGCATGCGTGTGTGGGCAGCGGGAGGGGGTGACCAACGCGCGCGCGCGCGTGTGTGTGTGTGTGTGTGTGTGTGTGTGTGTGTGTGCGTGTGTGTTTTTGATTAAAAAAAAAGACAAAACACACCCTCACTCAACAAACAGATCCTTGAATAAACGATCTTCAGAAATAACTCTCGCGCTTTCATGGGTTCTTTAAGATTTGCTTTTCCCTTGAAAACACTGAGGCAAATAAACCCACGTGACATTGTTGGCCAATCACTTGCGAGCGGCGTCTCCGTACATGTGGTCAATGATCTGTGCACTGAGGCACGCGATCTCATCGCCATTGAATAGCAAGCCCTGGACATGCAGCCTGCATACTTTTAACTGAAAAGATCGTATTGAGCGGACAGTGCAGGAAAATACAGCAAAATATTTATCATGGTCACCATTTGCATTTCATATTTTCTTAATATATCTACTTTCTCTAGCAGATAAACAAAACCAAACATACGTACACGGGTACATAACCGGCACGGTTGGCCTAGTGGTAAGGCGTCCGCCCCGTGATCGGGAGGTCGTGGGTTCGAACCCCGGCCGGGTCATACCTAAGACTTTAAAATTGGCAATCTTGTGACTGCTCCGCCTTGCGTCTGGCATTATGGGGTTAGTGCTAGGACTGGTTGGTCCGGTGTCAGAATAATGTGACTGGGTGAGACATGAAGCCTGTGCTGCGACTTCTGTCTTGTGTGTGGCGCACGTTATATGTCAAAGCAACACCGCTGCTATTTTCTTTTCGTAATTCAAATCGTGTACCAAAATTTAAAAATGTTGGTCAATCAGGATCATTTTTGAGAGTAATGTATAAAGCTCGGCTTTTGACCCTTACAACCTGACCGAGTCAATCAGGATCTTTGTAGGGCGTATTGATTCGATCAGTCTTGATTCTTTGACCCTTACAACCTCACTGGGCAATCGAGATTATTTCAGAGCGTAGCAATTCACGCCTGAATCTTTGACCCTTACAATTGCACTGGGTCAATCGAAATCATTTTAGAAAGTATTAATTCACTCTTGATTCTTTGACCCTTACAACCTCACTTGGTCAATCAGGATCTTTGTAGGGCGTATTAATTCGATCAGTCTTGATTCTTTGACCCTTACAACCTCACTTGGTCAATCAGGATAATTTTAGAGAATATTAATTCACTCTTGAATCTTTGATCCTCATAACCTCACCAGGTCAGTCAGGATCATTTGTTTTAGAGAGTATTGATACAAACTTAGAACATATTTCAAAAGTATATTTAATCGTTATTTCCCCAAAACAAGTCGCAAAAGTAACACTTTTTGACACAAAATATAACTTTGGATGCTTTTTTAACAAAGACCTTGAACAGAAAACTTGGAAAGCCTCGAAAAGAAACAATCATTACATGTCGTGCCACCTCTTCCCTTAAATCTCACTATTTGACCCTTACAACCTTACCGGGTCAATCAGGATCATTTGTGAGTATCCATTAAAGAATTCGGTAAACTCCAAAAACAGTACTCTAATACACACGCACACACCCATCCACCGGCCACCTACACGTGCTGCACGTGGTTCATACTCTTCACGCTGAAAGCGTATTTCTCAAACATGCTCCGTGGTGTCACGACAAGTCGTACCCTTCATCGACGTGGGGGGGTATCTTCTATATCTATATACGGCTTGTGTGTGTGTGTCTGTCTGTCTGTCTGTCTGTGTCACTTCGCGATGCACGGCCAAAGTTCTCGATGGATCTGCTTCAAATTTGGTGGGCATATTCAGGTAGACCCCGGACACAATCTGGTCGATGAAAATTTTCAACACGTGCTCTCAGCACGCAGCGCTGAACCGATTTTGGTTTTTATGGTTTTTCTGTACATCCATTCCCAGTAACTCTTCCTTATCTTCTCCAGTGTTTTGCGCGTTATCTCCCTTCCTTCGTGTGGCGTCAATCGCGTACGGTGCGCCACTCACCCGGCGAAGGCCGGGTACCCGGCTTCGAAGCCGGCGTACCGTGCGCCACTCACCCGGCGAAGCCGGGCGGGTATTCGGCTCTACTTCTTCCCGGCAAAGCCGGGTATCCCGGCGAAGCCGGTACCCGGCGAGGCGGGTAATCATCTAGTTTACAATACACCAGTTAACTATTTCGGCGTTTACATGGAACGAAGAAGGAAAGCGGAAGAGGAAGACGTACAAACATACTCGCAAAAAACGATCTGCGCACGCGTTCAAATCAACGGGGAAAAAAAAGGAAAATCGCGTGTTTGTGTGCCCGATGTAATCCTTAGAACCTTTACACGCTTTCTTCGAACACTCAAAAGCAACTTCAGGGCTGGAAGACTACAAAATTGCACTTTCTGCCGACTGAATCTACGCTTTCTCAAATCAACAGGAACAGGAAGAAGAAGAAAAAACTCTCGAAAAAACGATCTGCGGATGTGCATTTTCTCAAACAAAGGAAAACGGAAGAGGAAAAAGAAGCAAAAGTGCTCGTAGAAAAAGATGTGCGCATGTGCGAATCTAAAATGGCCGCGGAACTGTAAATCGGTGTATGCAGTTGAACA